>NC_138775.1:14586863-14606863 GCF_965119305.1 Pelophylax lessonae
TGCGGTACTGCGACATTCGGACCCTTGACTGACATTTTTGACACTTTTGGGGTTACCAGTGACATTACTACAGTAATCAGTGCTATAAATATGCACTGTTACTGTAAAAATGACACTGGCAGGGAAGGGGTTAATTTTATTTGAGAGGGAGGGGTTATGTGTGTCCCTAGGGGCGTGATTCTAACTGTGATTGGCTGTGGCTTGAGGTGTAAGAACAGCGATCAACAGTCCTACATAGTAGAACCGTATGATCATCATTCATACACAGGGGAGAATGACAGGCGGCTTTGTTTACATTAGCCACCTGCCTTTCTCCCGGCATAACCGACAATCGCGAGTGCCTGGCAAGCATCGGGTCCGCCAGGCACACGCGTGGGGGGGTCCGTGAGGG
The DNA here is from genome assembly GCF_965119305.1 of Pelophylax lessonae. Lineage (NCBI taxonomy): Eukaryota > Metazoa > Chordata > Amphibia > Anura > Ranidae > Pelophylax > Pelophylax lessonae. The sequence continues at coordinate 14,587,255 of NC_138775.1, forward strand.
AGCGGGAGCGCGCCTCCGGCGGCACGCGATTGCCCCCTAGAGCCTCACAGGCAAAGCGACGTAGCTCTACGTCGCTTTGCCTGTGAGGGGCTGACTGCCGCAGTAAATAGTCGTGCGGCGGTCGGCAAGTGGTTAAAACCCCCAAACATTATACCGTATTTATCAGCATATAACACAGATAGTATCTTTTTTTTTAAACGGCGGGCGGTCCTCTTTCAGATAAGGGTGGTCCCAGCGGCAGATTCGCCGCAGGATCACCCCTAAGGTGCGGAAAAAGAGGTGCCCCCCCCCCCCCCTGCCGCGTCCCGGCCGTTTTCCCCGCTTACCGTACCCGCCGGCAGCGGGAGAAACGATCCGTTCCCGGATCCTCACAGACAGGAAGTAGAGTGAGGGCAAGATGGCCCCCCCACTCCACTCTATGATCTTGGAGGACCAGAGCGAAGTCAAAACGTCATTGCCTAGCAACCGGCTTAAAGGGACCAATTTTTTTTTTTTTTTTTTTTTTTTAATGTAGATGTGAGCTGTGAGGCCTTTCTGACCTCAGATCTCACATTAAAGAGGACCTGTTCTGCCTATTTCTATTACAAGGGATGTTTACATTCCTTGTAATTAAAAAATAAATAAATTAAAAAAATGTTTTTTCCTATTACAAGGAATGTAAACATCCCTTGTAATAGAAATAGGCATGACAGGTCCTCTTTAGGCTGCATTCACATGTCAGCGTATGATCGCGGGCAGAACCGCCGCGGTTCCGCCCGCGATTCGGAGATGTATTGCAAATCGCGGGACGCCTAGCGTTGCCCGTTGATTTGCAATAGCCCCCCAAACGCCGAGCGATGTTGCCGCGATTTCACGCCCGCCGAATCGCGGCAACATCGCGCAAACAAAATCGCGGGACGCAATACGCTCCAAAAAAGTACAAGAGCTTCTTTAGAGCGTATTGCGTCCCGCGATTTTGTTTGCGCGATGTTGCCGCGATTCGGCGGGCGTAAATCGCGGCAACATCGCTCGGCGTTTGGCGGGCTATTGCAAATCAACGGGCAACGCTAGGCGTCCCGCGATTTGCAATAAATCTCCGAATCGCGGGCGGAACCGCGGCGGTTCTGCCCGCGATCATACGCTGACATGTGAATGCAGCCTTAATGTGAGATCTGAGGTCAGAAAGATCTCACATCTCGCATCTACACAAAAAAAAAAAAAAAAATAATAATAATGTTTTTTCCTAACAGTGTAAAAATAAAAAAATAACTAAAATAAATAGGGAAAAAAAAAAAAAAAATAAGAGTCGGTTCACACTACTCCGACTTGTCAAGCGACTTGGTTGCCTGACTCCATGTCGTGCTCCATGCTGTGCAATGGAACCGTTCTAATCAGAGCGACTCAAGTCACTCCGACCTGCACTATTTTTGGGTGAAGTCGGAGCGACTTGCATTGACTTCTATTATGAGAAGTCATTTGCAAGCCGCGACAAAGTCGTGCTGCACGGGCGACTTCAAAGTCGCGGCGACTTTGAGTCGTGGTAGTGTGAAGCGGCTCTTAAGCGCGCTGTCCCCGTTAGCTCACGCGCAGAAGCGAGCGCATACGCAAGTCCCACCCACATATGTAAATGTTGTTCAAACAGCACATGTGAGGTATCGCTGCGATCGTTCGAGCGAGAGAAATAATTGTAGCCCTAGACCTCCTCTGTAACTCTAAACTGGTAACCTGTAGACATTTTTAAACTGTCGCCTATGGGGATTTTTAAGTACCAAAGTTTGTCGCCATTCCGCGAGCGTGCGCAATTTTGAAGCATGACATGTTTTGGTATCTATTTACTCGGCGTAACATTATCTATCACATTATGGAAAAAAAAAAATTGGATCGGCCTAACTTTAATGTTTTCTTAATTAAAAAAATTTAAAAAAGTGAATTTTTTCCCAAAAGAACTGCGTTTGGAAGACCGCAGCGCAAATACGGTGTGATAAAAAAATATTGCGATTAAAAAAAATATTGCAACGATCTCCATTTTATTCTCTAGGGTCTCTGCTTAAAAAAAAAAAAAAAAAATTATATTATAATATATATATATATATATATATATATATATATATATATATATATACACACACACATACATACATGCATACACACATAAATAAAATATATATATATATATATATATATATATACATATACACACACACACACACACACACACACACACACACACACATATACATACATATATATATATATATATATATATATATATATATATATATATATATATATATATATATATATAATGTTAGGGGATTCCAAGTAGTTTTCTAGCAAAAAAAAAAAAAAAGATTTTAGCTTTTAAACCCCAAGTGTCAGAAATCGGCCCGGTCCTTAGTGGATAGAGCCATTTCCTCTGCATTACATACAGCTGTTTCGGGCTTATTAGCCATCGTCAGTGCAGTGCATGGAAACCATGGCTTCTATGGAGTAGGGCTTGGGAACCACTGAATCTAAAAAGGAAGAACTAAATGAATCCAAAAGCCTTCTTACAAAATCTGTGCATGACCACAAGAATTTTATTTTTATTTTTTTTTTATTTAAAGCGGTAATAAACCCAAAAACATAATATATTGCAGCTTACCAATCATTAGATGTGGTGGCTGCATTTGTTTTCTTTTCTTTGTCTTTTTCCCTCTGTTTTCACCTGGTGATCTGGCCAGTAACACACCTCCAGTATTAGAGTGCCCCCACTCTGGATGAAGAAGCACCGGAGGCACAGCAGACAGCATCATTGTCAGTCTAGGGGGGGGAGGGGAGTGGTAAATGTATTAGCAGATTTAGATACACTAACAAAGCTAAAGCCAAACTCCAGCTCACACGTTATAATCAGTTGCAGCAAACATTTTTTTTTCTGCTTTTGGGATAGAGGTTTTGCACGAATAAATAAATAGTCGCATTGTAAGCACAACGGTCAGCGTTAAATGGTTTGTCTCATCCTTGTCAAACTGATACAATTTGCTGGAGAGCTTGTGCTTTTGAAAAACAACAGGCTTCATGGATGGATGGATGGATGGATGGATCACCAGATGAAAACAGAAGAAAGTAAGCCTAAAAAAAAAAAAGAAAACGAATGCAGCCGTCACATCTAAAAATTGGTAAGTTCAAATATAATAAAGGTTTGCTTTTTGGTTTAATACCGCTTTAACTCTTTCAGTGCATCGGCGACTGTCAAGCCCTGCAGGAAATTACAAAAAATACAATATTTCAAGCTATCTATTATACTGTGCTTGTTCTCTTAATTGCGGCCAATCGCTGCCCTGTACAAGGGCTCCCTGGGCAATCAAAGCCAAAAAAGGACAAGCATGCTCTGCCATCTGCTGGCCATGATGTGGAACTGCAGATAAAAATCTCCCTGACCAAAATTGACTATTTTACTGTTGCTGTGATCTCATGTAAAGTCAATATCATCAGGAATATTTAAAAAGTTTTTGAAAGTTTGTTTAAAAACAGTCAATAGGTTTATCCAGACTTCAAGAGAATTGGGGAAAAAAAAAAAAAAAAACATAATTACGGCTTAGAACAAGCCGAGCCATGATTGCAATGTTTCCGACTAGGACCCGATATATCCCCACACAGAGGAAATACATTAAATGGAAACTATATTGAATTTTATTTCGTTTTTTTAAAAACGCAAATGCAAATTTTGAGTAACTGTCAAAAGGCACCTGAATGTAATTTTGCTCAGATAAACATGTATGTGTACACACACACACACAAAACACATATACACACACAAAAATATATATATTATAGGGATGCACCGAATAATCGGCGACCGAACATTATTCGGCCGAAAATAGAAAAAATAGCACTTTCGGTGTTCGGCCGAATAAGTCAAAAGGCCGAATAATTTTGTGCCGAATAATAGGGCTGAACGATAGTCGATATGATATTGACTATCGTTCTGTGGCCGTAGGCGATATTCATATCGCCGAGGTCACGATATTTACAGGGGGAAGGGACTCGGAGGAGGACAGGAGGACTCACAGACTTCCGTGTTAGGCAGGGGAAGCCGGGACACTTCAGCGGTGAGCATACATACATTACTCACTCGTGCACTGCAGCCCGCCCCACACATTCAGTGAGTCTTACTCTCCTCCCTAGTTTTTTCAATGGCACATTCAGGAAGCCAATCACGCAGTGATTAGCTGCACAGCGAACCAATCACGCGTGCCTGCACACCTGATTGGTTCCGCTGTGCCGCTACTCACAGCGTGATTGGCTTCCTGAATGTGCCATTGAAAAAACTAGGGAGGAGAGTAAGACTCACTGAATGTGTGGGGCGGGCTGCAGTGCACAAGTGAGTAATGTATGTATGCGGCTGTGCTCCTTTCCAGGCTCCTACTAGTCCACCTCCAGCCTCCTACTACCACCACTATGAGAGACTGTCTGTCACTGTATAATCTGATCGAGTCCACACTGACACTGACTGACTGTCACTGAGTAATTGATGTTACCACATTAACCCTGACCTGCCCAGTGCCCTGTATCTGCAATTAAAATTTACAAGGCTGCCTGCATGCTTCCTGATTTCCATTCCCAGCATCCTTCCCAATCCCTACAGTGTCACTAACATTAACCCTATGGTACAAGGCTGCAGTGTGCACTGAATCCCATTCCCTACAGTAACATTTAGGGAGAGAGAGAGTCATGAGAGGAAGAGAGAGAGAGAGAGAGAGAGAGAGAGAGAGAGAGAGAGAGACATGAGAGGACGAGAGAGAGAGAGAGAGAGAGAGAGAGAGACACGAGAGGACAAGAGAGAGGACAAAAAATTGGCAAAATAAATGGAAAAAATGCAAAAGACCGCGTTCGGTATTCGGCCTTCGGCCAAACATTTTATTATTATTCGGCTTCGGCCAAGAATTTCATTTCGGTGCATCCCTAATATATTATATACACAAAAGAAAAAAAACGCCAAAAAAACGCCCAAAAAAAAAGCCAAAAAAAAAAGAAAGCCAGAAAAACAAATCATCACTGACTGTGACAACTTCACACTGGACCTCATTTAACTTGGATTCTGTGCCTCTCCACTCCTCCTCCAGACTCTGGGACCTTGATTTCTAAATAAAATGCAACATTTTCCACAGTCAGTGATGATTTGGGGAGCCATGTCATCTGCTGGTGTTGGTCCACTGCGTTTTATCAAGTCCAAAGTCAGCGCAGGCTCTACCAGGAAATTCTAGAGCACTTCACACTTCATGCTTCCCTCTGCTGACCAGCTTTATGGAGATGCTGATTTCAATTTCCAGCAGGACTTGGCACCGCTCACACTGCCAAAACTACCAATACCTGGTCACATGATCATGGGATCACTGTGCTTGATTGGCCAGCAAACTCGCCTGACCTAAACCCCATAGAGAATCTGTGGGGTATTGTCAAGAGGAAGAAGAGAGACACCATACCCAACAATGCAGAGGAGCTGAAGGCCGCTATCAAAGCAACCTGGGCTTCCATTATACTACATAGGCTTTGTTCACTGAATCATAGTCACAATTAGATATATATATATATATATATATATATATATATATATACACACACACACACACATTATATATATATATATATATATATATATATATATATATATATGTGGCCCCCTTTAACTTTTCGACCTTTTGCCACATTTCAGGCTTCAAAACAAAGATATAAAACTGTAATTTTTTGTGAAGAATCAACAAGTGGGACACAATCATGAAGTGGAACAAAATTTATTGGATATTTCAAACTTTGACAAATAAAAAACTGAAAAATTGGGCATGCAAAATTATTCAGCCCCCTTAAGTTAATACTTTGTAGCGCCACCTTTTGCTGCGATTACAGCTGTAAGTCGCTTGGGGTATGTCTCTGAGTTTTGCACATCGAGAGACTGAAGTTTTTGCCCATTCCTCCTTGCAAAACAGCTCGAGCTCAGTGAGGTTGGATGGAGAGCGTTTGTGAACAGCAGTTTTCAGTTCTTTCCACAGATTCTCGATTGGATTCAGGTCTGGACTTTGACTTGGCCATTCTAACACCTGGATATGTTTATTTGTGAACCATTCCATTGTAGATTTTGCTTTATGTTTTGGATCATTGTCTTGTTGGAAGACAAATCTCCTTCCCAGTCTCAGGTCTTTTGCAGACTCCATCAGGTTTTCTTCCAGAATGGTCCTGTATTTGGCTCCATCCATCTTCCCATCAATTTTAACCATCTTCCCTGTCCCTGCTGAAGAAAAGCAGGCCCAAACCATGATGCTGCCACCACCATGTTTGACAGTGGGGATGGTGTGTTCAGGGTGATGAGCTGTGTTGCTTTTACGCCAAAGTTTTTCATTGTTGCCAAAAAGTTTGATTTAGGTTTCATCTGACCAGAGCACCTTCTTCCACATGTTTGGTGTCTCCCAGGTGGCTTGTGGCAAACTTTAAACGACACTTTTTATGGATATCTTTAAGAAATGGCTTTCTTCTTGCCACTCTTCCATAAAGGGCAGATTTGTGCAGTATACGACTGATTGTTGTCCTATGGACAGAGTCTCCCACCTCAGCTGTAGATCTCTGCAGTTCATCCAGAGTGATCATGGGCCTCTTGGCTGCATCTCTGATCAGTCTTCTCCTTGTATGAGCTGAAAGTTTAGAGGGACGGCCAGGTCTTCGTAGATTTGCAGTGGTCTGATACTCCTTCCATTTCAATATTATCGCTTGCACAGTGCTCCTTGGGATGTTTAAAGCTTGGGAAATCTTTTTGTATCCAAATCCGGCTTTAAACTTCTCCACAACAGTATCTCGGACCTGCCTGGTGTGTTCCTTGTTCTTCATGATGCTCTCTGCGAAATGGACCTCTGAGCCCGCATTCACACTGCAGTGGCACGACTCTGTACTATTTCGGGGGCGACTTGTGAAGTCCCGTGCACCGCGACTTCGGCGCAACTTGCACGGACTTCATATAATGAATGTCTATGCAAGTCGCTCAGAGGTCGCCCCGAAGTAGTACAGGACCCTTTTTCTAAGTCGGAGCGACTTGTGTCGCTCTTATTAGAACGGGTCCTGTAGCAGTCAATGGACCACGACGGACTGCGACTTGTCAGGCTGACAAGTCGCCTGACAAGTCGCGGCAGTGTGAATGGAGCCTTAGACTATCACAGTGCAGGTTCATTTATACAGAGACTTGATTACACACAGGTGGATTCTATTTATCATCATTAGTCATTTAGGTCAACATTGGATCATTCAGAGATCCTGAACTTCTGGAGAGAGTTTGCTGCACTGGAAGTAAAAGGGCTGAATAATTTTGCACGACCAATTTTTCAGTTTTTTGTTAACAAAGTTTGAAATATCCAATAAATTTCGTTCCACTTGTTGTTGATTCTCCATGGAAAAATTACAGTTTTATATCTTTATGTTTGAAGCCTGAAATGTGGCAAAAGGTCAAAAAGTTCAGGGGGGCCTAATACTTTCGCAAGGCACTGTATATGTATGTATGTATGTATGTATATATTTATTTATTACATACATATATATTATACATATACATATATATATATATATATATATATATATATATATATAATAAAAATGGATTTTTGTAAGAACTTACCGTAAAATCCTTTTCTCTTAAGCTCATTGACAGACGTAGTCTTCTTGATTCTCAAGAGCTGGGTTATGTTGTCTCCGCAGGAGTAGGACTAGGCAGAATGACAAAACGTTCTGGCTCCACCCTAGGGGCAGTCCCTGAGGGTATATCCTCCCTCTCTCTGCTACAGGGAATCAGTTCTGTTTAAAGCAGTACAGAGAATTTAACCCAACCCAACTCAATGATAGAGGGGCGGGTACTACGTCTGTCAATGAGCTTAAGAGAAAAGGATTTTACGGTAAGTTCTTACAAAAATCCATTTTTCTCTATCGCTCATTGACAGACGTAGTCTTCTTGATTCTCAAGAGCTGGGACATCCAGAAGCAGTGCCACAAATGAGGGGTGGGATTGACAAAATCAAATCCAATCTAGAAGGCCCAACCGGTGCCAAACTAAAAGTTTTAAAGGCTCATTATAAATAAAGAATGAGGCTAAAGAAAAAATTTTCCAACGGAAAAAAACCCTCGAGGTAGACCACTGGTCTCCTCAAATTGCGGCCTGCAAAACCTTGCGGCCAAATGAGGCATCAGACGATGCCATTACATCAACTTTATAATGTTTAGAGAAGGTATGCACCGACGACCAGGTAGCCGCCTTGCACACCTGGACCACTGACGCCTGATGGCGAAAGGCCCATGACGCACTAAGTGCCCGAGTGGAGTGCGCCTTAACAGGGAACGGGGGCTCCCGACCCTTAATAGAATAAGCCTGCACTACCGTCTGTCTGATCCATCTGGAAATGGTCGCGGCAGATGCAGGCAACCCCTTTTTGGGTCCATCTGGGATCACAAAAAGGGAATCCGTCTTGCGAAACGAGTCTGTCGTTTTCAAGTATACCCTGATCGCCCGGACCACATCCAAGGAGTGCAAAGCAAATTCCCGAGGATGACTGGGCTTAGGACACAGGGAAGGTAATACAATTTCTTCATTCAGATGAAATTCTGAAACCACTTTTGGTAGGAAGGATGGATTCGGACGAAGAACCACCTTATCTCTATGAACCACCAGATATGGTGAACGACAAGATAATGCGGCCAGTTCTGACACCCTGCGTGCAGAAGTAATAGCCACCAAGAAGGCCACCTTCTGGGACAACGTGGGTAGAGGAATCTCCCTAATATCTTCAAAGGGAGGTTTCTGAAGAACCGACAACACTAAATTAAGATCCCAGGGGGGTAACGGCGCGTGCACTGGCGGAGCCAGATGTCGCACCCCCTGGATGAAATTCCGCACCAAGGAATGAGTAGCCAAAGGCTTCTGAAAGAAGATGGCTAATGCTGAGACCTGACCCTTGATAGTACTCAAGGCCAGTTTCTGCTCAACCCCTTGTTGCAGAAAAGCCAATATTCGACTAATCGAATAAGACCGAGGACGGAACCCCAAAGGTTCACACCATGCAATGTAGGACTTCCATGTGCGATGATAAATCTTTCTGGAAGTCGCTTTCCTTGCTTCAACTAGAGTAGGAATAACTGAAGCTGACAAACCTTTGTCCTTCAGCACCTGGGTCTCAATAGCCAGGCCGTTAAAGCCAGCGATCGTAAAGCAGGATGGAAGATCGGTCCCTGAGACAGTAGATCCTCCCTGAGAGGAAGTCTCCATGGGACGTCCGCCACCAGTCTGACCATGTCGGCGTACCAAGCTCGACGAGGCCAGTCCGGAGCTACCAGGATTACTGGGATTCCTTCCTCCTCTACCCTGCGAAGAAGTCTTGGCAGTAACCTGAGAGGAGGGAAGGCATATATTAGCTGGTATTGCCCCCACGGGGCGATCAGTGCGTCTGCGGTTTCTGCTAGAGGATCGCGGGAGCGAGCCACGAATCTCTGAACTTTCCTGTTGAATCGTGATGCCAACAGATCCACATCCGGGGTGCCCCACCGTAGGCACAACTGGTGGAAAACGTCTGGATGGAGGGACCATTCCCCCTGATCCAGGGTCTGACGGCTGAGATAATCTGCCTGCCAATTCTCCACCCCCGGAATGAACACCGCAGAGATTGTTGGAACAAATCGTTCCGCCCAGCGAAAAATGCAAGCCACTTCTTTGGCCGCTCGGACACTCTTGGTGCCCCCCTGATGATTGACATAAGCCACGGCCGTGGCATTGTCCGACTGGATCCGAACCGGGCTGCCCTGGAGCTGCTCGGTCCAGTGAATCAGACAAAGTCTGATCGCTCTCAGTTCCAATACATTTATCGGTAACCTGGATTCTTCCGGGGACCAAAGTCCCTGGACAGATAACTGACCAAGAATTCCTCCCCATCCGGATAGACTGGCATCCGTGGTCACTATCGTCCAATATATTGGCAGAAATGACTTTCCCTGGCTGAGCATTGGAGACCGAAGCCACCAAACCAGAGACTCTCTGGTCTGTTTGCTCAATCGTATCTGATTGTCCAGGGATTCCGGATTCCGATTCCATCTGAGAAGAATCTCTTGCTGAAGAATTCGGGTATGGGACTGGGCAAATGGGACTGCTTCGAATGAAGCCACCATCAACCCCAGAACCCTCATGCACGTCCGAAGGGAAGACCAGCTGTTGGACAGTAACAACTGGACTGCTGATTGAATCTTTCGAAGTTTCCCTACCGGAAGGAAAACTCTCGTCCTGACTGTGTCTAGAATTAGACCCAGATATTCGAGCCTCTGGGTGGGAACCAGAATTTTGCTGGTTCACCAGCCACCCGAATTCCTGTAAAGAAATCATAGTAATTTCTATGTTTTGTAGCAAGGTCTGAGGAGACTCTGCATGAAGCAGAAGATCGTCTAGGTAACCTAGAATCGATATACCTCTTTGGCGCAGAAGTGCCAACATTGGGGCCAACACCTTTGTGAAGACCCGCGGAGCCGTGGCGAGACCGAAAGGTAACGCCACAAACTGATAGTGGTTCTCCTCTACGGAAAAGCGTAGAAAACGCTGATGTCCTGCGAAAATGGGAATGTGAAGATAGGCGTCCTTGATGTCTATGGACGCTAGGACATCCCCTGGATGCAGGAAGGCTGCTACCGTGCGAATGGACTCCATTCTGAATCTTCTTATGTTGACGAAAGAATTGAGTGCTCTTAAGTCCAGAATTGGACGCACTTTGCCCTCTTTCCTGGGTATTGTAAACAGGTTTGAATAAAACCCTTGAAACCGTTCTGTCCAAGGAACGTGGACTACCACTCCTTGTTGTAGTAAATCTGTGACTGCTCTCCGCAGATCTTCTAAACGATCTGCGGATAGACGGATATTGGAAGGGAAGAATCGCGCCGGTGGGAGAGATCGAAACTCGATCTTGTACCCTGACCTTATGACTTCGCAAACCCATTTGTCCGGGATTCTGGAAAGCCATGGATCCGGGAACCGGCGAAGACGTCCCCCCACCCCAGTTATGGGTGGGGGCGCACCTTCAGGCTTTGGATGGTTTATCTTCAGGTCTGGAGGGGGCGGGCTTTTGCTTGCCCGACCAACGACCCCTGACGCCTCCTGCAGGAGCTTTGGAGGACTTAGTTTTTTCACCCGCTGGACGAAAAAACCTCTTGTGAGCAGAAAAAGAAGGCCCTCGTCTTTGACGAGTTCCTCTACCTTTAAAATTTTGCGGTAAAAAGGTGCTTTTTCCACCGGTGAGATCCTTAATGATCTCATCTAAGTTGGCTCCAAATAGACGCTCTCCTGAAAAGAAAAATATTGCAAAAAAAAAAAAAAAATATATATATATATATATATATATATATATTTTTTTTTTTTTTTTTTTTAAATAACTTATTTGTAGGTTTTTATATATCGACATGAACAGGCACTACATAGGCTTTGTTCACTCAATCATAGCCTATGTAAATTTTATTTTACCTTATGCACATATACAGGTGCATCTCAAAATTAGAATATTATTAAGTTAATTTCAGTAATTCAATTCAAAAAGTGGGCTTCCATAACACCTCAGCAGTGCCACAGGCTGATCTCCTCCATGCCACGCCGCATTGATGCAGTAATTCATGCAAAAGGAGCCCCCGACCAAGTATTGAGTGCATCCTATACTGTACATGGACAGACTTTTCACTAAGACAACATTTCTCTATTAAATATCCTTTTTTTTTATTGGTCTTATGTAATATTCTAATTTTCTGAGATACTGAATTTTGGGGTGTCACTCGCTGTAAGCCTTAATCATCAAAATTAGAAGAAAGAAATGCTTGTGTGTAATCACTGAAATAAATGAACTTTTTGATAATATCCTAATTTAATGAGCTTCACCTGTAGATCTGCAGTCACAGACAGACACGGATGTGGCGGGGTAAGGAAACGATCGCACGCAACGCAGCCTATAGCTGAAGTGTTCTGGAAAATCCAAGGGCAATTTCCTGGGCAGGATATGTACAGCTAACAACAAGGGACAGAACTAGCACACCTCCAGGCTACTCACATGATGCATATTGTATGTTATACTTATCCCCCGTATCATTATGTAAGGAGAACGCCGGTCATGTGTAACCCCGGCCTTGTCTGGATATTGATTCTCGGCTGTATAAAGAATAAATGTGTCAATTGGGAATCTGATGCTGTAGGATTTCATTATATAAAAAGGTCCATAGAACCATCCAGAGTCTTATCACTTCTAAGTGTGAAAAATGTTTGGAGGGGACCTATGAACCCTGACAAAAAAAAAAAAAAAAGAGGATGAAAGTGTAGCTCACCCCCTAAAGCAGGGGTCTCAAACTGGCGGCCCTCCAGCTGTTGCAGAACTACAAATCCCATCATGCCTCTGCCTATGGAAGTCCTGCTTGTAACTGACAGCCTTGCAATGCTTAATGGGAATTGTAGTTCTGCAACAGCTGGAGGGCCACCAGTTTGAGACCCCTGCCCTAAAGAGACGCTCGGCCTCAGAGCAGGGGGGGGGGGCAGCCCTGGTTGGATGAGCCAGGTGTCCCTCCCTCCGCTGGTTGCATGAGCCAGGTGTCCCTCCCTCCGCTGGTTGCATGAGCCAGGTGTCCCTCCCTCCGCTGGTTGCATGAGCCAGGTGTCCCTCCCTCCGCTGGTTGCATGAGCCAGGTGTCCCTCCCAACGCTGGTTGCATGAGCCAGGTGTCCCTCCCAACGCTGGTTGCATGAGCCAGGTGTCCCTCCCAACGCTGGTTGCATGAGCCAGGTGACGCTCCCTCCACTGGTTGCATGAGCCAAGTGTCCCTCCCTCCGCTGGTTGGATGAGCCAGGTGACGCTCCCTCCACTGGTTGCATGAGCCAGGTGACGCTCCCTCCACTGGTTGCATGAGCCAGGTGTCCCTCCCTCCACTGGCTGGATGAGCCAGGTGTCCCTCCCTCCACTGGTTGGATGAGCCAGGTGTCGCTCTTTCCACTGGTTGGATGAGCCAGGTGTCGCTCTTTCCACTGGTTGGATGAGCCAGGTGTCGCTCCCTCCACTGGTTGGATGAGCCAGGTGTCGCTCCCTCCACTGGTTGGATGAGCCAGGTGTCGCTCCCTCCACTGGTTGGATGAGCCAGGTGCCCCTCCCTCCACTGGTTGGATGAGCCAGGTGTCCCTCCCTCCACTGGTTGGATGAGCCAGGTGTCGCTCTTTCCACTGGTTGGATGAGCCAGGTGTCGCTCCCTCCGCTGATTGCATGAGCCAGGTGTCGCTCCCTCCGCTGATTGCATGAGCCAGGTGTCGCTCCCTCCGCTGATTGCATGAGCCAGGTGTCCCTCCCTCCGCTGGTTGCATGAGCCAGGTGTCCCTCCCTCCGCTGGTTGCATGAGCCAGGTGTCCCTCCCTCAGCTGGTTGAATGAGCCAGGTGTCCCTCCCTCAGCTGGTTGGATGAGCCAGGTGTCCCTCCCTCCACTGGTTGGATGAGCCAGGTGTCCCTCCCTCCACTGGTTGGATGAGCCAGGTGTCCCTCCCTCCACTGGTTGGATGAGCCAGGTGTCCCTCCCTCCACTGGTTGGATGAGCCAGGTGTCCCTCCCTCCACTGGTTGGATGAGCCAGGTGTCCCTCCCTCCACTGGTTGGATGAGCCAGGTGTCGCTCCCTCCACTGGTTGGATGAGCCAGGTGTCGCTACCTCCACTGGTTGGATGAGCCAGGTGTCGCTACCTCCACTGGTTGGATGAGCCAGGTGCCCCTCCCTCCGCTGGTTGGATGAGCCAGGTGCCCCTCCCTCCGCTGGTTGGATGAGCCAGGTGCCCCTCCCTCCACTGGTTGGATGAGCCAGGTGTCCCTCCCTCCGCTGGTTGTTGGATGAGCCAGGTGTCCCTCCCTCCGCTGGTTGGATGAGCCAGGTGTCCCTCCCTCCGCTGGTTGGATGAGCCAGGTGTCCCTCCCTCAGCTGGTTGGATGAGCCAGGTGTCCCTCCCTCCGCTGGTTGGATGAGCCAGGTGTCCCTCCCTCCACTGGTTGGATGAGCCAGGTGTCCCTCCCTCCACTGGTTGGATGAGCCAGGTGTCCCTCCCTCCACTGGTTGGATGAGCCAGGTGTCCCTCCCTCCACTGGTTGGATGAGCCAGGTGTCCCTCCCTCCACTGGTTGGATGAGCCAGGTGTTTCTCCCTCCGCTGGTTGGATGAGCCAGGTGCCCCTCCCTCCACTGGTTGGATGAGCCAGGTGTCCCTCCCTCCACTGGTTGGATGAGCCAGGTGTCCCTCCCTCCACTGGTTGGATGAGCCAGGTGTCCCTCCCTCCACTGGTTGGATGAGCCAGGTGTCCCTCCCTCCACTGGTTGGATGAGCCAGGTGTCGCTCCCCCCGCTAGTTGGATGAGCCAGGTGTCGCTCATCAGTGAGGGAGCGATATTTTGATCATCAGGCCGGCGATGGAGTGACATAGGAAAGCGGGGGGGGGGGGGGGGGTAGTATTTCTTCTGCAGCCTTTAGCAATCTTGTCGCTTGCAATAACTAGTGTGACACGGCCTTTAAAATAACTGAAGTGACACAAACTTGCACCGAGAGCAGCAGGGAAGCAGAAGAATTCGGCATCACTATAAACAGGAAGCGGAGTTTCCATATGTAATCCCCATATAGATACCCCGGGTATAAAACTACATACAGAAACAAGGATTCCCATACATCACGCAGATCAATAAACTGCAAACCCCCCATAGATTCCCTTTAAACTGCACAGAGGTTGCTAATCCTAACGCACAAGGCCTGATAACGATCCGCTGCCCCCCGCATGGCTCTGGAATATCTAACAATATATACCCACAAATACATCCAGAAATAGATACACTGCAATCATGCATCACTATAAGGAAAGATGACCCCTCCACCTCCTGCACCGAGCCCCCCAGCCACACGGATTAACCAGTCGGTAACAAGACAATTAATGTGGAGGGAAGAAAAAAAAGGATTTCTTCGGGCAGCAGCTCACCAGTTCCCCCCATTTCGGGCACAGTCAGGAGGAGAGAATCGTGGCAGGAATGTGGAGGATGCTGCAGGCCGGAGCTTCGCCGAGGAGGCGGCAGGGATGCGTTGGCTGTGATAGAGGCAGCATCAGCACCCGAGAGGATGTGGGAGAAGAGAGCGAGTGGGAGAAATTCCAGCGAGAGAGAGAGAAAAAAAACAAAGACGTAATAGAGAGAAGCGGCGAGCGAGAGGACAGGGAACGCAAAAAAACGCACAAACTCTGATCCGACCCAACGCTGCTAGAATAGTGGGCATCATTTATCAAAGCTGGGGCAAAAGAAAAAAAAGTGAGGACCAATCCGATCTCATTCCACAGAAAAAAGAAACCAGGAATTTCATTGGTAGACACAAACGTTTATAAGCTTGAGCTATTTTATTTACGTACACCAAGAAGGGCAGAATTCCTCACAATGACACCAACAATGAGTCCCAATGACACCAATGATGGGGCACTATTCCTCCCACTGACACCAATGATGAGGCACTATTGCTCCCACTGACACCAACAATGGGGCACTATTCCTCCCACTGACACCAACGATGGCGCACTATGCCTCCCACTGACACCAACGATGGCGCACTATGCCTCCCACTGACACCAACGGTGGGGCACTATTCCTCCCACTGACACCAATGATGGGGCACTATGCCTCCCACTGACACCAATGATGGGGCACTATGCCTCCCACTGACACCAGTGATGAGGCACTATTCCTCCCACTGACACCAACGATGGGGCACTATGCCTCCCACTGACACCAACGATGGGGCACTATGCCTCCCACTGACACCAACGATGGGGCACTATGCCTCCCACTGACCAATGATGGGGCACTATTCCTCCCACTGACCAATGATGGGGCACTATTCCTCCCACTGACACCAATGGTGGGGCACTATTCCTCCCACTGACACCAATGGTGGGGCACTATTCCTCCCACTGACACCAATGGTGGGGCACAATTCCTCCCACTGACACCAATGATGGGACATTATTCCTCCCACTGACACCAATGGTGGGGCACAATTCCTCCCAATGACACCAATGATTGGGGATGGTTTACTCCTACTGGTGCTGGGACATTTAGTACTCCCAATGGTAGAGCTGCACAATTCTGGATAAAAGGATTTATTTGCTTAAAATAAAGAGAATGATTCCCTCACCACTAACATCTTTCACATTATGCAAAACAATTTTGCTAACTTTACGGTTTCGTTTTTTTTTTTTTTTTTATTAATTGAAGTGTATTTTTCCCAAAAAATTGTGTTTAAAAGGCCGCTGAGCAAATACAGTGTGACATAAAATATTGCAGAGACCACCATTTTATTCTCTAGTGTCTCTGCTAATATATATATATATATATATATATATATATATATATATATATATATATATATATATATATCACACACACACACACAGTATCTCACAAAAGTGAGTACACCCCTCACATTTTTGTAAATATTTTATTCTATCTTTTCATGTGACAACACTGAAGAAATGACACTTTGCTACAATGTAAAGTAGTGAGTGTACAGCTTGTATAACAGTGTAAATTTGCTGTCCCCTCAAAATAACTCAACACACAGCCATTAATGTCTAAACCGCTGGCAACAAAAGTTAGTACACCCCTCAGTGAAAATATCCAAATTGGGCCCAATTAGCCATTTTTCCTCCCCGGTGTCATGTGACTCGTTAGTGTTACAAGGTCTCAGGTGTGAATGGGGAGCAGGTGTGATAAATGAGGATCTGAAAAAAAGAATTGTTGCTCTGCATAAAGATGGCCTAGGCTATAAGAAGATTGCCAAGACCCTGAAACTGAGCTGCAGCACAGTGGCCAAGATCATACAGCGATTTAAAAGGACAGGTTCCACTCAGAACAGGCCTTGCCATGGTCGACCAAAGAAGTTGAGTGCACGTGCGCAGTGTCATATCCAAAGGTTATCTTTGGGAAATAGACGTATGAGTGCTGCCAGCGTTGCTGCAGAGGTTGAAGGGGTGGGGGGTCACCCTGTCAGTGCTCAGACCATACGCCGCACACTGCATCAAATTGGTCTCCATGGCTGTCATCCCAGAAGGAAGCCTCTTCTAAAGATGATGGACAAGAAAGCCGGCAAACAGTTTGCTGAATACAAGCAGACTAAGGACATGGATTACTGGAACCATCTCCTGTGGTCTGATGAGACCAAGATAAACTTATTTGGTTCAGATGGTGTCAAGCGTGTGTGGCGGCAACCAAGTGAGGAGTACAAAGACAAGTGTGTCTTGCCTACAGTCAAGCATGGTGGTGGGAGTGTCATGGTCTGGGGTGGCATGAGTGCTGCCAGCACTGGGGAGCTACAGTTCATTGAGGGGACCATGAATGCCAACATGTACTGTGACATACTGAAGCAGAGCATGATCCCCTCCCTACGGAGACTGGGCCGCAGGGCAGTATTCCAACATGATAACGACCCCAAATACACCTCCAGACGACCACTGCCTTGCTAAAGAAGCTGAGGGTAAAGGTGATGGACTGGCCAAGCATGTCTCCAGACCTAAACCCTATTGAGCATCTGAGGGGCATCCTCAAATGGAAGGTGGAGGAGCGCAAGGTCTCTAACATCCACCAGCTCTGTGATGTCATCATGGAGGAGTGGAAGAGGACTCCAGTGGAAACCTGTGAAGCTCTGGTGAACTCCATGCCCAAGAGGGTTAAGGCAGTACTGGAAAATAATGGTGGCCACACAACACATTGACACTTTGGGTCCAATTTGGACATTGTCACTTAGGGGTGTACTCACTTTTGTTGCCAGCGGTTTAGACATTAATGGCTGTGTGTTGAGTTATTTTGAGGGGACAGCAAATTTACACTGTTAGAGCCTATTCAGACTGGCGCAATCAGACTTCCAGGAGCGACCTCTGAAGTCGCGGTGCACAGCGCGCACCGCGACTTCGACACGACTTGCACGGACTTCATATAATTGAAGTCAATGCAAGTCGCCTCCAGGTCGCCCCAAAGTAGTACAGGACCCTTTTTCTAAGTCGGAGCAACTTGTGTCACTCCTATTAGAACGGGTACTGTGCTAATCAATGGCGAGCGACCGACCGCGACTTGTCAGGTGACTTGGTCGCCTGACAAGTCGCGCTAGTGTGAATGGACCCTTATACAAACTGTACACTCACTACTTTACATTGTAGCAAAGTGTCATTTCTTCAGTGTTGTCACATGAAAAGATAGAATAGTACAAGTGGTGCTGGGCCTCCATGACTGAAAGAAATCTAAATCCAATGAAATTGGATGAAAGAAAGGGGCGGGTAAAAGACAGTCAGGTTGGGGAGGAAAGAGCTAGCTGATGCGGGATGTCAGGCAGGGCTCGGTGTGACTGGCTGCAGCTTCTAATGCACATTGTAAGAAGCTCACAGTGTGCAGTGAAATCAGAGAAAGCCATTTCCGTCCAGGAGAGGAGCCGGTACTACTATGCAAGAACCCAGAACCCGTACATGGATATCCCTGTATTGCAACGGGTCACCGATTTACCGAAGAGCGAGGGGAAGGGCCAGAATGCCAGCTCAGCAAAACTGGCAGCTCCCACGTCTGTCCTTACAGATTCCTGATGTCAATGAAAAGTCGTTTTTCGAAAATGCAATCCGGTCAGACAGGCTCTTCCAGAAAAAGTTCAACAATCTGGCGCCCAGCAGATGACAGGGGGTGGGGGGGGGCCCAACTGACATTAAACCTAGGTTCAAATCTATGCGGTTTTCAGGCACGTTTTTGAACATGCTTTTTGCATTTTTCTTTTATTTTCTCTAACAAACTGTGTACAGTCGGTTAAAGCGGAGTTCCACCCAAAAGTGGAACTTCCGCTTTAAATAGTCCTAACCACTTGACATGCCACATTTGGCATGTCATTTTTTGGGGGGGGGGGGGGGGGAGCGGGTACCTAGTTTTGAAATGTACCCGCTCCCACTTCCGCTCGGAGCGCCGCGGCGCCCTGAGCGGAAGTTCTCCTCTCTCCCTCCCTGCAATCTTCTGGGACATCCCAGAAGATTGCCGGCCAATCACGACGCATAGCGCAACTCGCGCATGCGCAGTGCGTACCCGGCTGTGAAGCCGCAAACTGTCACAGCCGGGTGCCCACATCAGTGATGCCGGCGCCGCAGAGCATAGAGGGAGAAGACTGCGCATCGCTGGAAGGTGGGACAGGTGAGTGTGCGGTTAGGCTGGAACTCCGCTTTAAGGAGCAGGCAAGAAAGCCGGCTGCTGCGTCCTCAACAACTGATGAGTCATCATTCTAAGAAAGGAAAAAAAAAAAATGCCGCCCCCCCCCCCCCTGCCCGCCACCGAATCCAAAGCAGGCCCTTTGGTTATGTTGAGGGCAAGTAGCCTGGTATGGTTGGGGGGGGGGGGGGTGCTCACTCATCCCCACACTTTCTAGACCTGCCAGGCTGCAGGGTCAGATGAGGGCCTGGTATGGATTTTTTTTTGGGGGGGGGGGGGGGCAGTCCACGCCATTTTTCTTTTTTACATTTTGGAGTGCGTTTCCCTCAATCCATACCAGAACTGAATGGCCTAGTATAGATTGGTGGGGGCACTACGCTGTTTTTC
>NC_138775.1:14611863-14664852 GCF_965119305.1 Pelophylax lessonae
AGCTCAGCTGCGCAAAATCACATACAATGATAGAAATGATTTTCAGGAGGTTTACAATCACTCTAATCCTGACATTTCCTAATTTACTGAGCCCTGCCAAAAGTTTTCACCCCCCTTTTGTCTGATTCCTTCATTTTTAACTGAATAACAACTCCTACACTAAAATGCTGCTCAATGCAATCTAAATATTTCACAGCACACAATCAGAAAAAGCTAAACGGGACACCTTTATGTTGGAGGAAAAAGAAAAAAAACTATGAAAAAATGTTTTGTGTTAAAAAAAAAAAAAACCCACGCTTTAATTTTTTTTAGAAGCGCCTTATGCAGGGAAAACATGTTTTATTGCAAAAAAAAAAAAAGAAAAAAGAAAATACAAGAAGCCATCTAGATCTAAAATTGTCCTCTTTAAAAGTACACACACATACATTATATTGTCAAAAGTATTGGGACACCTGTCTTTACACACACATGAACTTTAATGGCATCCCAGTCTTAGTCTGTAGGGTTCAATATTGAGTTGGCCCACCCTTTGCAGCTATAACAGCTTCAACTCTTCTGGGAAGGCTGTCCACAAGCTTTAGAAGTGTGTCTATGGGAATGTTTCACTATTCTTCCAGAAGCGCAGAGGTCAGGCACTGATGTTGGTTGAGAAGGCCTGGCTTGCAGTCTCCGCACTTATTCATCCCAAAGGTGTTCTATTGGGTTGAGGTCAGGGCTCTGTGCAGGGCAGTCAAGTTCCTCCCCCCCAAACCTGCTCACCCATGTCTTTATGGACCTTCGCTCAAACTAAGGGGCCAAGCCCAACCCCTGAAAAATAACCCCACACCGTAATCCCCCCTCCACCAAATGATTTGAGAGGGTTGGCCCAATGCTTTTGGCAATATAGTGTAGATGAGCAAGTTTGTGGAGGAGGAACTTGACTGGCCCCCACATAGGTGTTCTATCGGCCAGTCAAGTTCCTCCACCCCAAACTTGCTCATCCATGTCTTTATGGACCTTCACTGAAACTAAGGGGCCAAGTCCAACCCAGTGGCGGCTGGTGCTCAAAATTTTTGGGGGGCGCAAACAGAAAAATGTAATAAGCATTGCTTTGCGGGAAAAAACGCTGTAAAAAAATTGCGTGACTTTGAGGTCG
Organism: Pelophylax lessonae; assembly: GCF_965119305.1. Lineage (NCBI taxonomy): Eukaryota > Metazoa > Chordata > Amphibia > Anura > Ranidae > Pelophylax > Pelophylax lessonae. The sequence continues at coordinate 14,612,999 of NC_138775.1, forward strand.
CAAACGTGTGAAAGAGGCCTTCAGTAATTAAGGTATAGTGTGCCCCCTTTCAATGCAGAGAGACCAGCTTGCCCTCTTTCAATGCACAGTGACCAGCGTGACCCCTTTCAATGCACAGTGACCAGCGTGACCCCTTTCAATGCACAGTGACCAGCGTGACCCCTTTCAATGCACAGTGACCAGCGTGACCCCTTTCAATGCAGAGATCAGCGTGCCCCTTTCAATGCAGAGATCAGCATACATGCCCCCTTCAATGCAGTGACCAGCATACCATTCCCCCAATGCAGAGATCAGCGTGCGTGCCCCCTTACCTGGAGCAGCAGCGGCGGCGGGTGGCTTCTCCTCAGTCCCGGTGACCGGCGGCTCGTCTCCTCCAGTCCTCCCGCATCCTCCTCGGCCAATGGCATGGGGTTTGCCTTGCGGCCAATCAGGAAGCGCATCCGATACGCAGGAGCAGGATCTGTGTGACAATGGGTGGGCTCGGGGCGCACTGCTCTGCGCCCCGGCTCCACCCTTTGCATCACCCTATTAGAGCCTCTGGCTCTAATCCAGTGATTTAAAAAAAAAAACATTAAGCTCCAACGCCCCTGCATGCAGATTAGGCGGCCGGACGCATGGACGGGGGGGCGGCGCCCCTGCACCCTCAATACAACGGCCGCCACTGGTCCAACCTCTGAAAAATAACCCCACACCGTAATCCCCCCTCTACCAAATGATTTGGAGGGTTGGCCCAATGCTTTTGGCAATATAGTGTAGATGAGCAAGTTTGTGGTGGAGGAACTTGACTGATCCCCACATAGGTGTTCTATGGGGTTGAGGTCAGGACTCTGTGCAGGCCGGTCAAGTTCCTCCACCCCAAACTTGCTCATCCATGTCTTTATGGACCTTGCTTTGTGCACTGGTCCAAATCATTTGGTGGAGGGGGGATTATGGTGTGGAGGTGTTTTTCAGGGGTTGGGATTGGCCCCTTAGTTCCAGTGAAGGGAACTCTTAAGACATTTTGGACAATTTCTTGCTCCCAACTTTGTGGGAACAGTTTGGGGATGTCCCCTTCCTGTTCCAACATGACTGCCCACCAGTGCACAAAGCAAGGTCCATTAAGACATGGATGAGCTCCCAGCACAGTTACTGGGGGCTAACTGAAAACTCCCGTTCACTGCTTGTGATCATGTGTCCACCATCAGACAACCAATCACAGCGGTCACATGACCATAAGCCCTGCCTCCCATCATTAAGTCCTTACAGCTAGATGCCATAACCCCAGTATTTTTCCATCAGGCACCAGTCTTTCTGATAAAAGTGAATGATCCAAGTGGCAGATTAGCCACTGAATCACTTCTACAAACGGTGGGAGGGGTCGAGTCGCCAGTTTGACACCCCTGCTCTAGGGCATCTACAAAAAAAAAAAATGATTTTTACTTGTCAACAAAATGTCAGAAAAAGACCTGGTCGTTAAGGCTACATTCACACCTGAGCGTAGCGTTTTTCGCGCGTTTTTTACCGCGATTTTACCGCGATTTTAGCGGCGTTTTTTACCGCGATTTTACCGCGATTTTTACCGCGATTTTTGTGCAGGCGTTTTTAGATTGAATAGAGATCAATGGAAAACGCCTGTAATCTGCCCAAAAAGAAGCTCATGTACTTTTTTGAGCGTTGGGCGTTTTGTATACAGCGTCAAAACGCTCAGATGTGAACAGGGGCCATTGAAATGAATAGGATTTGTCTTGTTGGGCGTTTTGAGAGCTGATCCTAGAGCAGAAAAACGCCCCAAAAACGCCCCAAAACGCCTAGATGTGAACAGAGCCTAAGTGGCTAAAAATAAATAAATAAATAATGAAAAAAATAAACAAACAGACTTTACAACCATGGTTTGGTTTGGTTGTGTTTATTTTTTATTGGTTGAGCCAGATGGACTTGTGTCTTTTTTCAACCTAACTATATAACCACTTGCCGACCGCCCGCCGCAGATATATTGCGGTAGGCTGGCTCGGCTGCACAAACGCGGGAGTGCTCCTGGGAGCGCGCGCACCCGCATTAGGCAGTGGGGAGGCCGATCCACGGGGCCGGCGGCCACGATTGCCGCCGGACACCTGCGATCGCTCCCCGTGAAGAGAGAACGAACGGAGGTCTGCTGTTGTAAACACAGCAGACCGTTGTTCTCTCTGGAATGATCACAGAGCGCCTGTGTTCCTCCTATTTAGGATCACAGGTCTCTGTATTGATTTCACAAGCCCATACCCCTAACAGTTAGAAAACACCCCCTAAGCTCACATTTAACCCTTTGGTTGCCCCTGGGTTAACCCCTTCCCTGCCAGTGTAATTAGTACAGTGACAGTGCATATTTTTAGCACTGATTACTGTAGCAATGTCACTGGTCCCCACCAAAAAGTGTCAAAAATGTCAGTTAGGGGTCCGATCTGTCCGCCGCAGTCCTGGAGGAAAAAAAAAAAAAAACGCTGATCGCCGCCATTGCTAGTGAAAAAAAATAAAAATGACAAATCTTTCCCCTAGTTTGTAGACGCGATAACTTTTGTGCAAACCAATCAAAATACACTCATTGGGATTTTTTTTTATTTTACTAAAAATATATAGCAGAATACAAATTGGCCTAAAATGATGAAAAAAATATTAGATTTTTAAATTTTTCTTTTTTGGGGAAATGTAATATATATATTTTTTTCCCCCCAGAATTGTCACTTTTTCATTTATAGCGCAAAAAAAAAAAAAAAAATATATAGCAGAATACAAATAGGCCTAAAATGATGAAAAATTATGAAAAAAAACATGATTTTTACTTATTTTTCATTGAGAATGTTATATAGCAGAATGTGAAAAATATTTTTTTTTTTTTTTTTTTTTCAGAATTGTCACTTTTTTCATTTATAGCGCAAAAAAAAAAAAATATATAGCAGAATACAAATTGGCCTAAAATGATGAAAGAAACGTGATTTTTACTTATTTTTAATTGAGAATGTTATATAGCAGAATGTGAAAAATATTGTTGTTTTTCAGAATTGTCACTTTTTTCATTTATAGCGCAAAAAAAAAAAATATATAGCAGAATACAAATTGGCCTAAAATGATGAAAAAATTAGATTTTTAAATTTTTATTTTTTGGGGAAATGTCATATAGCAGAATTGTCACTCTTTTTGTTAGTAGCGCAATTGAAAAAAAAAAATAAAAAATTACAGGTGATCAAAGACCACCAAAAGAAAGCTTTATTTGTGGGGAAAAAAAAGGACGCTTATTGGGTTTTTTTTTTTTTTTCCCAAAAATATGTAGTAGAATACAAATAGGCCTAAAATGATGAAAGAAACGTGATTTTTACTTATTTTTAATTGAGAATGTTATATAGCAGAATGTGAAAAATATTTTTTTTTTCCAGAATTGTCCCTTTTTTCATTTATTTAAAAATCATTTAAAAAAAAAAAAAAAAAAAAAAAAAAAAAAAAAAAAAAATCGCACAGGTGATCAAATACCACCAAAAGAAAGCTATATTAGTGGGAAAAAAAGGACATCAATTTTATTTGGGTACAGCGTCGCACGACCGCACAATTATTAAAGTAACGCATTGTCGAATTGCAAAAAATGGCCTGGTCATTAAGGGGGTAAATCCTTAAGTTGTTAAGATAGCCTTGTATCAGTGTCTTTTTTTTTTTTCCATTGGCCCCATACGTGTTATTTTTCTTTATTAAGCTATCTGGCTGAAGAAGTTTTTTTGCATCTTTTAGGACAGTATGAACCACACTCACCCAGCCCGCTCTAAGACCATAAATCAAACATCTGTCTGCCCATGTGTTCCATTAAATAAATTGGAGAGTGCGATAAGAAGATTACACTTTCACCCTGTGGTGGGCGCGGGAGGGGGTTGGCTGTGCCAGCTCCAGACTTCTGAATGAAGATGGCACATCAACAGACACAATATGCCCAGGAGTGGGCAGCCATCGCATACGGCCGCTGAATCCCACACTCTTCCTCCCCAGCCGTATGCTCCTGGCATGTCCCAACAAAGGCAGACGGAAAGAGGACAAAGGCGCTCAGCGATGAGGCCAGCTTGCGCAATCATCCAGCCCTTGCGTCCGCCCCCCCCCCTCCCTTTTCCCATTTGGTGGTTGGAAAGCTGCGAATCCCACACAGAGCCCATTTACCGCACGGCAGGCGCTCGTCTCGTAAATGGGAACTTTCCGTTTCTGTGAAGCGATGATGATCGCTTCACGCTGATCAATATTTAATACTGCTATAAGATATTCATCATACTCGCAAACGTTCCATGCTTGGATGACACTGCCGAGGTCTATGAAGACCCCTTTGCTTGGCGGACGGCATACAGGACATTATGTAACAGGCTTGCAGCGGATCAACTAGTATTAGCATATCCGTGGTCTGCAAACATTTAAAAGAGGAACTTAGCCCATATTTTATTATTTTCATTATTTTTAATCCCCTTTTTCCCGGTTTGGTGGTTTATCACTCCTAGCAAATAAAGCAGTAATTCAGCGGTTGGTCCTGCACCTCCATCTTCCTCTAAGGCGCAATCGGAAGCCGACCATCTCTTCCTGGACCCCCGATGACGTACGTGCAAATCGGCGCTACAAGAATTTGGGAGACAGCCAGGCCCCTGATATACAAACTCAAATGCCCAGCAAATCTTCTGAGCCATCATTAGGAGCCGGATGTCTCTTTCTGGACCCCTGACGACATGTATGCCCCTGATAACACACCCAACAACCCACCTTCCTCTTGGAAGTCATCAGGAGCCAGCTGTCTCTTCCTGAAACCCTGAACAACATATGCCCCTGATAACCTGCCCGACACCCATCTTCCTCTTGAAGTCATCGGGAGCCGGCTGTCCCTTCCTTGGCCCCTGATGACGTGTATGCCCCTGAGAACATGCCCAATGCCCATCTTCCTTAGAAGTACTCCTCAGGAGCTGGCTGTCTTTTCCTGGAACCCGGGTGACATGTATGCCCCTGATAACACGCCCGATGCCCATTTTCCTCTTGGAAGTCATCAGGAACCGGATGTCTCTTCCTGGACCCCTGATAAAATGCCTGATACCCATCTTCCTCTTGGAAGTCATCAGGAGCCAGCTGTCTCTTCCTGGACCCCTGATGACATATATGCTCCTGATAACCTGCCTGACACCCATCTTACTCTTGGCAGTCATTAGGAGCCGGCTGTCTCTTCCTGGACCCCCAATTACATGTACGCCCCTGATAACATGCCCAATGCCCATCTTCCTCTTAGAAATCATCAGGAGATGGCTGTCTCTTCCTAGAACCCTGGTGACGTGTACGCACCTGATAACATGCCTGACAGCCATCTTCCTCTTGGAAGTCATCAGGAGCCGGATGTCTCCTCCTGGACCCCTGATGACGTGTATGCCCCTTATAACAACATGTCTAATGCCCATCTTACGCTTAGAAATCATGAGGAGGCAGCTGTCTCTTCCTGGACCCCTGATGACACGCCCAACAATCCACCTTCCTCTTGGAAGTCATCAGGAGCCAGCTGTCTCTTCCTGGACCCCTGATGATGTGTATGCCCCTTATAATATGTCCAATGCTCATCTTACTCTTAGATATCATCAGGAGCTGGCTGTTTCTTCCTGGACCCCTGATAACGTCTTGACACCCATCTTCTTAGACATCATTAGGAGCCAGCTGTCTCTTTCTGGACCCCTGAGGACACGCAACCCCCAGATAACACACAATGTTCTCACCTAGGCGAGAAATCTTCAAATGTGGGGTAACTTCTCTTCTGCAATAAAGAGTTACCTGCTCCCAGTATATAAAATATTAGCTTTAGGGCCCCTTCACACTGCCCCCATGCTAAACGCTCTGCAGGCAGCTGTCTGTATCCATCTGCCGTGATGCACATGTCAGCGCTACCCATCATTTAATTTTTTAAAAGAAGTGCAAAAAGGGACAGCTGCACTGCTGTGCAGTGACACGTGGTGCCTCCCTGCGCACTGCTGTAAAGCGCAGCACAGTTGATTTTTCCCATTGCACCCTGTACAGCACCTCCAGGCTGCGTTGCAGTGCAAGCAATGTACATAGAAAGCAATATTTTATTATGTGCCCTAGCGGTCACTGGCACTTCTCTAGTGCATAATAAATGTAATATGAAAAAAGTATAATATAATAAAAAAATTACAAATTATAAAACCCAAAATAAAAAAAATTAAAAAAAAAATGCAAAAAAAACAAAAAAAAAAAAAACAAACACAAAACCCAAATACTAATCAAAAAAACACAAATAAAAACATAGGAAAAAAAACTAGTAAAAAATACAAAGGAGAATAAAAAAATAAAAGAAAATTACTACATTTGCAAGTATTGGTGTTGATCCCCTTTAGAGCATTTCCTATAGACATATTGAGATGCCACCAGTTGCTAGATAAGTAGAGTAGTACAGGCAATAAAAAATACAAAATAATAATAAAAAAAATACAAACAAATAAAAAAAAAATACAAAATAAAAAGCTACTACAAATAAAATAATAAAGATTAAAAAATAAATAATTCTTTACTACATTTGCACGTTTTGGTGTTGATCCCCTTTTGAGCATTTTATATAGACATATTGAGATGCCACCAGTTGCTAGATAAGTAGAGTAGTACAGGCAATAGAAAATAATTAAAAAAAATAAAAAAAAAATACAAACAAATAAAAATAAAAAATACAAAATATAAAGCTACTACAAAATAATAAAGAATAAAAAATAAATAATAATTCTTTACTACATTTGTAAGTTTTGGTGTTGATCCCCTTTTGAGCATTTCCTATAGACATATTGAGATGCCACCAGTTGCTAGATAAGTAGGAGTAGTACAGGCAATAAAAAAATACAAAATAATAAAAAAAAATACAAAATAATAAAAAGAAAAAGAAAATACAAAATATAAAGCTACTACAAAATAATAAAGAATAAAAAATAAATAATTATTTACTACATTTGCAAGTTTTGGTGTTGATCCCCTTTTGAGCATTTCCTATAGACATATTGAGATGCCACCAGTTGCTAGATAAGTAGGAGTAGTACAGGCAATAAAAAATACAAAATAATAAAAAATAAAAAAAAAATACAAACAAATAAAAAAAAAATACAAAATAAAAAGCTACTACAAAATAATAAAGAATATAAAATAAATAATAATTCTTTACTACATTTGCAAGTTTTGGTGTTGATCCCCTTTTGAGCATTTCATATAGACATATTGAGATGCCACCAGTTGCTAGATGATAAGTAGAGTAGTACAGGCAATAAAAAATACAAAATAAAAAAAAAGAAATACAAAATAAAAAAATACAAACATAAAAAAATAAAAAGCTACTACAAATGAATAAATAAATAAGATGTGCAAGTTTTGGTATTGATCCCCTTTTGAGCATTTTATATAGACATATTGAGATGCCACCAGTTGCTAGATAAGTAGTACAGGCAATAGCCATGGGAAAAGCTACCGAGGCAAGATCAATTAGTCACAGAGTCCTTTTCAAACCAAGAATGATCATACTTAGAGACTTGCATTGAAACAAGCAGTAAAGCACAGTCACTATAAGGCACTACCAAAAGCAGGTAGCACAAGCAGCACATTACACAAACCAATATGGCTTCCTTTATGTACACATCATACAAGAAAAAAAAAAAATGATTTTAAAATATTAGTCATTATTAGTGATTACAGATCTGTATTGTAATTTGTAGCAGGAAATGATTCCTGGCTGGGGCACAGAGCCGCTCCTGTGTAATCATGATAGTGAAAGGCAATGCAATTTGATTAAACGCCAAACTCCTCCCACCGCCAACTACCAAGATAAGGAACAAGATGACGGCTGCGAGGAACTTTCATCTTATGGAATGCTTGCAGCTCACAAAAGAAAAAAAATTCTCCATGAATCCAACCTAAAATTAGGGAAAATTTCCCGGGAATTGTTTGCTTCCTTTAAATGCACTTTTATTTTAAAATGACCTTAAAGAGACCCTGTCACCGACGGAAAAAATATTGCAAGTAAAAGCACAGAAAATAAAGTTAAATGCCTACTTAAAGTGTTTTTCCACTCTATAAATTATTTTGTAATAAAGTGGTTCTAAGTGTCAAAAAAAAAAAATATTAAAAAAATTTAAAAAAATTAAAAAAATATTTTAAAAAAATTAAAAAAATATAAAAATTAAAAAAATATTTAAGAAATATATAAAAAAATATTTAAAAAATATATAAAAAAATATTTAAAAAATATATAAAAAAAAAAAAAAAAAAAAAAAAGGCCCACTATCTGTTATGACTTTCCTCCTCCCTGAAAAACATACCCGACTCCTCTCACAGCCCCAGTGCTGTCCCATCTGCAGCGCTCTTCCTGGTCTCTCAAGTTAGGAGTTGAACCGGTAGCATTTTGTTCCATGATTGACCTCAATAACAGGGCCTCAGGAAGTCCACCTCATCCACATGGCTGCATATACAGTTTAATGCAAAAATGATAAAAGTATTACACAAGCCAATCTTTTATACGTATATCTAAGAACTTGATGGAAAGCGCACTCACTTTCTAGAGTTGGTTGACCATCTTTGGAGAACATCGACCATAAACATTGCCTGTAGCACAGAAGCTAACCTGGCACCCCTCCAACCGTGGCTACAAACACGCTCGACATCCGTCATGAAGGCCAATGTGTTAATCAATAGGTTAAAAGGAAAATTTACTAAGTGTAATAGAGAGGATTCCCGGGAGAAGGCTCTGGGTTAATGGAATAAAATTGGAGTAAAATAAAGGTCATCTGAGGTTAGAGGTCAAGGAGAAGGTGAATAGAAATATACTTCTATGTTAAAGGAAACACGTTTGTTGAAGAGACACATAGGCTGCCATTGCAGAGGTCTCCCGGTGCAAAGGTTTGGTCCCGGCTGATCCAGTGGCTTGGGTATCTTCTCAGTCTTAAATTTAACCTGAAGTTCTGGAGACTTGTTTCAGGTCGGTTCCCCAACCAACTAGAAAGTCATGCAACTAGCATTTTATAACCGTGACCCATGGGTCAGTTTAAAATGGTCAATTACAGCTGCACAGACAGGGAAATGCCTCACTGCCTATGATTGGCGATGTGCATTGTCAGCTTCCCGGTGGGATTGCTCAGTTGGGTTGAGACTGCGATCCTGAACACGCCTGAGCCCATCACTAGACCTAGAATGAGAATGTTTAAGGTTGGCAATTAAACTCAGACTTCCCAGGTTAGGGAAGGGTTAAAGCTGTGGGATGCCAGTTTCCCAGGCTTTTGGGGTCCTGGTTTCCTTCCGGGAGAGCCGGGCTCTGGGAACCAGAGAGCCAGTGCAACCTGTAGAGATGTAGACTTCATCTGCCACCCCAAAGGGAAGTCATCAGCCATGAACACTAACAATCATGGACTCAACTCTTTATAGGTATGCCTGGGCAGCCACAGAATAGTTAGGAGTTGGACTGTGTTGAATTTTATGTTGTAATATTTCTAAGTGTTACAGTAAAACTTTGTTAACCGTTGCAAGCCTGGCCTGAAGTTATTTAAAGGGGTGCGTGGTTATCAGAGGAACATGTAAAGCACACTCAGGGTATGAAAGCAAGGCCAATATAAAGGGTGAACTCGGTAGACGAACCAGAAACAGGAGAGTAGTTGGCAAGGGTAACCATGAACTGGTAGGAATGTAGAGCAGCCAGTTAATACCTGGTGTAGGTGACAGACCCTCCAGTAGCGATGGAGTAGGTGTTCTGGCTCCCTCCCCAATAATATGGAGGAAATGGCCACACACCACCAGAAGACTGGACAGAAAATAGAGTTCTTTATTCGTCCATATACAAGTACAAGGTACAGCAGGATGAAAATGGTAGACGCCTTTCACACGGACTCATCGAGCTTGTTCACTACTGTTAGTCCATGTAAAACGCATCTACCATTTCCATCCTTGTACTTGTATTTGGACAAAGAACTCTATTTTCAGTCAGGCCTTCTGGTGGTATGCAGCCATTTCCTCCATATTACTTTGTCTGCGGTGGCGAGCCGAGGTCTAGCACCCACAATGGACTTTGGATACAGACCCACCTGAGCAGTGTATACTCTCCTTTGATGGTTTTCCCTCCCTAGTAGTCGGTTCCCCCAAAAGCAACTGGGACTGAACCTGTGGTACCAACACCCTATATACCTTCCAGCACGGTATGGGAGAGTGGATAGAGTTAAGTAGGTACACACATGAAGTCCACACTAGGTGCACAGCGGGACCCCATTCTGTCACTGGGACTGAACCTGGGGTACCAACACCCTATATACCTTCCAGCATTCTGTCACTGGGAGTGAGGTGGCAGAGATATTTTGGGCCAAAGGAGAGGGCATGGGCTCAGCAGAGTCCTTCCTAAATGCAATATACATCGAGGAAGGTGTATCGTAATATAGGGAAAAAAGATTCCCCACTAATTAGGACTATAACGACCTACATGCAAAGTCAAGAAAGATATAGAAAAGTAATATAAAAGTATACATTTTTAATAAATAATAAAATCATGAGTAATTTCAACAACAAATATAATATGGTTGCTCAAACAATAAAAGGCATAAACATGTCTAATGCATAAATGCACACATGGACTTCCCAAAATGGTCGGTGGCTCACATAAATGGAAAAAAATGTGGTACGAGGCAAGCAAACCCAACGCGTTTTGGAATAGTTATTCCTTCTTCAGGGGTAACATGCGTCTTGTAATCACCTAGTTGCTTATAATGGCAGTCATTATAGACATAGGGAACAACCAAAAACGTAAAACCAATAGCGGGATGATTAGCAGCAGAGAGAGATAGAAGAGTAGATGAGCGGGATAGAGGAGTAGATGAGCGGGATAGAGGAGTAGATGAGCGGGATAGAGGAGTAGATGAGCGGGATAGAGGAGTAGATGAGCGGGATAGAGGAGTAGATGAGCGGGATAGAGGAGTAGATGAGCGGGATAGAGGAGTAGATGAGCGGGATAGAGGAGTAGATGAGCGGGATAGAGGAGTAGATGAGCGGGATAGAGGAGTAGTGAGCGGGATAGAGGAGTAGTGAGCGGGATAGAGGAGTAGTGAGCGGGATAGAGGAGTAGTGAGCGGGATAGAGGAGTAGTGAGCGGGATAGAGGAGTAGTGAGCGGGATAGAGGAGTAGTGAGCGGGATAGAGGAGTAGTGAGCGGGATAGAGGAGTAGTGAGCGGGATAGAGGAGTAGTGAGCGGGAAAGAGGAGTAGATGAGCGGGATAGAGGAGTAGATGAGCGGGATAGAGAAGTGATGAGCGGGATAGAGGAGTAGTGAGCGGGATAGAGGAGTAGTGAGCGGGATAGAGGAGTAGTGAGCGGGATAGAGGAGTAGTGAGCGGGATAGAGGAGTAGTGAGCGGGATAGAGGAGTGATGAGCGGGATAGAGGAGTGATGAGCGGGATAGAGGAGTGATGAGCGGGATAGAGGAGTGATGAGCGGGATAGAGGAGTAGATGAGCGGGATAGAGGAGTAGATGAGCGGGATAGAGGAGTAGAGGAGAATAGCCATCCCAGGATTCCTCACAAGCAACAATTTCTCCGGCAAGACCAGACGGGCTTGAGGCAGGGTCAACATATGGGGATAAATGGAGTTGTGGAGTAGCTCTGTATGCAGTAAATAGGTGAAAGAAAATGGACAAACCTTCTATGATGGCGGTTTGATCTACATGCTGCTTCAGAGAGCAACTACTAACCAGGATTTCCTCTCTACCTTTTCTTTCACCTATTTTACTGCATACAGACCTACTCCACTGCTTGTTTGCTTGCCTTGTACCACATTTTTTCAATTTATGTGAGCCACCGACCATTATGGGAAGTCCATGTGTGCATTTATGCATTAGACATGTTTATGCCTTTGTTGTTTGAGCAACCATATTCTATTTGTTGTTGAAATTTCTCATGCTTTTATGATTACCAAATCTATTGAATAAAAACGTATACTTTTATATTACTTACGCTCTTGACTTTGCATGTAGGTCGTTATAGTCCCAATTAGTGGGGAATCTGTTTTTCTTGTCTACAATCATAGGGATGAGACCTACCTTTATTTCCACATTTTTCCTCTTCTATATAGAGACATAGGACGGAATACTTCACAGAGGAACGCTGCATGTTTCACAGCTGCACACAGTGTATGGCTCATCTCTAAGCCAGGGTTCCGCCATGACTAGCTTTCACATGAAAGTGGCCCTGCCTAGTCCTGGGAATTATTGAGCGCCTACATGAAGGACACCTTTCATTATCACAAGTCAACTATTCTTGCCTTATATTTCACAAGCAGCACATACCATGGCTCTCAAGTGTCACGGCAACTTTTCTTGTTTTCTTTCCAAGCTGGTCCTGACTTCCGGTTTTGCAACTTCCGGTTGACGGTTTCCGGTCCAGGCGATTGCGCTTGGCTCTGCATTCGCAGGAGGTGGTCATCATTGAACACCGGCTGGCCTGGCGCTCCTAGACCCCACAGGTGACAACATCTAGCTGGGGCTCTCCCCCATACCACCGTGGATACCGAACCCCTCACTCAGCGGCTTTGCCAATTGTACACACTTCACCACCAGCGGCACCAGCCTGGTTAGGCTAACGGTTTGGAACGTGTGTGTGTGTGTGTGTGTGTGTGTGTGTGTGTGTGTGTGTGTGTGTGTGTGTGTGTGTGTGTGTGTGTGTGTGTGTGTGTGTGTGTGTGTGTGTATACAGTGGGTACGGAAAGTATTCAGACCCCCTTAAATCTTTCACTCTTTGTTATATTGCAGCCATTTGCTAAAATCATTTAAGTTCATTCTTCTTCCTCATGAATGTACACATAGCACCCCATACTGACAGAAAAACACAGAATTGTTGACATTGTTGCAGATTTATTAAAAAAGAAAAACTGAAATATCACATGGTCCTAAGCATTCAGACCCTTTGCTGTGACACTCATATATTTAACTCAGGTGCTTTCCATTTCTTCTGATCATCCTTGAGATGGTTCTACACCTTCATTTGAGTCCAGCTGTGTTTGATTATACTGATTGGACTTGATTAGGAAAGCCACACACCTGTCTATACAAGACCTTCCAGATCACAATGCATGTCAGAGCAAATGAGAATCATGAGGTCAAAAGGAACTGCCTGAAGAGCTCAGAGACAGAATTGTGGCAAGGCACAGATCTGGCCAAGGTTACAAAAAGATTTCTGCTGCACTTAAGGTTCCTAAGAGCACAGTGGCCTCCATAATCCTCAAATGGAAGACGTTTGGGACGACCAGAACCCTTCCTAGAGCTGGCCGTCTGGCCAAACTGAGCTATCGGGGGAGAAGAGCCTTGGTGAGAGAGGTAAAGAAGAACCCAAAGATCACTGTGGCTGAGCTCCAGAGATGCAGTCAGGAGATGGGAGAAAGTTGTAGAAAGTCAACCATCACTGCAGCCCTCCACCAGTCGGGGCTTTATGGCAGAGTGGCCCGACGGAAGCCTCTCCTCAGTGTAAGACACATGAAAGCCCGCATGGAGTTTGCTAAAAAACACCTGAAGGACTCCAAGATGGTGAGAAATAAGATTCTCTGGTCTGATGAGACCAAAATAGAACTTTTTGGCCTTAATTCTAAGCGGTATGTGTGGAGAAAACCAGGCACTGCTCATCACCTGTCCAATACAGTCCCAACAGTGAAGCATGGTGGTGGCAGCATCATGCTGTGGGGGTGTTTTTCAGCTGCAGGGACAGGACGACTGGTTGCAATCGAGGGAAAGATGAATGCGGCCAAGTACAGGGATATCCTGGACAAAAACCTTCTCCAGAGTGCTCTGGACCTCAGACTGGGCCGAAGGTTTACCTTCCAACAAGACAATGACCCTAAGCACACAGCTAAAATAACGAAGGAGTGGCTTCACAACAACTCCGTGACTGTTCTTGAATGGCCCAGCCAGAGCCCTGACTTAAACCCAATTGAGCATCTCTGGAGAGACCTAAAAATGGCTGTCCACCAACGTTTACCATCCAACCTGACAGAACTGGAGAGGATCTGCAAGGAGGAATGGCAGAGGATCCCCAAATCCAGGTGTGAAAGACTTGTTGCATCTTTCCCAAAAAGACTCCTGGCTGTATTAGATCAAAAGGGGGCTTCTACTAAACACTGAGCAAAGGGTCTGAATACTTAGGACCATGTGATATTTCAGTTTTTCTTTTTTAATAAATCTGCAACAATGTCAACAATTCTGTGTTTTTCTGTCAGTATGGGGTGCTATGTGTACATTCATGAGGAAGAAGAATGAACTTAAATGATTTTAGCAAATGGCTGCAATATAACAAAGAGTGAAAAATTTAAGGGGGTCTGAATACTTTCCGTACCCACTGTATATATATATATATATATATATATATATATATATATATATATATATATATATATATATATATATATATATATATATATATATATCTCTTAAATAAACATGACTTTCATATGGGCTGCTCTCCAAGTTTCTATGATACTAACCGTGGTTAGCGCTGCTTTTTTTCCCCCCTTTTCTTGCATGGCTTTTGAAGTGCCCTAGGACGCCTCCTATGTGCTCTCATTACAACTCCTGCCTACAAGGAAAGGGCTAGCCTACTTCCACAACCAGCCCCTTCCAGGACCAAATTTGCCCTTTCTATGATGGGCAGTAGCAAATTGCTGCCCAGGCATGACCATTGCATCCTGGAAAAGGCAAGAAGTTCATGTTCCCCCATTGCCAGGAGGTACCAGATATGTCCCAAGGCTCCACCAGTCAAATGGAGTGATGGGGCAACGTGGCAAAAAGGTACCAGTGGGTGGGAGTGCCCTTACAAGAGAACCCATCATTTTGCCTATTCAAAAAAACACCTGAAGAGGATGACCTCCTCACTGATGAAAGTCTCTTCTTCATGCCCAATTGTCACAAGCCATGTTCCAATCGACGTGATCTCTTGTTAGCACTGGGTCACATGTGTGGTCATTATTAATGCATTCATCGGTACCAAAAACAATTATAAAACTAATCTATTCAATTTGCTGAATCCCAGGAAGTCAAATCCTATAGATAGCACTACTTACGGATGTGAATCAATAGCAGCCATTACACCCTCGTATATCCAGCGGAGGAGAGGGGGAAGTTGAGCGGTTGAAGCCTTTATATTATTTCATAGGACTTCGTGTCATTGCTGCTAAAAGCACAAATATATCCGGGTTTAAAATAATCCTGTTTACACAGCAACTTGTTTATCTTCCTGGACCGAAGGAACAGATTTAAACTGAAATCAATTCCTTGCCGGCCCTCTGCCAGACGAGGACAATTAGGCGGCTTGGTAAAGAGGACTCGTCAGCTGGAAACAGGATTTTTTACAGGGGAGCAGGTGCAGAGAATCTAAGTGATGACCATTAGGACGGGCGCTTGGGAGTGCGAGAGATTCTCATTTATGGCTTTATGTCTTATTAAAGTGCATCTCCAACCAACTTGCTTATCTTCGGATAAGAATCGGTTAGGCTTTGCCGAGTCCTGGGCAGATTCAGACCCTCCTTTTGTCCTGGTGACCATTGTCACCAAGACCGAAAGAAATGGGAAATCCAAAATGGAACGTGTCACCAAGATGGCAAGAGGAAATTTTGCAATGGGGACCCCCTCGCCTAATGTGAAATGCAGGCACCCTTTAAAGCGGAGTTCCGGCCACATACAAATTTTTTTACCAAAAAATCCCCCCCTAACCCTAAGCTATCCCCAATTACCCCAACACTAACCCCCCATTACAGGTCATTACAGTTATAGAAGATAAATACAGGCATACCCCACTTTTAAGTACACAATGGGACCAGAGCATGTATGTAACATGAAAATGTACTTAAAGTGAAGCTTTAAGTAACTATGGGAAAGATTTTTTATTTTTTTTTGCTTTTGTTTTTTAACTAGTAATGGCGGCGATCTGCGTTTTTTTGCAGGACTGCGACATTGCGGCAGACAGATTGGACACCTGACATTTTTGACACTTTTGGGGGTACTACCAGTGACATTACTACAGTAATCAGTGCTAAAAAAAAAGCACTGTTACTGTAATGACGACACTGGCAGGGAAGGGGTTAACACTGTGGGTGACCAAGGGGTTAAATGTGAGCCTAGGGGAGTGATTCTAGCTGTATGGGGGCGGGGCTTGTAAAATGATCACAGAGACCTGTGATCCTACATAGAAGGATCACAGGCGCTCTGATCATTTCAGGGAGAAGAACGGTCAGCTGTGTTTACAACAGCTGATTGTTCTCTCTCAGCGGGGAGCGATCGCGGGTGTCAGGCGGCAAACGGAGCCGCCTGCCCCATGCATCGGAGTCCCTGCTGACAAGTGGGGGCGGGAGCGCGCCGGCGCACGCTCGCCCCCTAGGAGCAGGCGCGTGACCGACGTAGACCTATGTTGGTTCGCGGAGGGCCAGCCTGCCGCAGTAAATTGGCAGCGGGCGGTCCGGAACTAGTTAAAGGAACACTTTGTAATCAGAGTATAGTCAATTAAACACCTAGGGTATAGATCTGGTCAGTTAGGCAGCATATGGGGTTGTTAATCAGTTTCAGCTGCTTTGGTGTTAATGAAATAACAGGTGTACTATGAGACAACCTCCAAAACAGGAATGGTTTTACAGGTGGAGGCCACTAACATTTTTCCCTACTCATCTTTCCTGACTGTTTTTCACTAGTTTTGCATTTGGCTGGGGTCAGTGTCACTACTGGTAGCATGAGGCGATACCTGGACCCTATAGAGCACTGAGCACCATGGGAAATGAAGTTCCAAAACATTTGGGGTGCCAAGGTTTGCCATCACTGCTATAGAGGTGGCACAGGCAGTCCAACTTCTCCAGGATGCCACATCCATACGTCCCATTGCCAGAAGGTTTGCCGTGTCTTCCAGAAAAGTCTCAAGAGCATGGAGACTAAAGGAGACAGGCAGTTACTCTAGGAGAGCTGGACAGGGCCATAGAAGGTCCTTAACCCATCAGCAGGACCGGTATCTGCTCCTTTGTGCAAGGAGGAACAGGATGAGCTCTGCCAGAGCCCTACAAAATGACCTCCAGCAGGACACTGGTGTGGACTCTGACCAAACAATCAGGAACATACTTCATGAGGGTGGCCTGAGGGCCCGATGTCCTCTAGTGGGCCCTGTGCTCACTGCCCAGCACCGTGGAGCTTAACTGACATTCGCCATTGAACACCAGAATTGGCAGGTCCGCCCCTGGCACCCTGTGCTTTCTACAGATCAGATCAGGTTCACCCTGAGCACGTGACAGACATGAAAGGGTCTGGAGAAGCCGTGAAGAATGTAATGCTGTCTGTAACATTGTTCAGCATGACCGGTTTGGTGGTGGGTCAGTGATGGTCTGGGGAGGCAAATCCATGGAGGGACGCACAGACCTCTGCAGGCTAGACAATGGCACCCTGACTGCCATTAGGTATCGGGATGAAATCCTTGAACCCATTGTCAGACCCTACACTGGTGCAGTGGGTCCTGGGTTCCTCCTGGTGCACAACAATGCCCGGCCTCATGTGGGGAGAGTATGCAGCCAGTTCCTGGAGGATGAAGGAATTGATACCATTGAATGGCCCCCACGCTCACCTGACCTAAATCCAATAGAACACCTCTGGAACATTTTGTTTCGATCCATCCGACACCACCAGGTTTGCACCTCAGTCTGTTCAGTTCAGTGATGCCCTGGTCCAGATCTGGGAGAAAATACCCCAGGACACCATCTATCATCTCAGGAGCATGCCCCAACATTGTCAGGCCTGCATACAAGCACGTGGGGGCCATGCAAACGGAGGACCATTCTGAGTTGCTGCAATGAAATTTCAGAAAAATGGACTCGCCTGCTGCATCATTTTTTTTTCCATGGGCAAACATATTGTATGCACCCTTTAATTATGCCTTCCTGAAGAACTTGTAGGTGTGGTACAGGGTGGTGCGGAGGCAATAATTCACACAGGCAGAGGCAATAGAAGACTTGAAATGATGCAGTAACCGTTCACAACAAACCCAGTGGGAAGGCTACCCAATCCGATGCACTCAGTTTCCAGCCAAGTGAAAAGGAGCAGATTCCAGCCAGACTGACAGCATCTGTTATGAGCGGACCGAATGCCGCAATCCAGTGCCCAAGCGGAAAGGTCCCCGGGTGGGATGTGACCCTACACTTTTCCTCCTCCTCAGGAACCTATCCCTAACACTATTTCTGTCCCTACTCTGCTAAATCGCAAAATATATGCCAAGCCTGGGAGCCAGGGTCTTAAATAGGCTCTGCCTAACCCAAAATGGCTGCTCAAGTCACATGGGGCAGCAGCTACCAAATTGGATCTCTTCCCCAGTGACCCAGAAAACCATAGAGGAACTATGTTCCTCCCTGGCTTAGGCAGGGTATACAGCTTGAAGCGGATTTTCACTTAGGAAAACCTCATTGTAGCCCACCCCCAAATCCCAAAAGGCATTACACCCCACCCCTTGCCTTCATTCTCAATTAGGTGAGAACACCACCTGTTCCTGAAACCTCCCGGGATATCTGAAGTTGAAAGTTGGCCCTGAAAGAGGGAGGGCTTGAGTCATGTCATCAGGGGGCCGGCCGCGAGAACCCTGAAGAGACAGCCGGCTCCCACTGACAAAGGATAGCAAGGCGGGACCCAGCGTGCAACAGCAAAGCAGCAGCTCACAGCAGAACAACGCTGGATTTTGTGGGTTGGCGAGTAGATCAACAAGAAGGGCGAGGCCGCGGCAGGGCGGCCTGGCTGCGCAAAATCACGTACGTGATTTTGTGCAGGAGATGTCAGGGGTGCCCACGTCACTAGGAGCGCCATTCCCGCTGAGATGGACAGAGCGGGAGCCAATCAGTGGGTCCAGCGGCTGTGATGGCCGGCGGGACCCGCCGATCGTCCCGTGGAATGACAGAATGGTGGTCTGCCTATGTAAACAAGATGTCTTTTCCTTTAGTGCATCTACACCCCCCCCCCCCCCGCCCCAGTAAGAATGTACTCCCAAGGAGCACACTTAAGCCCTTGATCGTCCTTGGTGTTAATCCCTTCCCTGCCAGTGTAATTTATACAGTGACAGTGCATATTTTTAGCACTGATCACTGTATTGGTGTCACTGGTCCCCAAAAAGGGTCACTGGCGCTTTTCCACTGCATGGAACCGAACGGTTCGGCTCGCTTTTGTGCTTTTCCACTGCTGGTACCGCATGGTACGGTGTAGGAACGGTTCGGTACGGTGGCGCTTTTCCACTGCATGGAACCGAACGGTACGGCTCTCAAAAACAGTACCACCTCGATTGTGGTTCCAACAGGTACCATACCCGGTACCATATCCCACAATCCTTTGCATGCAGTCACTACTAGCCACTGATTGGTCAGAGAATCGTTGTTATCCCACCCACTTAACTTTAGTACTACTTTAGTGGAAAAGCAAACCATACCGTACCGTACCGAACCGTTCTAACACCGTACCATGCGGTACCAGCAGTGGAAAAGCAAACCGGGCCAAGCAGGGCCGAGTAGAGCCGAGCCGGTACTTGCAGTGGAAAAGTGCCAATAGTGTCAGATTTGTCCGCCGCAATGTTCCAGTCCCACTGCAACACCCATGCGATGCAATTCTGGCAAGCATTGCATTGTGGGAAAGTCGGCGTTACTAAAAATAGCAGAGGGGTGATTTTTAGCTAAAAACGCTGATGCCAAAAAACGATCAAAAACGCCAAAGCAAAAAAAAAAAATTCACTACAAAGCTACTGGCGTTTTTAGAACGTCCAGTGTGCATGAGGCGGAATCTTTTAACCCTCACAGTGGACAGAGGCTTATCTATAATATAGATTACAAAACAGCATAGCAATCCAAAAAGAAGATACCGCATAGATCTAACCAAGGCTACCCAATTCCACCCTTCGCCATTCCCTGTCCGACATACATAAAAATATCTGAACGAGGCGGGGGAAGGTAAGCGGCAAGGGCATCTTTTCTACAAAAGGGATAAAAATGGATTTTAAATGCAGAGTAAAAATAAATCCCTGGCTATCTGCACCCCGGCCTGTCGCTGAATGCGGATTTAATGGTTTTTCACTGCAAGACAGGAGATGTATAAAAATAGCACATGGCGTTCTGTGAGCAGCGAGCCAGGCTATGGAGGAGAAGTGCAGAGAGGGAGGGCGCTGCCGAGTGACAGCTCAGGGGCAGAGAGGAACGGTGACCTGCTCGCTGGAAATCTAGCACAAGGCTGGAGCAGCAAAGGACACACATTCCAAGGTTGTTCTGTCTTATCACTAGAACATTCCTTGAAAGTACAATCTCCTACCATAATAAACAATAAATCAAAGTATCCAGCAATAAAAGGAAATCAATGGTCTTTTTATAGTTTATTTTAGATATGCTTACATGGGAGTCCGCAGAACTTTTTTCAAGGGAGGGGGCATCATTTATGGTCACCCATGCTCCGCCCCTTTTCGCCACCATAGATCCCCCTTTAGAGCAGGCCAGGTCCCCCCATAGATCCCCTTTAGAGCAGGCCAGGGTCCCTCATAAATCCCCCTTCGGAGCAGGCCTGGCCAGGGTCCACCATAGATCCCTCTTTAGAGCAGGCCAGGGTCCCCCATAGATCCCTCTTTAGTGCAGGCCAGCGTCTCTATAGATCCCCCTTTAGTCTTACCTTTTCCCCGTGCTACCAGGCTCTCCCTGCAAAGAATATAAAAATATATATATTTAGAGCAGGGTCTCCATAGGTCCCCCTTTAGGGCACGCCAGGCCAGGGTCCCCCATAGATCCCCCTTTAGTGCAGGCCAGGGTCCTTATAGATCCCTCTTTAGAGCAGGCCAGGGTCCCTATAGATCCCCCTTTAGAGCAGGCCAGGCAGATCTCCACAGATCCTCCTTTAAAAGGAGGATCTATGGGGATCTGGCCTGCTCTAAAGGGGGATCTTGGCCTACTCTAAAGGGGGTCATATTGGCTATATATTTATTTATTTATTTTGCAGGGAGAGCCTGGAGTACCTGGTGGTGCAGGAAAACCTGGTAGCACGGGGAATATAGGTGAAAAGGTAAGCCTAAAGAGGGATCTATAGGGACCCCGGCCTGCACTAAGGGGGGGGGTCTATGGGGGACCTGGCCTGGCCTAAAAGGATATGGGGACCTGGCCTGCTCTAGAGCAGGCCACGTTAGGGCCCCCCATAGATCTATTTTAGAGAAGGGTCTCCATAGACCTCCTTTAAAACAAGCCAGGCCAGGGTCCCCCATAGATCCCCTTCTTAGAGAAGGCCAGTTAATTTCCTGGGGGGGGGACGCCCATGTATGCTTATGAACACGAGCCAGAGGTGATGATAATCCTATTAAAAATGCTACAAGCCACGGTTCCACTAAGGCTGCATTCACACTTGAGCGTAGCGTTTTTTACCGCGATTTTACCGCGATTTTTTCAGGCGTTTTTCATTGACATCTATCAAAAACGCTGGTAATCAGCCCAAAAAGAAGCTCATGTACTTTTTTCAGCTACAGGCGTTTTGCAAAATGCTCAGATGTGAACAGGGGCCATTTAAATTAATGGGGTTTTACTTGTTGGGCGTTTTGGAAGCGTTTCTTTTGAGCGTTTTTGGAGCTGAAAACGCCCAGGTGTGAATGGAGCCTTATGGGATGTATATACACACAGTATGACCAGAAGTATCTCATCAACCCATCCAAATGATTGAATTTAAAGGGTTTCCATTGAAAGGTATGCTTAATAACCACTTCCAATACTGGGCACTTTCACCCCCTTCATGCCCACGCCAATTTTCAGATTTCAGCGCTGTCACACTTTGAATGACAATTGCTCAGTCATGCAACACTGTATGGAATTTTTATCATTTTTTGAGACCAATAGAACTTTCTTGTGGTGGTATTTAATCACCACTGGGGATTTTATTTTTTGCTAAAACCAAAAAACATTTTGGAAGAAAAATTTAATTTTTGTACTTATCGTAAAATCCATTTCTCCGAGTTCACACAGCGCTCCATAAATCATAACTACTGGGATATATTGCCTCCTCCAGGAGTAGGACTAGGCAAAACAAAAAACACCTGGCTATGCCCATGGCCCGCCCTCACCTTGGTATATAACCCCCCCTCTGCTCTAGGTAATAAATTTAGTAGCAAGCAGTATTAGAAGTGTCAGAACTCCATAGAGGGGTGGGTGCTGTGTCAGTCGCTGAATTCAAAGAAATTGATTTTTACGGAAAGTACAAAAATCCCATTTTCATTCATCGGCGAACACAGTGCTCCTTAAATCATAACTACTGGGTTATATTTCCTCCTCCAGGAGTAGGACTAGGCTGAACAAAAACACTTGGCTATGC
The DNA here is from genome assembly GCF_965119305.1 of Pelophylax lessonae. Taxonomy (NCBI): domain Eukaryota; kingdom Metazoa; phylum Chordata; class Amphibia; order Anura; family Ranidae; genus Pelophylax; species Pelophylax lessonae. The sequence continues at coordinate 14,635,339 of NC_138775.1, forward strand.
CCATGGGCTGTTCTCAGCTTAGTATATAACCCCCCCTCTCTGCTCTAGCTAATCAGTTTAGTAGAAAGGAGGAGTATTAATAGTAGCAGGACTCCATATAGAGGGGTGAGTGCTGTGTCCGTTGATGAACTCCGAGATAGATTTTGCGGTAAGTACAAAAATCCAATTTTCATTCTCATTCATCAACGGACAAAGCGCTCCATAAATCATAACTACTGGGACGTCCAAAAGCAGTGCAAAAGTAAAATAAGGGGTGGGGGAAAAAAACCAAGGCTAAACATAATAGCCCTTAACCAGGACACCGGAGCCTTAACCGGGACACAGGAGCCCCGTCTGAAAAATAAAAGTTTAAAAGAAAAAAACACCCCTCATGACGGAAAACAGCCCCTCTTAAACAGCAGCCTGCAAAACTTTGCGGTCAAAAGAAGCATCCGCAGATGCCAAAGTATCTACCTTATAGTGGCCGTCTTGCAAACTTGCTATATTGATGCCCGATGATGGAAGGCCAAAAGAAGCACTCAGCGCCCGAGTAGAAAGCGCCGTGACAGGGAAAGGTGGAACCTGACCTTTAGAGGAATAGGTCTTAGTCACCGTCCGTCTGATCCATCTGGAGATGGTAGCCGAAGAAGCGACTAGCCCTATTCTTGGTCCGCCGTAACCACAAAAAGCAAGTCTGACCTCCGAAAGGACTCCGTAGCTGCCAGATACACCCGGATCGCACAAACCACATCCAAGGTATGCAAAGCAAATCCCTTAGCCGGTTTGGGACACAAGGAAGGCAACACAATGTCCTAATTCAAATGGAAGTCAGAGACAACTTTGCAAGTAATGATGGACAAAGGACGAAGAACGATTTTATCCCTATGGACCACTAAATGGAGACTGACAGGATAATGCTGCCAATTCTGATACCCTGCGGGACGAGGCAATAGCCACCAAGAATATCACCTTCTGGGATAATGTAGGTAAGGGAATCTCTCAAATATTCTCAAATGGAGGTTTCTGGAGAACCAAAAGTACCAAACTGAAATCCCATGGAGGCAAAAGCGACCGTACAGGTGGAGCCACACGTCCAACCCCCCTGAATGAAGGTACGAGCTGAAGAGTGCGTGGCTAGAGGGTCGTTGAAAGAAGATTACCTGGCCCTTGATGGTACTCAAGGCCAACTTCTGATCAATGCCCTGTTGAAGAAAGGTTAAGATCCGAGCCACAGAAAAGGATCGAGGATGAGCGCCAATCGACTCACACCAAGAAATGTACACTTTCCACGTACGATGGTATATTTTGCTGGACGACAACCTCCTCGCCTTCACCATAGTATGGATCACTGATCCAGACAGACCTCTATCCCTCAGTACCTGACTTTCAATAGCTAAGCCATTAAAACCAGCGACTGTAGAGCAGGATGGTAGATCAGCCCTTGGAAACACTGGTCTTCGCTGAGAGCAAGCCCCAAAGGGATGTTTATGGCCACAAGACAGATTGGAAGATCCTCATCCTTGATTCCTCACAGGATGATACTGGCCTTACCCGTGGCCCTTGGATGCCTGCGGCTTCTGCCAGAGGAACCCGTGATCTGCGCAGATGGGCACTGGCGATCAGTGACCTGATTATCAGTGTAAACAGAATGTACTCTCTATACCTGCCCATGGACGTCCTCCTCCCAGAACTGGAGGCCTGATCTGTAGGCGTCTTGACTATAGCATGGGCAAGAACTGGTTATTACAACATAAAATTACATTAGACAATTGTGTTCTTCCAACCTTGTGGGAGCAGTTTGGCGAAGACCCTTCTCTGTTTCAGCATGCCCCTGTGTACAAGGCCAGTTCCATAAAGACATGGTGTGACCAGTCTGGTGTAGAAGGACTTGAGTAACCGTCAGAGTCCTGACCTCAACCCTAATGAACTTATTTGGCATGAACAGGAACCCTTAGGCCCATTTTACATGGGCTTCAGCTTGTATAAGAGCAGTGTGAACAGCGAGCTTTGACTAAGCATTTGCAGAGCTAATATACCATTCCGCTCCAGTTTGTAGTTGTTGGAACCAAGATTCTAGAGGGAGTGCCGATTGCCAGCTGCTAGCAGGCATCAACATGCTCTAAATAAGTGTCAAGAAGTGCTGAAGCCTTCTAGCAGCTTGTTTAAAGTGGCAATCAGATCTCCTATTAGAATTTGTGGTCAACATTTTACAAGATGGAGCTGAATAGTACTTTAAAAACTCTTCAACAAAGCTTGCTGAAAGCTCTACAAAAGCTTTGTCGAAGCTTGCTGTTGATACTGCTCTTATACAAGCGGAAGTCGGTGTGAAACAGGCCTTGCTGTGAGTCAAGGCCTCTCGAACAACATCAGTACCTGACCTCACGGTCCATGGGGCCACCTTCGTATGCATGCTCCAGACTGGTATTGTGGACGAGTCTTCTTGCATCCACAGCAATGGAGGGCCCCAGTGGCAAGTCACGCTCCTCCCCGTGAGTGATTGTTTAGAGCTTAAGCCTGCTCAGTCCCTAAAGTACTGGTGGTCAACCGCCAAATCACAGCCTCCAGACAACTGCAGAACCCCCCCCCACTTCCTACAGTGCCTCCCAACCTTCTATATAGTGAACCACAGTGCCCCCCCCCCCCCCAACCACACACAGTGCCACTCAGCCACCTAAAGTGCCCCCCACCTCCAACAGAGCCCACATACCTCCCACCCTACATCCCCCAGTCCCTAAAGCACTTTCCAATCTCCCACAGTACCAACGCAAAATCCCCAGTCTCCTGCAGAGTCCTCCAACCCCATCTCCCTGCAGTGACTCCCCAACCCCATCCAGAGCCTGCCAGCATTTGAATACATAGTTTTCCATACTTTTATGTAAGTATATAACTTTTTATTCCTGTTGTGGCATCAACAATTTTGAAATAAAATTACCAGACCCTGGTCTCAACCCCCCCCCCCCCCCTGAAAATATGAATGGACACAGGAGCAATCAGTACTATTCGCTTACTGTGTTCATTCAGGAGAGTAAAGGGCCGGTAAATAGGACCTATTTACCAGCCCCCCGCTCGCCATCTTATGTGTTCGTAGCAGCTGCCAGCGGAAAAGGAAAGGAGGAAAAACGGCGTCGCTGGAGGAGGAGGGGGGTATACATGGGGCACCAGACCGCAGGAGAGGAAGGGGGGGGGGGCAGCAGATACCAATCCCTCTACAGGAGAAGCAGGGAGGGAGGCAAACGAGGAGACGCACAAGAGCTGGCAATAATGTAGTACTGCCAGCCCTCCTGCTTGGCAAATGCTGGGGCCCCCCCTTTTGAACTGATGGGGCCCAGGTTCGGTGCAGAAGGGCTGGCTGTACTGCCTTATTAGTGGCTCTGCCTAGAGCACACCGCATGTGAAGGGCATATAGCGAGTGCTTCCATACCCTGAAGTTCACACACGCGGAGCTGTGGGACCTACAGCTGGCGCCACTGAGCAGAGGTAAAAGCAAGTGCATGGGCACACATACAAGGAAAACCATGTATGAGAGAATGTTGCACCACTCCAATGTAATGCAGTTACAAGATGCAGGGGGTTTCCTAGGTTGATTATTGTTCTCCGTTTTCTTACCTCACTCTTCCTTGTACTTTTGAGCCGGGGAATGCCCAGAGGCACCGTTTTGTACATCTTACCTTTCCAAATGAATAAAAAGCATTTACAAAAATTGGAATGGGGTTTACAGCAAGCCCATATTAGAAGTGCGAATCGGGTATCCACAAAGCTTTGACCATATAGTGCAGCCATAAGAGGTCAGTGGGAAGAATGCTCCTTACATTGATGGTCAGTGGGAAGAATGCTCCTTACATTGGAGGTCAGTGGGAAGAATGTCCCTTACATTGGAGGTCAGTGGGAAGAATGTCCCTTATATTGGAGGTCAGTGGGAAGAATGTCCCTTACATTGGAGGTCAGTGGGAGGAATGTTCCTTACATTGGCGGTCAGTGAGTAGAATGTCCCTTACATTGGAGGTCAGTGGGAAGAATGCTCCTTACATTGGTGGTCAGTGGGAAGAATGTTCCTTACATTGGAGGTCAGTGGGAAGAATGTCCCTTATATTGGAGGTCAGTGGGAAGAATGTCCCTTACATTGGAGGTCAGTGGGAAGAATGTCCCTTATATTGGAGGTCAGTGGGAAGAATGTCCCTTACATTGGAGGTCAGTGGGAGGAATGTTCCTTACATTGGCGGTCAGTGAGTAGAATGTCCCTTACATTGGAGGTCAGTGGGAAGAATGTTCCTTACATTGGAGGTCAGTGGGAAGAATGTCCCTTACATTGGAGGTCAGTGGGAAGAATGTCCCTTATATTGGAGGTCAGTGGGAAGAATGTCCCTTACATTGGTGGTCAGTGGGAAGAATGCTCCTTACATTGGTGGTCAGTGGGAAGAATGCTCCTTACATTGGTGGTCAGTGGGAAGAATGTGCCTTACATTGGAGGTTAGTGGGAAGAATGCTCCTTACATTGGTGGTCAGTGGGAAGAATGCTCCTTACATTGGTGGTCAGTGGGAAGAATGTCCCTTACATTGGTGATCAGTGGGAAGAATGTCCCTTACATTGGGTGTCAGTGGGAAGAATGTCCCTTACATTGGTGATCAGTGGGAAGAATGCCCCTTACATTGGTGGTCAGTGGGAAGAATGCTCCTTACATTGGTGGTCAGTGGGAAGAATGTTCCTTACATTGGTGGTCAGTGGGAAGAATGTTCCTTACATTGATGGTCAGTGGGAAGAATGCTCCTTACATTGGTGATCAGTGGGAAGAATGTTCCTTACATTGATGGTCAGTGGGAACAATAATCCTTACATTGGCGGTCAGTGGGAAGAATACTCCTTACATTGGTAAGAAGCCTCTCTCTCTTAGAACAAGTGCATCCGGCTGAACGAAAACAAGTCTCCTTACATAACCTTAATTTAACCGGAGGCACAAAAAAAAAAAAAAAAAAAAAATCTATAAATAGAACGCAATCATGAAAATACAAAACAAGAATGTAAAATAGAGAAGGCAACTTTGCTGTAATAAGGTAAGGCAGACGCAGAAATGATGTTGGAGGAGCGATTCTAGACAGAAATCGTCCATTGCAGGATGGCCAAAGAGGCAGCTTTGTCTGTCCCTATTTAATTGCTCTGTCTGTAGCCAGATACAGCGAGATGTCATTACGATGCTGGCTGGAACGCTAATGAATCTCAATCGCTAGCAATAGGAGCGACATTTTGCTGCCTCAGCTAGCGAGGGGGACGTTCTATAGGGACAGAGATCGCGCCACCGGTGATTTCTCACTGGAGGCAGAATCATCCGTCTGACAGCAGCCTCAGGCAAAAAAATTCATCCCTCCTTTCCTGACGATTGAATACTCTCAGAGACCCTGCCGCTATACCATCCATTACAACAGAGGTCCCTAACCCCCCCGGGGATGTGGCCCACCAGCCCCACCCCGAGGATGTGGACCACCCCCCACACCCCCCCCCCCGGGTGTGGACCCCCACCCTGGGGATGTGGACCCCCACCCCCACCCTGGGGATGTGGACCCCCACCCCCACCCTGGGGATGTGGACCCCCACTTCGGGGATGTGGACCCCCCAACCCCGGGGATGTGGACCCCCCCAACGCCGGGGATGTGGACCCCCCCAACCCCCACCGCGGGGGATGTGGACCCCCCCAACCTCCCCCCCCCCCGGGGGATGTGGACCCCCCAACCCCCCCCGGTCATGTGGACCCCCCAACCCCCCCCGGTCATGTGGACCCCCCAACCCCCCCCCCCCCGGATGTGGACCCCCCAACCCCCCCGGGGATGTGGACCCCCCAACCCGGGATGTTGACCCCCAATCCTCCCTGGGGATGTGGACCACCAAACCCCCCCCCCCCCCCCGGGATGTGGACCAGTACCGTTTTGTGGCCTATTAGGAACTGGGATGAGCAGCTGGAGGCTTAATCTGTATGAGAACGGAGAGCTGCTGCCAGCTGTCTATTCCCGGCTGCAGTAGGGGGCACAATTAAGCACATCGCATAGCTCCCTATTTTTTTGTACAAACTTTATTTTATTATAAAATGTACACTTCACTCATTGCAATTTACAGCAGAATGATGAACTCCGGTACTGTACAATGCTATGTGATTCGGCACTGTGCGCTGCGATAAATGCAGAATGATGGTCTCTTCCATCATAAATGCTACCCCCTGCCTGTCAGTGGTAACGTACAATGAGCCATGCTCGTGAGTACATTTACAGCACGCGCTCTGTGCCATGAAGTGACTCTTGCGCGCATGCGTAGGAGTGACGTCATCGCGGCCCAGCCATTCATAGTTAGGTTGAAAAAAATTCCATGTGGCTTAACCAATAAACCAAAAAAACAGTAAAAGAAAACACAACCATACAACCCCATAGACACAAACCTATACCCGCAGTTGCGAAAAACCCCAACAAAGCATGATCCAATTTTTTTCAGAAGGAAATTATTCCTTTCTGATCCCCTAATAGGCAAATTGGATATTCCCTGGATAAACTTTACCTATAAATATTAGTACGCAGTTATATTATGTACACCCAGCAAAGAATCCAGGCTTTTTTTTTTTTTTTCTCATGGGGAAAAAAAAAAAAAAATTCAGCAAATAACGAAAAAAACAATATAGTGTATACAATTACGACAGAAATCATATTGTAATTGGTTATTAAAAATGACCTTTCCTTTTCAATTTGCAGCTGTTGTAAATGCAATATGGCCGACTGGAGAGCTCTCTCTCTCTCTCTCTCTATAGAATATGGAAATATGATAAATCTTTATCAGTGTCCGTTTACACCACAAAATTGTTCTCCACATGCATGTGGTGCATGTTTGTTGCTTTTCTTTTTTTTTATGAATTTCCAGATGCTTCTTTTCTTTATTGCTGGGTTTTCCCCCACTGTACTGGTTGGGGTCTGATGCATTTTTGATACCTTTTACCGCGTTCCAGTACATTTATGTGCAAGAAAAAAGCAGAATGTTGTCCGTTTTTCTTTTCTTGGAACAGAAACGCACTGCACTTCAGTGAATTATGTCATTGGAACCCATATAACCTACTTTTCATGCGCTTTTATTGCAAGAAAAAAAAAAAAATTACTCTACTGCATGTGGTGTGAACAGGCCCTCAGCCTATGTTACAGCAGTGGTCTCCAAACTGCGGCCCAGAGGCCAGGTGTTGCCCTTTGCTTGCTTTTATCCGGAACTCAGGGCACACTACCTCCCATTGACGCCAACAGTGGGGCACAATTTCTCCCATTGACGCCAACAGTGGGGCACAATTTCTCCCACTGACGCCAACAGTGGGGCACAATTCCTCCCATTGACGCCAACAGTGGGGCACAATTCCTCTCTCTGACGCCAACAGTGGGGCACAATTCCTCCCATTGACCCCAACAGTGGGGCACAATTCCTCTCTCTGACGCCAACAGTGGGGCACAATTCCTCCCACTGACGCCAACAGTGGGGCACAATTCCTCCCATTGACGCCAACAGTGGGGCACAATTCCTCTCTCTGACGCCAACAGTGGGGCACAATTCCTCCCACTGACGCCAACAGTGGGGCACAATTCCTCCCACTGACGCCAACAGTGGGGCACAATTCCTCCCACTGACGCCAACAGTGGGGCACAATTCCTCTCTCTGACGCCAACAGTGGGGCACAATTCCTCCCATTGACCCCAACAGTGGGGCACAATTCCTCTCTCTGACGCCAACAGTGGGGCACAATTCCTCCCACTGACGCCAACAGTGGGGCACAATTCCTCCCATTGACGCCAACAGTGGGGCACAATTCCTCTCTCTGACGCCAACAGTGGGGCACAATTCCTCCCACTGACGCCAACAGTGGGGCACAATTCCTCCCACTGACGCCAACAGTGGGGCACAATTCCTCCCACTGACGCCAACAGTGGGGCACAATTCCTCCCACTGACGCCAACAGTGGGGCACAATTCCTCCCACTGACGCCCACAGTGGGGCACAATTTCTCCCATTGACGCCAACAGTGGGGCACATTTCCTCCCATTGACACCAACAGTGGGGCACAATTTCTCCCATTGACGCCAACAATGAGGCACAATACCTCCCATTGACGCCAACAATGAGGCACAATACCTCCCATTGACACAAACTATGGGGCATAATACATTCCATTGACACAAACTATGGGGCATAATACCTACCACTGACACCAACAATGGGGCACAATTCCTCCCAATGACACCAACGATGGGGCATTTTTTCCCACCGATGTTGTGACCTTTTCTTCGCCCAATGGCCAAAGTCCGAAGGGCAGAGAACTGTCCCTTTGCTTAGAAAGACCCCCCGTTATAGTAAATGAGAATGCAGCATCAGAAGGTGAATAGCACAGCAATGGCTCAGGTCATACACTCACCGAATACAAAGCAAAGTTCCTCTTTAGGGGCTGCAGTCCCGTCCAGCTTGGCGCTCTGCAGTGAGGGCGGTAAATGGACAGTAGAGGCAGTGACACGGAACGCATCACAAGGTATTTTTATTAGTTCTCCCCGCAGCGTTCTCTTCCATTCAGCTCGCAGGGAAACAAAGAACTTTTTTCTTCTCTCCGCCGACCTCATGAAAGGCGTTCTCAATGACCGGGGTCGAGGCGGAACAGATAGGACAAGTGACAATAATTCTCTGCAGTTTGAGTTAAAGTGATTGCAGCTGCAGAGAGATCTGGAAGACCTGTAATGAGGCGCTGATGAATGGGGACGACGAAAATAGCACGCCAATTTGATTAAACCGGTTCTCCGACTGACGTCAGGCAGGAACCTAAGGGTTCTCGTGGCCTTTATAAAAGGCAAATAAAGTGCGGGCATTTCCTATGGAAAAGGTTCACATAGACACAGGTCTCTAGGTGTCCACAGTTCCCCAAACCAATCATCATCATCACAGAAAACAGAACATTTCTCATCAGTAACAATGGATAATGTAGTTCAATGCAGAAAAAATTATTAGTCAGCACACAAAAACTCTGCTCAGCATGAACTTTCACCCTAAATCTAAAGTCCTCATGCCCGGTCTCCTCCTCGCCTATTCTATAGGGTCTCTGCTAAAAATATATATATTTATATACACCCCGAAAATCAAAGTGAAAAAATGATGCAGCAGGCTAGTCTATTTTGCTGAAATTTCATTGCAGCAACTCAAAATGGTACTAACTTATTGCTCTCACTAGGACGGTCACACCAGTACCTCACTTGTGTGACGCAACCACCATTTACATGTGTGTGTCAGACTTATATATGCATATGCATTTATGCGGGGGGGGGGGGCTGCTGGGTGATTTTAAATTTTATTAAATTTATATTTATTTAAAGGGTTTTTTTTTATTTATTTAACTTTACCGCTAATCACATGGGGGCCAACGCCCCCTTGTAATAGCTTTGGGCAGATGACAAGTACACTTTATGGAGACTTCGGGGGTCCCTTGCCCTCTAAAGTAACCAAGCACAGACTGTCTTCCAGAATCCTGGGGTTTCTTCCAGATCTGTGCAGTAATGGCAGTGTGAGCCTTCCTGTAATAAAGACCGATCACTGCTGCTCGTTCTCCTTGTGCAAGGAGACTGGTCTGGTCTCCGCCCCCTACTGTAGTTTCCTGCAAGTTGCCTAAAGTGGGTGGAGCTGCTGAGCCCCTCCCACAGTTCTACTGCTCCTCTTGTGCAGGGTGACTGGTCTTGTCTCCCCCCCATTGTAGGTAAGGCCTGCTGAGCCCCACCCATAGCTCTGCTCTTGCTCTCTTTGTGCAGAGTGACTGGTCTGGTTTCTGCCCCCTCCTCTAGTTTTCTGAAGGCAGCCTGAAGTGGGTGGAGCTGCTGAGCCCCTGCAACAGCTCAGATGTCCTCTCCCCTTGTGCAGGGTGACTGGTCTTGTCTCTGCCCCCTTGCTGTGGTTTCCTGCAGGTAGCCTCAAGTGGATGGAGCTGTTGAGCCCCTCCCACAGCTCTGCTGCTCTCTGTGTAGCAGGGGTGTCCAAACTATGGCCCACCAGCTGTTCAGAAACTACAATTTCCATGAGGCATTGTAAATCTCCGACATTCAGACATAACTAGGCATGATGGGGATTGTAGTTCCTGAACAGCTGGAGGGCCATAGTTTGGACATAGCTGGTAGGGTGACTGGTCTCGTCTTCCCTCCTCCCCCTGTTGTAGGTAAAGCCTGCTGAGCCCCTCCCATAGATCTGCTCTCGCTCTTTGTGCCGAGTGACTGGTCTGGTCTCCGCCTCCTGTAGTTTTCTGCAGGCAGCCTGAAGTGGGTGGAGCTGATGAGCCCCTCCCATAGATCTGCTCTCACTCTTTGTGCAGTGTGACTGGTCTGGTCTCCTCCTCCTACTTTAGTTTTCTGCAGGCAGTCTGATGTGGGTGGAGCTGCTGAGCCCTTGCCACCGCTCAGCTGCTCTCTCCCCTTGTGCAGGGTGACTAGTCTTGTCTCCACCCCCTTGCTGTAGTTTCCTGCAGGTAACCTGAAGTGGGTGGAGCTGATGTGCCCCTCCCACAGCCCTGCTGCTTTCTCTTTGTGTAGAGTGACTGGTCTTGTCTTTCTCCCCCCCCCACCCCATTGAAGGTAAGGCCTGCTGAGCCCCTCCCATAGATCTGCTATCGCTCTCTTTGTGCAGGGTGACAGGTCTGGTCTCCGCCTCCTCCTATAGTTTTCCGCAGGCAGCCTGAAGTAGGTGGAGCTGTTGAGCCCCTGCAACCGCTCAGCTGCTCTCTCCCCTTGTGCAGAGTGACTGGTCTTGTCTCCACCCCCTTGCTGTAGTTTCCTGCAGGTAACCTGAAGTGGGTGGAGCTGATGTGCCCCTCCCACAGCCCTGCTGCTCTCTCTGTGTAGGGTGACTGGTCTTGTCTCCCCCCCCCCCCCCCCAATTGCAGGTAAGGCCTGCTGAGCCTCTCCCATAGATCTGCTCTCGCTTTCTTTGTGCAGGGTGACCGGTCTGGTCTTTCTCCCCCCCATTGCAGGTAAGGCCTGCTGAGCCCCTCCCACAGATCTGCTCTCGCTCTCTTTGTGCAGAGTGACTGGTCTTGTCCCCCTCCCCCCATAGTAGGTTACCCCTTTTACAAAATAACTGGGTTTGCAAAAACATTTGGTGGATTTTTTTATCTTTCCCCTTTTTACACCAACCATAGAGGGGCACTTTTTGAAAGGTCAATAAAACCTTAATGGAAAAACAAGTCCTTCTTCCTTACCCTTCTGCTTTATGGCTCTGCTGCAAAATAACACATGCTCTTTACTGGCTGTAAGTACCCAAGCATGTTGAGTCACCTGATATCAAACATCCTGCATGACGAAATACTTCAAAAATCACATGACCGGAGGAGGTCACTGCCTCTCCAGCAGCATGCCAAATATTGGTGACCCAGATCCCCGTCCTAGGACATCACAGGGTGGCACCAGAAGCACCTCCCTCAGCCAGCGTGTGCCACAATGAAGCTACCGAGCCTCTTGAGAAAGGCAGCTAACGTGTTCCTAAGATACGAAGCCTGGAACCGACCCAGAACCTGATTTGTCATCTGTGAGAAGGCAGACACATCCTACAGAAGAAGCCCAGGAACAAAACACATGAGATCAGGAACAGACGGCCAACGCTGGAAAACAAGCGCGCCGGCTCCGAGGAGAAAGGGGTTAACCTCATACAGTGAAGATTCCAGAACAATTATGCCGTTACAGCAGAAAATGGGAGACAACGACAGATGTGACTGCAAACATCCAAAGCCACTTATTAAATTAGTAGACTCCTATAGCACGTCATGCAAGAGCAGCTCATTTACCAAGCAGCCATCTCCACGGACCACGCAATTGAAGGTCCCCCAGATGCTGCAGAACTATAAGGCCCAGAAGGGAAATCCAGTCTTGTCTGGTTTCCTAGCTGCTGGAGGCCGGCCAGGCCTGAGAAATTTACAGGGTCAGAACAACCAAAATGACTATTCAGATATTGGCAGACTGTTGGGGATTCCTCTGCTGAATTCCCAAATCTGCACACCAGGGTGAGAGAATGTCCCACCATCTCAGTACTGAGATCTTAGCTCTGCATACCTGCAGTGCCCATTATGAGTGTCTCATACCATCCCTGTGCTGACTTTCCAATGGCACTTTTCCACTGCAAGTGCCGGCTCGGCTCCACTTCGCCCTGCTTGGCCCAGTTTGGTTTTCCACTGCATGGTACGGTTTGCTTTTCCACTAAAGTAGTACTAAAGTAAGTGGGTGGGATAACAACGATTCTCTGACCAATCAGTGGCTAGTAGTGACAAACAGTCAAGGCTGCATGCAAAGGATTGTGGGATATGGTACCGGTACGACCCTCTTGGAACCACAACTGAGGTGGTACTGTTTAAGCGAGACGTACCGTTCGGTTCCATGTAGTGGAAAAGCGCCGCCGTATCGTACCGTACCGAACCGTTGCTATACCGTACCATGCAGTGGAAAAAGCACAAAAGCGAGCCAAACCGTTCGATTCCATGCAGTGGAAAAGCGCCACAAGTCTGCATATTTGCTGTTTCCATTAGGAGGGGCTCCTATCACCTCTAGAGTCCTGGGTCGGCACAACTGCTGTACCCATTATGAAGGGTTACCACCATAACGGAGTTGAGTTTCCAAGGTCTGCACACCTGCAGTGCCCATGAGGGGTTCCTACAATTCCTAAGCTTAATTCTTGGCTGTGCACATCTGCGGTTTTAGTTATGAGGGGCTCCTTCCATCCCTGAACTGAGTTCCCAGGTCTGTACACCTGCTGTGCCCATTATGAGGGGCTCCTTCCATCCCTGAGCTGAGTTCCTGGGTCTGTACACCTTCTGTGCCCATTATGAGGGGCTCCTTCCATCCCTGAGCTGAGTTCCTGGGTCTGTACACCTGCTGTGCCCATTATGAGGGGCTCCTTCCATCCCTGAGCTGAGTTCCTGGGTCTGTACACCTGCTGTGCCCATTATGAGGGGCTCCTTCCATCCCTGAGCTGAGTTCCTGGGTCTGTACACCTGCTGTGCCCATTATGAGGGGCTCCTTCCATCCCTGAGCTGAGTTCCTGGGTCTGTACACCTGCTGTGCCCATTATGAGGGGCTCCTTCCATCCCTAAGCTGAGTTCCTGGGTCTGTACACCTGCTGTGCCCATTATGAGGGGCTCCTTCCATCCCTGAGCTGAGTTCCTGGGTCTGTACACCTTCTGTGCCCATTATGAGGGGCTCCTTCCATCCCTGAGCTGAGTTCCTGGGTCTGTACACCTGCTGTGCCCATTATGAGGGGCTCCTTCCATCCCTGAGCTGAGTTCCTGGGTCTGTACACCTGCTGTGCCCATTATGAGGGGCTCCTTCCATCCCTAAGCTGAGTTCCTGGGTCTGTACACCTGCTGTGCCCATTATGAGGGGCTCCTTCCATCCCTGAGCTGAGTTCCCAGGTCTGTACACCTGCAGTGTCCATTATGAGGGATTTCCACCATCCCTGTGTGGAGTTTCCAAGTCTGCATATCTGCTGTGCCCATTAGAGGGGCTCCTATCATCTCTACACAGAGTCCTGGGTCTGCACAACTGCTGTACCCATTATGAGGGGTTACCACCATAACGGAGTTGAGTTTCCAAGGTCTGCACACCTGCAGTGCCCATGAGGGGTTCCTACAATTCCTAAGCTTAGTTCTTGGCTGTGCACATCTGCGGTTTTGGTTATGAGGGGCTCCTTACATCCCTGAGCTGAGTTCCCGGGTCTGTACACCTGCTGTGCCCATTAGGAAGGATTTCCACCATCCCTGTACTGAGCTTCCAAGGCCTGCTGTGTCCATTATGAGGTGCTCCAACCTTGCCTGTATGGAGTTTCCAGGTCGGTACTCCTGCTGTGCCCATTATGAGGGTTTCCCACCACCTCTATACTGAGTCCTGGGTCTGAACACCTAATGTGCTCATGAGGGGTTCCTCTCCTCCCTGAGCTTCTCAGCTCAGCACATCTGCTGTGCCCATACCAAGTGGCTCCCACCGTACGAGTGGAGTTTCCAGCTCTGCAAACTTGCCATGCCCATTATGAGGGGTACCCACCATCGTTGCGCCGAGTTAGCGGGTTTGTACACCTGGTGCTTCCATTATGATGGGCTCCCACCATCCCTGAGCTGACTTCCCAGCTCTGCTCACTTTCTGTGCCCATTATAAAAGTGCTACACCATCCTTATGCTGCAGTCCTGGCTATGAACACATGTGGTGTCCATAACCAGGGGTTCCACCCACACCATAGCAGGGAGACCATGCTGGTGGAATAAGCATAACACACACACACATTTTATATTTTATATTTTATAATCACCGAATCGATGCATCGCGATGCGACCCTTCGCGATTCTGCATCGATTCGGGGTGGTTGAATAATCGATTATTCTAATGACGTCACTTCCGGGGGCGGGGTATACATGAAGAAGCGCCGCGTCGCATCATGAACCGCTGCACTGCACATGAAGTTCCGGCTGGGCGCCGGTCGGACCGCCCACTGCCTGCCTAGCCTATGCTCTGCGGCTCTGCCCTCCTCGTCAGCGGAGTGATTCTGCGGAGGACTCAGAGAAGGCGGGAGGACCGAGGAGAGCGGGGGATCATGTGTGGCCGAGGACTCGAAGGAGCGGGAGGACCGAGGAGAGTGGGGGATCGTGTGTGGGCGAGGACTCGATGGAGCGGGAGGACCGAGGAGAGCGGGGGATCGTGTGTGGGCGAGGATTTGAAGGAGGCGGGAGGACCGAGGAGAGCGGGGGCTGCGGAGGACTCGGAGGAGGCGGGAGGACTCGGAGGAGGCGGGAGGACCGAGGAGAAGACGCCTGCCACTGCAGGTAAGTGTACTGGTCAATCTGGCATTGAAAGGGTGCACACTGTGGTCAATCTGGGGCACGCTGTGGAAACTCTGGGGACACACTGGTCACTCTGGCATTGAAAGGGTGCACACTGTGGTCACTCTGGGGGCACGCTGTGATCAATCTGGGGGCATGCTGGTCACTCTGGCATTGAAAGGGTGCACGCTGTGGTCACTCTGGGGGCACGCTGTGGTCACTCTGGGGGCACGCTGTGGTCAGACTCTGTAGTCCCCCTAGTTGCTGTATAACAGGCCCTGGTAAGGAGGAATGCTGGGCTCTGTAGTGCCCTAGTTGTAGTACAGTAGGCCCTGGTAAGGAGGAATGCTGGGCACTGTAGTCCCCCTAGTTGTAGTACAGTAGGCCCTGGTAAGGAGGAATGCTGGGCTCTGTAGTCCCCCTAGTTGTAGTATAACAGGCCCTGGTAAGGAGGAATGTTGGGCTCTGTACAGAGCCAAGCATTCCTCCTTACCAGAGCCTGTTATACTACAACTAGGGGGAATACAGAGCCCAGCATTCCTCCTTACCAGGGCCTACGGTACTACAACTAGCATCAGGTAACTCTTCAAACTGATGTGGCCTGCTCTACTAAAGGGGGATCTATGAGGGGACCTGCTCTACTAAAGGGGGATCTCTGGGGATGCTGGCCTGCTCTAAAGGGGGATCTATGGTGACCCTGCACTAAAGGGGATCTATTCCATAGATCCCCCTTTAGAGCAGGGTCCCCATAGACCCCCCTTTAGAGCTCAGTTCCCCTGGATCCCCTTTAGGACAGGCCCAGGCTCCCGATAGATCTCCTTTAGAAAAGGGTCCCCATAGATCCCCCTTTAGAGAAGGGTCCCCATAGATCCGCCTTTAGAGCAAGGTCACCATAGATCCCCCTTTAGAAAAGGGTCCCCATAGTAATCGTGATGCATCGCGGAATCGAATCGCGACCCTAATAATCGTAATCGCATCGAATCGCGAGATAAGTGAAGATGCGCAGCCCTAATTATTATATATATATATATATATATATATATATATATATATATATATATATATATATACACACACACATACACACACACACATATACATACATACATATATACACACACACACACACACACTATATTATATATATATATACGGGACCGACTCCCACTATACTTCTAACACTGTAGAACGGACTGGCCCTTGGCATAGCATTAGCAGAAACCAACTGTTTATACCGAACGCTAAAATCTGGGATAAACAGTCTAAAATCTTGGTATCCTTTTGTTTATGTCTTCCAGATCTATGCAGTAATTCATTGTGAAACTATAAAGCGGAGTTCCGGCCTCAAAATCGAAAAAAAAATTGATTTTGGGCCATCTGCTTGCCGAGGGTCACCTGAAAAAGAAATGGATACTCCCAATTTTTTTTTTTATGGTCACTTACCTTGATATAGAAGAAAATATACTCACCTTCCTTCCACTTCCTCCCTGTGCGGCCGCGGCCCGCGCCGTCCCTTCCGGTTTGCGATGATTCATGGGAGCTGAACGTCATCGCTCCCAGGAGTCAATGCGCCTGCACCGGCCCCGCTCGTCACTTCCGGTGCAGGCGCTGCATTCCCTGCTAAACAGCTTCTGGGCATGCTCAGAAGCTGTGCAGGGAATGCCGTGCCTGCACCGGTAGTGACGAGCGGGGTGCATTGTGAGACTCCGACGTCACCGAAGAGGCCGCAGAAGAGGACGCGCTGGCTTCAGCTGCGCACAGCTGAGATGGCAGCGCTGGAGAAGAACTTTTCAAGGTAAGTATTTCTTCTTACAGGTAAGTACGACCCGGAACAGTTCAGAGGCTATCCATTGTGGAATGTACAAGCCCTGACCCGGGGGTATTTTTATCTAAATTTGACCCCCGAGGCCGAAACTCTGCTTTAACTGCTGTGCATTCGTTTCCGGTAATAAAGGACACTCATTGCTGCTCTCTTTTCTTGTGCAGGGTGACTGGTCTCATCGCCGCCACCTCCTGTCATTGCCTGCAGGCAGCTTGTAGCGGGTTGTGTTTGCTGGGCCCCTCCCACAGCTCTGCTCTATGCATGTCTGTGCAATACAGTGAGAGGGTCACCTTTACTTTTATCACAGAAGTTTATATAGTGCTGACAATTTACGCAGCGTAAACTCCTATAAATACACGCACATACACACTAGGGCCAATTTAGACCAGTTAGTAGGCCAATTATGCTACCAAGAAGTCTTTGGAGTGTAGGAGGAAACTGGGTTACCCGGAGGAAAACCACGCACGTGCAGAAAATGTGTTTATGTAATTTCCCCATTTGGGACTCCCACTATTGACCACAATGGTGCAAGGCAAAATGCTCAAGACTGAGCCACTGTGTTGCTCACGCTTACATCTGGGTTTGCAGAAGTATTTGGTGCAAAAAGTTTACTTTTTTAAATCTTTATCCTATTGCTTGTGAGCAGCTAGGACATAATCTTTCCAGCCCTCTGAGAAGTGCACAATTATAATCAAGATAAAATTACTGTGGGAGCGGCTACAGTAGTCTCTGGATTCTTATGCAGACAATATTGTCGGGATCCGTCTCTGTTTGAGGTTAGCTCTATGCTGTGTTCTTGCTCCCGAGACTTTACACAGCACCGCACCTCTCCCCTCCTCCTCTCATAAAGCACACAGATCAGATCAATTCTCTTTACATACAGTCTTTCTGCACACTGTGTAGCTGAATTATATGCTGCACAGCCATTCTTTCCTGGGAACTTCAGAATTGCAGCATAGCAGGCAGCTAGACAGTTGACAGATAGATGCTGTGCTTGTAATATTTGAGCTGTGTGCAAGGTGGAGGTGGTGAGGAGCGGTGTTGCCTGTGTGTAGTATGGGGATGCCAGAAGGAGCTCACCACGGGCACAGCATCCATGGAGGATGAGGGGGGCACAACTGAAATCTGGGGGGGGGGGTTGTACAGCCCTGACCAACACCTCCCCCTAGATCAGGGGTGGGAAAACTTTTTGACTCGAGGGCTGCAAAGGGTTCATATATTGGACCTGGGGGCCGGACCAAGAGTAGATGGACGGTGTGTATGTGTGCCCCCTTTCAACGCAGAGATGCCAGCGTGCCCCCTTTCAACGCAGATATGCCAGCGTGCCCCCTTTCAATGCAGATATGCCAGCGTGCCCCCTTTCAATGCAGATATGCCAGCGTGCCCCCTTTCAATGCAGATATGCCAGCGTGCCCCCTTTCAATGCAGATATGCCAGCGCCCCCACCCCCCGCGAGACCAGTGCACTTACCTCAGGCAGTGCTTCTCTTCAGTCCCTCGATGTCTCCTCGAGTCCTCAGTCCTCCCGCCGCCTCCTCGGCCAATGGCATTGGGTTTGCCTTTCGGCCAATCAGGAACCGGGAGGACCCGCTTCCTGATTGACCAGGAGGAGGATCTATGTGACAATAGCGAATTTTCATTCGCTATTGTCAATCAATGGGCGGGCTCGGGGCGCACTGCTCTGTGCGCCCCGGCCGCCACTGCCGAAGTTCCTCGGCGGCCCGGTACCATTTGATCCATGGTACCGGTCCGCGGCCCGGGGGTTGGGGAACACTGTGCGCTCCGCGGGCCGGATTAAAAGGTCCGCCGGGCCGTATACGGCCCGCGGGCCATAGTTTGCCCATTCCTGCCCTAGATTCAGCTAGGTCTATACTACTTCTATATTTTCCACTTTTATGCAGAGGAATAGCACAGTGCCTGAACTTGATTCCTGTTCAGATGTGAGCCTGTTCACTAAGCGCGCCCTACATTGCCTGGTGGAGCAGGGACAGAAAGAGGGGGGGGGGGATTTCTGAAGCTGTAACCACCCCCTCTACACTTTTAAACAGCAAATGAACCGTTACTGAGACCTATATGAAAGATGTGCCCATACCGGAAAAACAAAGGGAGGGAGGGAGGAAAGAAATAACAGCCAATTCATGTGTAGCACTGTCCCCGTAGGGCTTGCTGTAAGATGACTTCTCTGGCCTCCTCCGATTACCAGCATACAGTCACTTAAGGAAAAAGTACATATATCCCTCCTTATTCACAATGGTTCGTCACAAAGTAAACAGTCCAGAGGTATTGGGTTTTTAGTATTTATTTTGGAACTTGGATAGGAGAAGGGAATAGTGGGAAACTCCAACTGGAACTATTCACAACGGAGAAGGACAACTCTCACTTGCCTCACTGGGTTGCTTTTGGAAACTACTGCCCTGCTTAATCCATACTGCCACTTGTATGGAAAGGGTTAAATCTCTTACTCTTCTCTCCAGCAATAGACTTGGTGATCCTACATTATCTTCAGGACTCTCACTAGCATCCCCTTTACTGACACCCGTCCACTGACTCTTCTAGCTGCAGGGGTGACTCCCCTCAGGTCAGGCCCCTTGACACAGATCTGCACTGCCGAATCAGATCCTCCAGTATCTCCCATTCCAGTTAGTTTCACTGGACCTCTGGGTTCAGCTCCTGACTGGCACTCTCTAGGCCCTCAGGTTAACCACCTTAGGCCACATGGCTCCTCTACATGACCCCCCTCCCTCCGGGACTCCGCAATCCAGCTGAAAGACCCCGAGCACATGTGCTTCTGGCTTTTATACAGAATCCCAGCATGCACAGAGGCACTTTGACTCTGCCAAATCACCAGGGCTATAGCAAACACCTGTGCACTCATTTGTCAGGTTTCCTCCCACTGTCCAATATGCCTCCCTATAGGACCAGTGTGAAACACTCTGCAGACAGAACGAGTTGCAACCAAGAACAATGGGCAGACCTTCGCTAACCGATCCTGCTTCCTGGTCAGCAGAGAGTATAGATTTACCTGCAGTCCTTCTGGTAAGCAGACAGGACCCAAAACTATGCTCTCTCTCTAGCACCTACCTAGGAGGGTGCTACACAGGATTATGGTAATATTTGTTATTTAGCCTATCCCACGCTTCTCCTTTTACTTCTTCCCGACCGCCCACCGCCTACTTACTGCGGCCCTCCTGTACAAACCGACGTAGACCTACACTCGAAAGCGGGGACTCCGATGCACAGGGCAGGCGGCTCCGACTGCCTCCGGCCACCCGCGATCGCACCCCGCTGAGAGAGAAGGACTGTCTGCTGTTGTAAACACAGCTGATCGTCGTTCTCCCTGGAATGATCACAGAGTGCCTGTGATCCTTCAATATAGGATCGCATTTCTCTATGGTCATTCCACAAGCCACGCCCCCCCAGTTGGAAACACTCACCTAGGTACACATTTAACCCTTTGATCACCTACAGGGTTGACCCCTTCCCTGCCAGTGTCATTATTACAGTAACAGTGCATATTTTTAGCACTGATTACTGTAGTAATGTCACTGGTCCCCCCCAACAGTGTCAAAAATGTCAGTTAGGGGTCCGATCTGTCCGCCGCAATGTCGCAGTCCCGCTAAAAATCACAGATCGCCGCCATTACTAGTAAAAAATAAAATAAAAATTACATAAATCTATCCCGTAGTTAGTAGACGCGATAACTTTTGCACAAACCAATCAAAATACGATTATGATTTTTTTTACCAAAAATATGTAGCAGAAAACAATATTGGCCTAAAAATGTTAAAAAAATTCTGATTTAAAAATTTTTTTTTTGGTTTTTTAAGAATGTTATATAGCAGAAAGTGAAAAAGATTTTTTTTTTTCTCAATTGTCGCTCTTTTTTTGTTTATAGGGCAAAAAAATAAAAATTGCACAGGTGATCAAATACCACCAAAAGAAAGCTCTGTTTGTGGGAAAAAAAGAACATCAATTTTATTTGGGTACAGCGTCGCACGACCGCGCAATTGTCCGTTAAAGTAACGCAGTGCTGAATCGCACAATATGGCCTGGTCATTAACCACTTACCGCATACTAACGTAGGTCTACGTCGGTAAACTTTGCGGTAGTGTACCGGGATGATGCCTCTAGCTAGAGGCACCATCCCGGTACCGTGGTTTAGAGCCGACGGTTGGCTTTCCGTCGGTACCGACCGATGCGGCTCGGGAGCTGCTCGATCGGTACCCGGGGGGGGCGGGAGGGGACGTCCCCCCCCCCTCCCGCCGCCTTCCGTGGCTTTGCCCGGGGCTCCCGTTCCACCGGGAGCCCCGAGCACCCAGCCGGCACGTCCGCCGGCTGGATGGAGTCCCGATGAATGCCGGAAACGGCATCGATCGGGTCTCTGATGACGTAACCCGGAGGCGGCGTCCATGACGTCACTTCCGGGTTACTGTGCTGCAAAAGGCGGCAAATTTGAAAAACGGCTGTATGCAAAAATGCCGTTTTCGGCGTTTTGCATACAGGGAAGTGTAGTGGAGGGGTTTGGGGTTTTAGACCCTCGATCCCTCCATAAAGTGTACCTGTCACTACATATTGGTGTCACAAGGGATGTTTACATTGCTTGTGACAGCAATAAAAGTGATCAGATTTTTTTTTTTTTTTTTTTTTCCCATTAATTTTATTTTTTTTTTTAACTTTATTAATGGGAAAAAAAAAAAGAAAAAAAAAAAAATTTAGCCGCCCCCGTCACCGTTAGCTCGCGCACAAAAAAAAAAACGTATACGGAAGTCGAGCCGCAAATGAAATCGCTGTTCAAACCACACATGTGAGGTATCGCCGCGATCGCCAGAGCGTGAGCAATAATTTAAAAAAAAGAGCTACACTCTAACTCAAAACTGGTAACCGTTAAATAAATTTAAAGTGTCGCAGATTGAGATCTCTATTGACCGTAGTTTGTCGCGATCCCACGGGGGGGCGCAATTTTAAACCGTAACATGTTGGGTATCTATTTACTCGGCGTGACATGTTCTTTCACAATATACAAAAAAAATGGGCTAACTTTACTGTTTAGTATTTTTTAAAATTAGTGAAATGTGATTTTTCAAAAATTTTCCAAAAAAATGGCGCTTTAAAGACCGCTGCGCAAATACCGCGTGATAAAAAATATTACAATGACCGACATTTTATTCTCCAGCGTCTTTGCTAAAAATATATATATATATATATATATATATATATATATATATATATATATATATATATATATATAATGTTTGGGGGTTCTAAGTAGTTTTCTAGGAAAAAATACTGATTTAAACTTGTAAACAAAAAGTGTCCGAAATAGGGCTGGGGCTTAAGTGGTTAAGGGGGAAAATCTTCCGGTCCAGAAGTGCTTAAATCCATTGAAGAATATTTTTGAATACAGATTTATGCTCCCGGAGTTCAGCTTTAATACACGCCAAACCTGTGGTTGTGACTTGAAGCCCCAGAAGAGGGCGTGTGTTATAGGATGTGCCCATGTCCTAGCTTAACCACCTGCCGCTCCCACATGGGCATGCACAGATTTGTCTGCCACTAAGGCACCAGAGCGGAACCTGTCAGCACCCAACCCTGCCCAGTGACACAGCTCACTGGAACCTGCTCCATCCTCATTATGCAACGAGGGAACAGCGAGAGAGCAGATAAAGATGGGGATAAACATAAAAAGTCATTGCTAAAGAGCCTTAAATAATGAAGTGGTACAAAAAAGCAAGGATGGTACGTTACATACCAAGCTGACCACATCTTTGCCCCATGGGCCAGCCTACCCTAACCCGTTGTGCAAGATTTTTTGATCGCAACGTAAAGCTGAACCCTGAGCAGGTAGAAGGCTCCGTTCACATATCAGCGTTCTGAGTCACGGGCATGATTCTGAATCACGGCAAATCTCAGAACAACGTGATGCCCATCACTTCCAATGGCACCCCAAACGCGGTGCTATTTTGCCACGATTGTCACCCAACCAAATCGCAGTAAAAATTGCCCAGAATTGGGGGGGGGGGGGATGCCCGACACCCAAAAAAAAGTACAAGAACTTATTTTGGGCAACAGGCGTCCCGCGATTCTGTTTGTGTGATTTTACTGCGATTGTTGTCCGACCAATCGCCACAAAATCACGCAGCGTTTGGGGTGCCATTGGAAGGGACAGGAATCGCACTGGGGCGTCCCGCAATTTGCAGTGATTCTGAATCCAGGATGCCAACATGTGAATGGAGTCTTAGTGCCGTCTCACACTGCAGCGGCACGACTTCGGGGGCGACCTGTGAAGTCGCGTGCACCGCGACTTCGGTGCGACTTGCACGGACTTCATAAAATGAATGTCTATGCAAGTCGCTCCGAGGTCGCCCCGAAGTAGTACAGGACCCTTTTTTCTAAGTCGGAGCGACTTGTGTCACTCCTATTAGAACGGTTCCTATACTACACAATGGACCGCGATGGACCGTGACTTGCCAGGCTGACAAGTCGCCTGACAAGTCGTACCAGTGTGAACCGGCACTTAAAGTCACAAATTAAAGGAATTGTAAAGTCTTAAAAAAAAAAAAAAAAAAACTCTGAAAAAAAAAAAAAAAATTTTTTTTCACTTCCATTAGATTGTAAGCTCTTCTGAGCAGGGCCCTCTTAATCTTTTTTAATTTTATTGTATTGTAAATATATTGTCTCCCTTTTATATTGTAAAGTGCTGCGTAAACTGCTGGCGCTATATAAATCCTGAATAATAATAATAACTTTCTGCTATATAACATTCCCAAAAAAAAAAAAATTATATTATATATATATCAAATTTTTTCATCCTTTTAGGCCAATTTGTTTTCTGCTACATATTTTTGGAAAAAAAAAATCCCAATAAGCGTATTTTGATTGGTTTGCGCAAAAGTTACCGCAGCTACTAACTAGGGAAAAGATTAGTCATTTTTATATTATTTTTTTACTAGTAATGACGGCGATCAGCGATTTATAGCGGGAGTGCGACATTGCGGCGGACAGATCAGACCCCTGACATTTGTTACACTTTTGGGGGTACCAGTGACATTACTACAGTAATCAGTGCTAAAAATATGCACTGTCACTGTAATAATGACACTGGCAGGGTAGGGGTTAACCCAAGGGCGATCAAAGGGTTAAGTGTGAGCCTAGGGGGTGTTTTCTGAGGGGGGGGTGGGCTTATGGAATCAACACAGACACCTGTGATCCTATATAGAAGGATCACAGGCGCTCTGTGCAGATTCCTGAGAGAACAATGGTCTGCTGTGTTTAGAACACAGCTCTCCACGGGGAGCAATAGCGGCTGCCGGCCCCATGAGTCAGCTTTTCCGCTGGCTAATGGGGGCACGAGCGCGCCCCCGGCGGCGCACACGTGCTCCCGCAAACCGCCATATGGGTATGGCAGTTCGTGCAGCCGAGCCAGCTTGCCGCAGTATATCTGCGGCGGGCGGGAGGTAAGTAGTTGTTTGCAAGTCCCACTGTATGGAGCAGCTTCAGAGTCTGGCGACTTTGAAGCTGCCCCAGTGTGAAAGTGCTCAGTGTTCGTTCCGGAGAGAACAATGGTTGGCTGTGTTTACAACAGCAGACCGCCGTTCTCTTTCCACGGGGAGCGATCGCGGGTGCCCCGCGGCAATAGCGGCTGCCGGCCCCAATAATCAGCTTCCCCACTGCCTAATGGGGGCGAGCCCGCACCCCCCAGGAGCCCTCCTGCGAACCCCTGTACAGGTATGGTGGTTCTTGCAGCCAAGCCAGCCTGCTGCGGCGGGCGGCCGGCCGGCAAGTAGTGTAATGTGCAGAATATCAGCACCTAATATCGGCTATCTCCCTGAAGGGTGGCCGAAAAATTTGTACCGGCCCTGAATAAAAAAAAATATCAGTTGATCCCTACTAGGCACCCTTGAAGAATCCTCAAGGCACCCTGGTTGGAAGGCAGTGTTAGGGTTTACAACCACCTATGGCAGGGGTGTCAAACTCAATTTCATCCCGGGCCACATCAGCATTATGATTGCCCTCAAAGGGCCGGTTATATCTGTAAGATTAGATGTCCAGAGCACCCCATGCCCCCTTACATGAGAGGTCAAGAGCCCCCCCACCATAAGAAGTCAAGAGTCACCCACCCTTCCTTACATCATAAAGCACCCCTTTACCTTGTGCTGCTGCCAGGAAGAAGATACAGGTGGATCTGGGAGGAAGAAAGTACAGGGTCTGGAGGAGGACCCGAGCAGGGCTGGAGTCCGCTTTCAGAGTCTGCTGAATGCTGAGACCAGGGGAGGCAGAGACAAGGTGGTGTTGCGGCTGCACAGAAAGGTGCAGGATCTGTAGGAGGAGTTCTGCCCTCCTCTCTGCTGCGGACTGCTGAGGAGGAGGGGGGGGGGGTGGTGGGCAAAGACGAGCCTTTCTGCAGCTGTACAGAGAAGCGTTGGATCTGGCAAAAAAGAGTTCTGTCCCCTCTGCTGCCGACTAAGTACTTAGACAGGAGAGGGTGCTGCAGCTGCAGGAGAGGTGAGGGCCACATGAAATGGCCTGGGGGGGGGCCGCATTCGACCCGCGGGCCTTGTGTTTGACACCTGTGATCTATGGTATTGTCACTAAAATGGGGAAGAATGCAAAAAAATTAAGTTAGAGGAGTAAAAATACAAATCACAATTCCTATGGTATGGATATGGAAATCTTGCTAGCGAAGGTTATCAGCATGGTTCTGCCCCTCCCACCTCCAAAGCCCACCAATCAGAGCAAGAAACAGGCAAACATGGGAATCGGGAATAGGTGTGGCCAGAGTTGACTTACCGGAAAAGTCTAGACATGAATAGTCAGCTGCCTGCGATCACCACATCGACCGATTGTTACATTGGTGAAAGTAATCCGATTGCCATTTATCATAATTGACCGGAATAATCTGAATTGCTCAATTTACTTAGGAAGAAATATTGATTTTCTTACCTCTCAGGATTACCAGGTCTACACGCCGGCCGGCCTTTGCCAGAGTTTCCCCAACCTCCCTGCTGGATTTCTTATTTACTTTACATCAAAGCTGAATGGCAATCAGACAGCTAAATACACAGATAAAATACATACTAGGCCATCCAGTCCTGAGATCTATACAGCTCTGCCACACAATACAGCCCTGTGTAGCAAAGCAGAATCCCTTATGTTACACAGTTGCAGTTCAGTGACACAAATGCTGGCCATACAATAGCCAAAAAAATCGTTCGAAAATCTGTGATTCGGTCAATTAGGTCCATTTCACACTAGTGCGACTACAAAGTCGCGCGATTTAGCCGCGACTTTTACCACGATTTTGACTGGGCTTGAATGTCTTTGGCCTCAAAATTGTGCAGGGACTACTTTGAAGTCGGTGCGACTTCAAGTCGCGCTGATATGAATGGGGCTCATTGAAAATAATGTAAAACGACCTGTCATGCGATTTTGCGGTCCAAAATCGCGGGACAAGTCGCACTAGTGTGAAAGGGGCCTTACTCAGTTCGTTCGTTTTTCGTCCAGTTAATGGGCACAAATAGAAAATCGGTTTTACCTTTTCAGAGCTGAAAAATCGATGGAACAGTTTGGAAAATTCTGCAGAACGAACGTTAAAATTGAAAGGTTAATGTGTTTCTCGCCCGAACGGTTTGCACTCGGGATGGACCGATATGGTTTTACAGGGCCGATACCGGTATTTTGTAAATTTAAAAAAAAAAAAAAAAAAAAAGAATTTGACACAAATCTGGTACTCAACATGTTAATTTTTGTTTAACCAGTTGACAACCTCCTGCCGCAGATGCGTCAGGCAGCCGCTCCCAGGCAAATCGCTCGCTCTCTGGAATCTAGCGGGCGAGCGCGCGCCACCGTCAGCGGGGAAGCCGATGCCTGTGTCAGGTGGCTCTGATTGCCGCCTGACACCCGTGATCGCTCCCCGCTGAGAGAGGACGGTCAGTTGTTGTAAACACAGCCGACCGTCCTTCTCCCTGGGATGATCATAGAGATCATGTGATCCTGCTATATAGGAACACAGGTCTCTATGATCATTTCACAAGCCCCACCCAGTTAGAATCACTCCCCTAGGCTCACATTAACCCCTTGATCACCCACAGGGTTAACCCCTTCCCTGCCAATGTCATTACAGTGACAGTGCATATTTTTAGCACTGATTACTGTAGTAATGTCAATGGTCCCCCCGAAAGTGTAAAAAATGTCAGTTAGGGGTCCGATCTGTCAGCCGCAATGTCGCAGTCCCGCTAAAAATCACAGATCGCCGCCATTACTAATAAAAAAAATAAAAAAAACAAATATAAATGACAAATCTTTCCCGTAGTTAGTAAACGCGATAACTTTTGTGCAAACCAATCAAAATACGCTTATTGCAATTTTTTTTTTTACCAAAAATATATAGCAGGAAACAAATTGGCCTAAAATGTTAAAAAATGTAGATTTTTAAAATTCTTTTTTTTTTGGGAATGTCATAGCAGTATGTGAAAAATGTTTTTTTTTTCTAAATTGTCGCTCTTGTTTATAGCGCAAAAAAAAAAAGAAAAATTGCACAGGTGATGAAATACTACTAAAAGAAAGCTCTATTTGTGGGGGGGGGGGGGGGGGGGGGGGGGGGAAGACAAATTTTGTTTGTGTACAGCCTCGCAGGACTGCACAATTGTCAGTTAAAGTAACGCAGTGCCGAATCGCAAAATAGGGCCTGGTCATTAAGGGGGTAAATCCTTCTGGTCTTAAAGTGGTTAATGGGCACAAATAGAAAAAAATAAATAAATCTGTTTTAAAGAGTAACTTTTCTTGAGAAAAAAAAAACATTCCCCTCTGGGTGATCTCTGTACATTGCAGGGATTATAACAAACTTTGTTGCAGATTCCTAGCTTTTGTTATTCTGAAGAAATCCCTGTTTGTTCCTCTGTGTGAGTGGGTCTAATGGGAGTGGTTTCATAATTATCTATCATCTGTGGCAGCTGCAGGGCTCGAATGAGGAAATCTGCTGGGCCTGCATCCCTTTAGCGGACATCCACTCACCTGCTGCCGCCACATCCCTCACCTTGTTGTGTCACTGCCGCATCACCAGCCGTCCCATTAAAGTGAATGGGACTGTCGGTGAGTCAACAGCCAGGCCGAGGAGGAGGAGCCGCCGCCAGACACCGGAGGAGGAGGAGGAGCCGCCGCCAGACACCGGAGGAGGAGGAGGAGCCGCCGCCAGACACCGGAGGAGGAGGAGGAGGAGCCGCCGCCAGACACCGGAGGAGGAGGAGGAGGAGCCGCCGCCAGACACCGGAGGAGGAGGAGGAGGAGCCGCCGCCAGACACCGGAGGAGGAGCCGCCGCCAGACACCGGAGGAGGAGGAGGAGGAGCCGCCGCCAGACACCGGAGGAGGAGGAGGAGGAGCCGCCGCCAGACACCGGAGGAGGAGGAGGAGGAGCCGCCGCCAGACACCGGAGGAGGAGGAGGAGGAGCCGCCGCCAGACACCGGAGGAGGAGGAGGAGGAGCCGCCGCCAGACACCGGAGGAGGAGGAGGAGGAGCCGCCGCCAGACACCGGAGGAGGAGGAGGAGGAGCCGCCGCCAGACACCGGAGGAGGAGGAGGAGGAGCCGCCGCCAGACACCGGAGGAGGAGGAGGAGGAGCCGCCGCCAGACACCGGAGGAGGAGGAGGAGGAGCCGCCGCCAGACACCGGAGGAGGAGGAGGAGGAGCCGCCGCCAGACACCGGAGGAGGAGGAGGAGCCGCCGCCAGACACCGGAGGAGGAGGAGGAGCCGCCGCCAGACACCGGAGGAGGAGGAGGAGCCGCCGCCAGACACCGGAGGAGGAGGAGGAGCCGCCGCCAGACACCGGAGGAGGAGGAGGAGCCGCCGCCAGACACCGGAGGAGGAGGAGGAGCCGCCGCCAGACACCGGAGGAGGAGCCGCCGCCAGACACAGGAGAAGGAGGAGCCGCCGCCAGACACAGGAGAAGGAGGAGCCGCCGCCAGACACAGGAGAAGGAGGAGCCGCCGCCAGACACAGGAGAAGGAGGAGCCGCCGCCAGACACAGGAGGAGGAGGAGCCGCCGCCAGACACAGAAGAAGGAGGAGCCACCGCCAGACACAGGAGGATCCCATCACACCCGCCCCCCCCCCCCCCCCCATCTCCGCTGCCTGCACACTAACTACTCACAGACATGGGACAGCACACAGAGGATCCAACCACTCAACACACAAACATACAGGAATGTGGAGGCTGCATGAAAACACAACGTCGGCTAATTAGCCACCCAACAAATAGAAAGAAAAAAAAAACAATTTTAAACCAAAAATAAAGTAAAAACATTTGTTTGTACGCCAACTTTCTGCACATGGGAACTCGGCTTTCCCAGGATCCCGCGATAAGGTTCAGTGATGCCAATTACAATACCAAAATTAACCTGACGTCAGAATGTTTTTTTTTTTTGGGGGGGGGGGGGGGGGGGGTTTTCCTACGATCAACTTTCTTTTCTTTAATCCCCTTGGCACAGAGCGTACGCAAACACGCGGCCCCACTGGACTGGGCTTTTTTTTTCTCAAACGGGGCCGCATATTTCTGTGTGTAATAAAACAAAATCATCTGCCGCCAATTAATGGTTATAGGCTAATCTAAAGGAATACTATGGTGTGGTTGCTGCTAATTAACTGCAGCGTTGTGCAGCAAGAAGTGAATAAACCAACTATAAAATCAGCGCAAATCTACCCTTAGATGCTATAAATATCCTAAAATCTCCCCATTCAAAAAGTGCAAAACCTATAAAATGTTATCAAATACGGACACCGATACCAATTTATAAAAAAAAAGAAGAAAAGGAAAATCCTGCCCAAAAGAACCCTGACCTTGACCCAAACACTCACCCTGGCACTGACCTTGATCTAGGTATATATTTTATTTTATTT
>NC_138775.1:14667552-14682552 GCF_965119305.1 Pelophylax lessonae
ATCTGCCATGTAGTTGCCCACCCCATTATTTTGTTCAGGTCCGCTTGCAAGGTTTCCACATCCTGCATAGAAGATATTGGCATGCCTAATTTAGTATCATCCGCAAATACTGAGATTGTACTAGATATCCCCTCCTCTAGATCATTTATGAATAAATTAAACAGGATTGGTCCCAGGACAGAACCCTGGGGGACCCCACTTTCCACACCCGCCCAATCCGAGTACTCCCCATTAATCACCACCCTCTGTACTCTCCCCTGGAGCCAGTTCAATATCCAGGTACTCACCTTATGGTCCATACCTACCTTACTTAGTTTGTATAGTAAGCGATTGTGGGGAACGGTGTCGAAGGCCTTTGCAAAGTCCAGATACACCACATCCACAGGCTTACCTTTATCTAGGTGGCAGCTCACTTCATCATAGAAGGTTAATAGATTGGTTTGGCACGAACGATTTTTCATGAATCCGTGCTGATTAATACTTATAATACCGTTTTCATTACTAAAGTCTTGTATGTGGTCCCTTAACATCCCCTCCAATATTTTGCAGACTACAGATGTTAGGCTGATCGGCCTATAGTTACCCGGGATATATCTCGGCCCCTTTTTAAATATTGGTACCACGTTGGCTTTTTTCCAATCAGCTGGCACCATACCCGTCTGTAAACTATCCTTAAAGATCAAGAATAACGGTCTGGCAATCACCTGGCTGAGCTCTTTAAGAACCCTCGGGTGCAAGCCATCCGGTCCCGGGGATTTATTTATGTTAAGCTTCTCTAGTTTAGCTCTAAGTCTATCTTCTGTTAGCCATGGCGGCACTTCCTGAGGTGTATTATTTAGTTCGGCCTTACAAGCTGGGTTCGTGTAGACCCCCGATTCCTTTGTGAAGACTGAAGAGAAGAAATGATTTAACACTTCCGCCTTTTCTCTGTCCTCAATGGCCATATTTCCTTTATCATCTTTTATGGGGCCAATGTGTTCTGGCCTCGCTTTCTTACTGTTTATATACTTAAAGAACTTCTTGGGGTTCTTTTTACTCTCCTCTGCTATATGTCTCTCGTGTTCTATTTTAGCCGCCCTGATTTCATCTTTACATTTCTTATTACACTCTTTATAATGCTTAAATGCTGCCACTGACCCCTCAGTCTTGTATTTTTTGAAGGCCTTTTCTTTAGCTCTAATATACATTTTTATGTTGGAGTTTAGCCACCCAGGGTTTAGTTTTGTTCTTTTAAATTTATTTCCCAGTGGAATGCACTGGCCCACCCCCTTGTTAAGTATGCTCTTGAAGCACTCCCATTTTTCCTCCGTGTTCTTTGTTCCCAGGGTTCTATCCCATTTGATATTTTCTAGCAGCGAGCGCAGTTTAGGGAAATTGGCCCTTTTGAAATTCAGCGTCTTAATATTACCCTTGTGTTTCCTATTATTGTAATTAATACTGAAACCAATTGACCTATGGTCACTGCTCCCTAAGTTTTCCCGTATTTCTATATCCGTGAGCAGGTCTGCATTGTTGGTAATCAGTAGGTCAAGTACCGCATTGTTTCTTGTCGGTGCATTCACCATCTGACCCATGAAATTGTCCTGCAAAATATTTAGGAACTGCCTAGCCTTGGCTGAGTGCGCGGTTCCTTCTGCCCAGTCTATATCCGGATAATTAAAGTCCCCCATTATAATGACATTTCCCATCCTTGCTGCCAATCCTATCTGTAACATGAGGTCCGCCTCCCCCTCCTCACTCTGGTTGGGGGGCCTATAGCATACGCCCAATATTACCTTCCCCACCGTGCCTTCCCTTTGAAGCTCTACCCATAGGGATTCTGCTTCGTCCATAGCTCCATTATTAATATCATCCCTCATATTTACCTGTATACTGTTCTTAATATACAGACATACCCCTCCCCCTTTTTTACCCTCTCTATCCCTGCGATAAAGGGAATACCCCTGAATGGTCGCCATCCAATCATGAGAGCTGTCGAACCAAGTCTCAGTTATCCCCACAAAATCGAAGTCCTCCTCAAACATCAGCAGCTCCAGCTCTCCCATCTTGTTGGCCAGGCTTCTGGCATTGGTATACAAGCCTCGTAATTTAGATCGGTTACATTTATCCTCATTTGATGTTTTTAGGCTGCTCTCTTGATTTTTCCCCGTACCCACCCTGGGTTTAGGAGCTCCGAACACCCTACCGCTAATGCCCCCATTTCTGCCCTCTGAATCTTGCTTTCCACTGGCTAATTCTACATCTGTACCCTCCCCCCCATTCCCTAGTTTAAAAGCCCCTCTAACCTTAATTAAGGTTAACGTATATTAAATAGAAGACTCTTAAGATAGATTTTTTACTCCAAAAGCATTTTATCAAAATAAAATTGATAAAAAAAAAAAATCAAAACAATCCAATTAAAAAAAATAAAAATAAATCATTGTGCTACAGGTACAAACAACTAACATACACACGTGGCGTCACTGATCGCCGGGAGCATTTATTTCCGTTTTTTTTGGTGGAGTGTTAAGGTAGTAGCAAGTACGCCATTTAATTGTAAAAATTGCACTCATTCATCAAACAATTTGCAGCATGTGAATTTTAATATTAGTAGATAGGTCTGACTCTGTAGGGTTTATTTACAAAAGATAGAGAGTGCAAAATGAGTCACAATTCTGCAAATATATAGCTAAAAAAAATAAAAAAAAATAAAAAAAAATAAAAAAAAAAACACACAAATTCAGGAGATATCCATTACCATTTACCATCAAATAAAAGCCCAATTTGTCCTGAGAAAAAAAAAAAAAAAAAAAGCACGCAGTACAATTCACCTGGATGCACAAAGTAGTTGTAATGATATGTACAGTTTTACCAAAGTCAGCCAATAAACAGACCGGATCAGGCATGGCGCGATACATTTGATTTCTAATCGGCCAATCTGGAAAGCTTTCTGGCAACGATAATTTGGCAGGCCACCTAGAATTCCCAAAACTACAAGTCTTTTACTTGACATTTGGGGCTCGTGTTTTTGGGGTGTTTTAAATTAATTTTACATGTGTGGTAGACGTGTCATAAAATTAAAAATAAAAAAACTTTGAAGCCGAAGTGTAATCTTTTCTTCTCCTTACACACATCTCTGACATCCCTTTAGATGTGCATGATGCTCCCCAGATGTGCTGTGGACTTTAGCTGTGCAATCTGCTGATCAGCTGTTAGAGCATGCACATCCAAAGGGATGGAGGGGATGTGTTCTTTCATAGAATGCTCAGGAACAAAAAGGTGATGATTGAAGTAATTCGGACAGGAACTGAAGACGGGGCTCAAGACAGCGGCTGCAGCTTCACAGGTTTAAAGGAAATGCAAATTTATACAAAACACAAACTCAGTGGCCTATAAAAAAAAAAAAAAAAAAATGCAGTAACCGTTACCAACCAAATCTATTTACAGATGCATGCCAATACACGCAGCTATACAAGCAGCATCTGCAATGAAGATTTGTAGCCGGTCACAATAGGCTCCTACCAGGTGCTGCACATCATCCATGCTAACAATTATTTCATACATCCGAGTGCTGGAGATCATTGCAAAGAGAAATGGCGCACTAAATTCTTCACAGGTCAGAGATCACAGGTCCAAAAATCTTACACAAGGGTATGCATAGAGTAGAAGGGTACAATGGCCGCACCTTCCTGCATCATCAATGCAGAATACAAACTAGCAACTCACAGCAACCAATCAGAATATCTCTCCCACTGATCAATGACAGCGCACTGAAAACAATCACTGATGACAGATTCAGTGCACAAGCATTGCGGCATCACAGCAAAACTGAGAAATAAAAAAACACTGAGAAACAATGACAATGCTGAGT
This sequence comes from Pelophylax lessonae, assembly GCF_965119305.1. NCBI lineage: Eukaryota > Metazoa > Chordata > Amphibia > Anura > Ranidae > Pelophylax > Pelophylax lessonae. Next base: position 14,671,403 of record NC_138775.1, read on the forward strand.
AAAACACACAGAGCTCAGACAACAGATCTACAATTGTTACATAGTTATAGAGTACAAAGCGTGCAGAGAAATGTGGGAAGCGCTCGGCCCACAGTAATGAGGAAGTGCAAAGTACAGAAACTCATATAAACCAATTACATTAAATCTATCACAGATATGACTGGGCTACTATGAGCACAATACACCACGGTCTACATTTCACCCCCGCTCCCTGCACCGCATCCTCCCACCTCCGCACATCACTGCTCAGCTGATCTTTCCACCCCGCCTCCTACATCTATGCACCTCCCCCTCTCCATCTCCACACCCCCCCCTCCTCCCCTCACCCCACGTCTCCTCCCCCCTCCTCCTCCTCCTCTCACCCCACGTCTCCTCCCCCCTCCTCCTCTCACCCCACGTCTCCTCCCCCCTCCTCCTCCTCCTCTCACCCCACGTCTCCTCCCCCCTCCTCCTCCTCCTCCTCTCACCCCACGTCTCCTCCCCCCTCCTCCTCCTCCTCCTCTCACCCCACGTCTCCTCCCCCCTCCTCCTCCTCCTCCTCTCACCCCACGTCTCCTCCCCCCTCCTCCTCCTCCTCCTCTCACCCCACGTCTCCTCCCCCCTCCTCCTCCTCCTCCTCTCACCCCACGTCTCCTCCCCCCTCCTCCTCCTCCTCCTCTCACCCCACGTCTCCTCCCCCCTCCTCCTCCTCCTCCTCTCACCCCACGTCTCCTCCCCCCTCCTCCTCCTCCTCCTCTCACCCCACGTCTCCTCCCCCCTCCTCCTCCTCCTCCTCTCACCCCACGTCTCCTCCCCCCTCCTCCTCCTCCTCCTCTCACCCCACGTCTCCTCCCCCCTCCTCCTCCTCTCACCCCACGTCTCCTCCCCCCTCCTCCTCCTCTCACCCCACGTCTCCTCCCCCCTCCTCCTCCTCCTCTCACCCCACGTCTCCTCCCCCCTCCTCCTCCTCCTCTCACCCCACGTCTCCTCCCCCCTCCTCCTCCTCCTCTCACCCCACGTCTCCTCCCCCCTCCTCCTCCTCCTCTCACCCCACGTCTCCTCCCCCCTCCTCCTCCTCCTCTCACCCCACGTCTCCTCCCCCCTCCTCCTCCTCCTCTCACCCCACGTCTCCTCCCCCCTCCTCCTCCTCCTCCTCTCACCCCACGTCTCCTCCCCCCTCCTCCTCCTCCTCTCACCCCACGTCTCCTCCCCCCTCCTCCTCCTCCTCTCACCCCACGTCTCCTCCCCCCTCCTCCTCCTCCTCTCACCCCACGTCTCCTCCCCCCTCCTCCTCCTCCTCTCACCCCACGTCTCCTCCCCCCTCCTCCTCCTCTCACCCCACGTCTCCTCCCCCCTCCTCCTCCTCTCACCCCACGTCTACCCCCCCTCCTCCTCTCACCCCAAGTCTCCTCCCCCCTCCTCCTCTCACCCCACGTCTACCCCCCCTCCTTCTCTCACCCCACGTCTCCTCCCCCCTCCTCTTCTCACCCCACGTCTCCTCCCCCCTCCTCCTCTCACCCCACGTCTCCTCCCCCTCCTCCTCTCACCCCACGTCTCCTCCCCCTCCTCCTCTCACCCCACGTCTCCTCCCCTCCTCCCACGTCTCCCCCCCTCCTCCTCCTCTCACCCCACATCTCCCGTCCTCCTCCTCCTCTCACCCCACGTCTCCCCCCTCCTCCTCCTCTCACCCCACGTCTCCCCCCCCCTCCTCTCACACCACGTCTCCCCCCCCCTCCTCTCACACCACGTCTCCCCCCCTCCTCCTCCTCCTCTCACCCCACGTCTCCCCCCCCTCCTCTCACACCACGTCTCCCCCCCCCTCCTCTCACACCACGTCTCCCCCCCTTCTCCTCCTCCTCTCACCCCACGTCTCCCCCCCCCTCCTCTCACACCACGTCTCCCCCCCCCCTCCTCTCACACCACGTCTCCCCCCCCCTCCTCTCACACCACGTCTCCCCCCCTCCTCCTCCTCCTCTCACTCCACGTCTCCCCCCCCCCTCCTCCTCTCACCCCACGTCCCCCCCCTCCTCCTCTCACCCCACGTCCCCCCCCTCCTCCTCTCACCCCACGTCCCCCCCCTCCTCCTCCTCTCACCCCACGTCCCCCCCCTCCTCCTCCTCTCACCCCTCCCTCCTCTCACCACACACACACACACACACACACACACACACACACACACACATCCCCCCCCCCCCCCCGGCAACTCTGCACCTCTTCCCCTTCATATCAATTCCCTCAGTGTGCAACATCAATTTTTCTTTTTTTTACCTGCTCTCCTGATGAAGCTTCACCCTTCGAAACGCGTTGAGAGAACCTCACATCTGCTTATAACCCATTGGTACCTTAAAGGACACTGCAAAAGATTAGAAATGGAGTGATAATCCTCTTTTGTCAAGAAAAAGTTATTGATCTATGTGTGATACTGTGAGGTTATATGCAGGGTATTACTTTTTTTTTTTGCACTAGCATACAATTTTTTAGGACAAGCTTTCGGAGTATGACCTCTTCATCAAGGTCCAGTGCAAGCTTTCGGGGTACACCCCCTTCATCAAGGTCCAGGACAAGCTTTCGGGGGCACGTCCCCTTCATCAAGGTCCAGGACAAGCTTTCGGGGGTACGTCCCCTTCATCAAGGTCCAGGACAAGCTTTCGGGGGTACGCCCCCTTCATCAAGGTCCAGGACAAGCTTTCGGGGGTACGCCCCCTTCATCAAGGTCCAGGACAAGCTTTCGGGGGTACGCCCCCTTCATCAAGGTCCAGGACAAGCTTTCGGGGGTATGTCCCCTTCCTCAAGGTCCAAGCAGTACTGATACTGCACCTTGATGAAGGGGACATACCCCGAAAGCTTGTCCTAAAAATCTATATGTTAGTGCAAATAAAAAAAGTATCACAGACAGTATGCAATTTTTCCTATTACAAGGAATGTAAACATCCCTTGTAATAGGAATAGTGAATGACAGGTCCTCTTTATGGAGAGATCTGGGGTCAATAAGACTTCAGATCTCTCCTACAGGCTAGAAAGCATGAAATAAAAATAAAAAAATCTTGGCTATTAGGCTGAGATCAGTGCAGGACTGAAAACTGCCAGGCCGGGTGTGACGTCATCACGTCGTGCCCAGGCCTCCGAGAGTCATAGAGACTTATGGGGACCATCTGGTCCTCGCAGTCTCTATGGTGACACTTCCACCAGCGGCCGATTCCTTCTCCGGCTCGTCGTTCGCACGGCTGAGCCGGTAGAAGCACCAGAGGGCGGCGGAAGGGGATGTCCCCTCCCACCGCCTGTAAGAACGATCAAGCGGCTGAACAGCCGCTATGATTGTTTTTATGGTGAAGGGAATCGCCGGCTGATAAAAAAAAAAATTATATCTGAATGATACCTGCAGCTGCACCCACCATTCAGATATATCTCTACTTCAAGCCCTGGACTGCATATGACGTCCAGCGGTAAGAAGTGGTTCAAGCTGCCTTCTTTCTTTTTGCAACCTGGGCCTTAGGGAGATTTCTCTCCACTTCCTGTCCTGTAGACTCTCTCACCCCTGAACTCTGCATCTCACCCCAATGGTTCCCACCAGAGGCGTAACTAGAACCTTCAGGGCCCCGGTGTGGGAAACCATGAAGGGCCCCCCAGACCCCTGGCCTGGGGCTCTTACCACTGATCCTGGGGCCCTTTACTCTCTTTGCGGGGCCCCTTTATTACAGTCCAACAGCGGGACCCTTTCACAAGTTCTGCAGTGGGCCCCCTTCCTGCCATCTTGGGGTCTCCCCACAGTGGTGGAATGCCAGGGACCGGTCGTAAGTGTGACCTTTGCGATCCTGGAAGTTCACCCACTGGTGTCAGTAGTTTTTATTTTTTGGTATTTTTATTGTATTATTTTTTTATCATTTTATTTTTTTACAATATCACTGACTATGACTCTGTCCATTCAGAAAAGGAAGGAGCTGGTAAATTACATATTTACTGACCCCTTCCTGGTTCTCTATTGTGACACATCCCCTGCAGCAGCCGGCAGGAGAGGGGAGGGAGCACAGTGTGGGGGGGGGGGGGGGGGGAAGCACAGTGTGGGGGGGGGGGACCAGGGGAGCACACAGGGGCCCAGAGACAGCAGAACACAAGTGAACTGGATAGGAGGAGTGGCGGGGGCAGCATACAGAGGAACCGATCTCCTCCATTTTCCTCCTGCAGCTAAAGGAGTAAAAAGGAGGACAGTGATTTCTCTACATGCTGCCCCCGCCGCCCCTCCTATCCAGGTGTACAGGGGAGCCACACAGGCCCCATGGAGCATGGGGCCCGGTTGCAATTGCAACCCCTGTAGTTACACCCCTGACTCCCACTGTTGTCTCTGAGCCAATGAGGAAGGAGAGAACAGACAGAACCACTGATCTAGTGCACATCACTGGATCGATATCAAGCTCAGGTAAGTATAAGGGGAGGAGCTGCATACAGAAGGTTTTTAAAAAACGAATCATAAATCACCAATTAGCTGCTATAATTGGAATCCATTGATAATGATACTATATAAGGCTACTCATTCAATAAATATGGGGCTACACCCAGAAATAAATGTACCAAACACAGAGTGACATTCCAAAAAGAAAATACAGATACACTATATTACCAAAAGTATTGGGACGCCTCCCTTTACACACACATGAACTTTAATGGCATCCCAGTCTTAGTCCGTAGGGTTGGTTCAATATTGGGTTGGCCCACTATTTGCAGCTCATTTTTTTTTTTTTGCTTGTTGCATTTTGAGATTTCAGAGATGAGCGTTTTAGGAGCTGAAAAACTCTCAGGTGTGAACGGGGCCTGAAGGAGAAGTACAGCCAAAGCTCATTTGGCTGTACTTCTCCTGCGGATCCTCTTCTCTCAGAGTTCCCTACATCCCTATGTGGCTGCAATGAAGGAGATATGTATCAGGCAGTTTTTATTCAAGTCACCCTATAAAAGTATGCAGAACCCGGAGACACCCCAATCCTGAGCTGTATTTACTGGGATGAAGGCCACTGATATCAGCAATGATCATTCAATGAGAGGTCATCCACTCATTGGTGTCACACGGGGGACCCCCCCTCCCCCCTCTTCATATCAGGTTCCACCCATAACTTCAGAGTCAGCCCCCAGTAACATCTCTTCCTTTTAATCAGAGTTACCCCCATCCTATCAGAATCCCCTCTCCCACTGGAGTCCTTCCTTCCCATCCTATCAGAATGCCCTCTTCCCATCCTATCAGAATGCCCTCTTCCTACCAGAGTCCTTCCTTGCCATCAGAATTCCCTCTTCCCATCCTATCAGAATGCCCTCTTCCTACCGGAGTCCTTCCTTCCCATCCTATCAGAATGCCCTCTTCCCATTGGAGTCCTTCCCATCCTATCAGAATGCCCTCTTCCCACCGGAGTCCTTCCTTCCCATCCTATAAGAATTCCCTCTTCCTACCGGAGTCCTTCCCATCCTATCAGAATGCCCTCTTCCCACCGGAGTCCTTCCTTCCCATCCTATAATTCCCTCTTCCTACCGGAGTCCTTCCTTCCCATCCTATCAGAATTCCCTCTTCCCATTGGAGTCCTTCCCATCCTATCAGAATTCCCTCTTCCCACCGGAGTCCTTCCTTCCCATCCTATCAGAATTCCCTCTTCCCACCGGAGTCCTTCCTTCCCATCCTATCAGAATTCCCTCTTCCCATTGGAGCCCTTCCCATCCTATCAGAATGCCCGCTTCCCATTGGAGTCCTTCCCATCCTATCAGAATGCCCTCTTCCCATCGGAGTCCTTCCTTCCCCATCCTATCAGAATTCCCTCTTCCCATTGGAGTCCTTCCCATCCTATCAGAATGCCCGCTTCCCATTGGAGTCCTTCCCATCCTATCAGAATGCCCGCTTCCCATTGGAGTCCTTCCCATCCTATCAGAATGCCCTCTTCCTACCGGAGTCCTTCCCATCCTATCAGAATTCCCTCTTCCCACCGGAGTCCTTCCTTCCCATCCTATCAGAATTACCTCTTCCCACCGGAGTCCTTCCTTCCCATCCTATCAGAATTCCCTCTTCCCACCGGAGTCCTTCCTTCCCATCCTATCAGAATTCCCTCTTCCCACCGGAGTCCTTCCTTCCCATCCTATAAGAATTCCCTCTTCCCATTGGAGTCCTTCCCATCCTATCAGAATGCCCGCTTCCCATTGGAGTCCTTCCCATCCTATCAGAATGCCCGCTTCCCATTGGAGTCCTTCCCATCCTATCAGAATGCCCTCTTCCTACCGGAGTCCTTCCCATCCTATCAGAATTCCCTCTTACCACCGGAGTCCTTCCTTCCCACCCTATCAGAATTCCCTCTTCCCACCGGAGTCCTTCCTTCCCACCCTATCAGAATGCCCTCCTCCCAATGGCGTCCTTCCTTCCCATCCTATCAGAATTCCCTCTTTCCACTGGAGACCTTCCAATCACAACACCAGCCCCCCCACACACACACCACAGATAGGAATAAATGATACCATTAATCCTGTCTGCCCCCCCCCCCCCCATGGACCCTGGCAACAGCAGGGAGCACCCCCCCCCCCCATGGACCCCCTGAGAGCGTGCCCCTCCATGGACCCCTGGTGACAGCAAGGAGCGTGCACCCCCCCCCCCCCCCCCCCATTACCTGCCGGACAAGAGGGAAGTCACCCGGCTTCCCTAGCTGAACCAATATGTGGATTTAAGCCGTCGCTGTCCCTTTTAAAAAAAAAAAGCTATTTGATCTTTTTGTATCTTTTTTTTCCCTTTTTGTTTTTTTTTTCTTTTTATTCATTCATTCAATGAAAGCCGGGCACCCCAGGATCCTAAAATAACCCGGAGCAGCCGAACCCCCCCATCCATAGACAATGAATGGCAAGAGTCAGCGACCAATCAGAATTCTGCTTTTTATTTAGAACCCTTGCGGCAGTGCTGACAGCTGGAAGCTGATTGGCTGCTGGGGAAGGGCAACAAGAGATTTCAGTGACAGCACCATATACATCATCATCCCCACAGGACATGACAGCCAAAAGCATGCTGACACTTGTAGTCCCTCCCACACCTGCTCTGCTCACCCCCTCCAGAGGACCACAACTCCCAGCATGCCGGGAAGAGCTCAAATCCCACCAAAGCCTCCCCTATTACCTATCCGGTGCCCGTTCTCCGCCAGACGAGGCTTCCCCGGGGCTCCTCCGCCCCGCACTCAGCCAACTGATGCAAAACCGCCTACTGATTCCACTGCGGCTGCAGCCGCTCTGCCCTCACTCTGCGTGCTACGTCACGACGTACGAGGGGAGGGGAGGGCCTGGGAACCGGAGGGCAGGGCCGCGCCACACCAAACCCCGCCTAGAGGGAGAGCCACGGGGAGCATGGTGGGCGGGGTTAGAGCTGCACCTGCAGCGCGTGTTTGATATTATTGTAACTAAAGTAGCAATTTGTATCCGAAAAAAGAGATTCCAATACTGTGATACATGATTTATTCAGGATATACTGTCAGGGTGTCATTCTACGGAGCCTTGGGAGTATAAATGTATGTAAATAATTAATAATATAGCAATTTAATTTATGAAAAAAAAAATTATATAAACTAGTGATCGACTGATATCATTTTTTTATTGCCGATACCGATATTTTGGTCATCGGATATCTGTATCAGCCGATATTGTCGGACATTTAAATTTTAATTAATTTTTTTTTTTTCACAGGTACTCTTGTGGAGGGATCTAGACCCCAAACCCCTCCTCTGCACTTAACCACTTAAGCCCCGGAAGATTTTACCCCCTTCCTGACCAGGGCCTATTTTGCGATTCGGCACTGCGTGACTTTAACTGACAATTGCGTGGTCGTGCGACGCTGTACCTAAACGAATTTGACTTCCTTTTTTTTCCCACAAACAGAGCTTTCTTTTGGTGGTATTTGATCACCTGTGCGATTTTTTGATCATGCGCTATAAACAAAAAAAGCGCGTCAATTTTGCAAAAATAACAATATTTTTCACATTTTTTTTATATGAAATTCCCCCCAAAAAAATGTAAAAATCAAAATTTTTTAACATGTTTGGCCAATTTGTTTTCTGCTACCTATGTTTGGTAAAAAAAAATCGCAATAGGCGTATTTTGATTGGTTTGCGCAAAAGTTATTGCGTTTATTAACTTAGGGAAAGATTTTTGTCATTTTTGTTGTTTTTTTTTTAACGAGTAATGAGATTTTTTTTGCGAGACTGCGACATTGCGGCGGACAGATCGGACCCTTAACTGACATTTTTGACACTTTTGGGGGGACCAGTGACATTACTACGGTAATCAGTGCTATAAATATGCACTGTTACTGTAAAAATGACACTGGCAGGGAAGGGGTTAACTTTATTGGAGAGGGAGGGGTTAAGTGTGTCCCTAGGGGCGTGATTCTAACTGTGATTGGATGTGGCTGTGTGTGTAACAGCAGAGATCAACGGTCCTACATAGCAGGATTGTATGATCTGTGCTGTTACACAGGGGAGAATGACAGGCAGCTTTGTTTACATTAGCCGCCTGCCTTTCTCCCTCTGTAACTGACGATCGCAAGTGACCGGCGGGCATCGGGTCCGCCGGTCACTCGCGCTAGGGTGTCCGTGATGAGCGGGGGCAGGAGCGCCGCCTCCGGCGACGCGCGCTCGCCCCCTATTGGCTCACAGGCTAGTGACGTACCGGTGTTCTAAAATTTTGTCGGACCCGTGAAAAAATCGGACCTCGTCACTTCCGGTGACAGAGCGTCACAAAACAGTTGATAGGAGTCGTCCGTGCGCATGCGCAGAAGACATTTTTCGAGGTTTGGCAAAATTATAACAGAGAGCGGACAGCTGATTGAGAGGAGGCGGGGCTGAGGTGCGACGGTGTTCTAAAATTTTGTCGGACCCGTGAAAAAATCGGACCTCGTCACTTCCGGTGACAGAGCGTCACAAAACAGTTGATAGGAGTCGTCCGTGCGCATGCGCAGAAGACATTTTTCGAGGTTTGGCAAAATTATAACAGAGAGCGGACAGCTGATTGAGAGGAGGCGGGGCTGAGGTGCGACGGGACGGAGGACACATATGCAGAGCTGGTGGAGGAGGCGGGACGGAGGTGCGGCCGTGTAATATATGCAGGGCTTAAGCGACTCCCTGTTTTATTATCTTTAGTAATTATCGTATTATTTATCCTTCGGATTTCATGACATTTAGTATTTCTATAATACAAAATAAGAAATACTAAATGTAATGAAATCCTAAGGATAAATAATACGATAATTAGTAAAGATAATAAAACAGAAGGAGTCGCTAAAGTCCTGCATTTATTACACGGTCGCACCTCCGTCCCGCCTCCTCTATTCAGCTCTGCAGATGACGCGGCGGTGTCTTCCGTCCCACCTCAGCCCCGCCTCCTCTCATTCAACTGGTCGCTCTGTGTTATAAGCTTACCAAACCAAGATAATGTCTGGTGCGCATGCGCACTTGAGACTCCCATAACCGGAAGTGACGAGGTCCGATTTTTTCACGGGTCCGACAAAATTTTACAACACCGGTACATCACTTTGCCTGCACGGGGCTGACCTCCGCAGTATAGGTACTTGCAGCGGTCGGTGGGTGGTTAATTTATGAAAAAAAAATAATATAAACTAGTGATCGACCGATATCGTTTTTTTATTGCCGATATCGATATTTTGGTCATTGCATATCGGTATTGGCCGATATTGTCAGACATTTAAATTTTTTTTTTTCTTCACAGGTACTCTTGTGGAGTACCTGTGACTTAAAAGCATTCAAAACAACAAGTTTGTCTGTTTTGAATGCTCGCATTTTTTTGAATTTGGCGCCGATTACCTGGCAGTGATGTCATGACATCACTTCCAGGTTTTTACATGGAGACCCGAACAGAGCCGAATGCGGCTTTGATCGGGTTTTCGGCGGCAGTGCAGGTAGGATGCACGGCTTTCCCGGTGGGATGGGAGACCCGGGTGACCCGCGGAAGGCTGCGGGAGGGGGGGACGTCCCCTCCCGCTCCTTGTAATGACAGCTGAGCGGCTTCTCAGCCGCATCGGTTGTCATTACAAGACAGCCGACCGTCGGCTATGGACGCCGGTACCGGGGTGATGCCTCTAGCTGCAGATATCACTACGGTACAAACACTTTCCCGAAATATCGGCAATATCGGTAACCTCCGGGGCCGATTCCTATATATCGGGGAAAGTGCATATCGGCCCCCGATATATTGGTGTTGCCGATAATCGGTCGATCCCTAATATAAACCTGTGATACCTATTTCATATACTGTATAATTATTACACTTTACACTAAAAAGTTCTAATACTACTATTATTATTTTTATATATCACTATTGTCAGATTCACATTTTATTACATTTGATCTTGATTAGCTTTTATCTGTATTTAAAGTGTAACTCCACTTTTGTTGAGAAAAAAACATTCCCCTCTGGGTGATCGCTGTACATTTAGAGATGAGCTCGGGCGTGTTCCAGTTCATATGTGCCCGATCCCGCCAGGAAGTCGACACTGCACTCCCCTAATCACAGGCAGGGAGATATTTCCCAATCTGTGCACCTGCAGATCGGGAAATGTCTCACTGCCTGTGATTAGCGGAGTGCAGTGTTGGGCCCCTGCTCATCCCTGTGTACATTGCAAGGATTTTAACAAACTTTGTTGCAGATTCCTACCTTTTGTTATTCTGAGGAAATCATTGTTTGTTCCTCTGTGCTGAGTGGGTCAAATGGGAGTGGTTTCATAATTATCTATCAGCTGTAGCAGCTGCAGGGCTCTAATGCGGAAAGCTGCTGGGCCTGCATCCTCTGTGCCTCTGTGCTGAGTTTGTCTAATAGGAGTGGTTTCATAATTATCTATCAGCTGTGCAGCTGCAGGAAACTAATGAGGAAAGCTGCTGGGCCTGCATCCCTTTAGACGTGTTCCTATTGGGAGTATCTCACCAAAAATGACATTTGTGTTGCAGGGAATGCCAGAAATCTGACTTGTATCTTAGCGCAGACTTCTGGGAAAATTGGTGAGCCAATCACACAAGCAGGAAATTATGTTTCTGGGGGTGTGGTCAGTATACATTCTGTGTACAGAACAGCTCCAGATGGCCATATTGTATTGCATTTCCAGAAAACTACAACAGCTGAAGATTGAAAAGGAAAGGTCATTTTTAATAACATTTAATTAC
>NC_138775.1:14685052-14992552 GCF_965119305.1 Pelophylax lessonae
TATTTTTTATCATTTTATTTTATTTTTTTTTACAATGTCACTGACTATGACTCTGTCCACTCAAAAAAGGAAGGAGCTGGTAAATTACATATTCACCAACACCTTCCTGGTTCTCTATTGTGACACATCCCCTGCAGCAGCCGGCAGGAGAGGGGAGGGAGGAAGCCGGAGGCACAGTGGGGGAGGGGGGCCAGGGAAGCACACAGGGGCCCAGAGACAACAGAACACAAGTGAACTGGATAGGAGGAGCTGTGGGGGGGGGGGTCAGGATACAGAGGAACCAATCTCCTCCATTTTCCTCCTGCAGCTACAGGAGGAAAAAGGAGGACAGTGATTTCTCTACATGCTGCCCCCGCCGCCCCTCCTATCCAGGTGTACAGGGGAGACGCACAGGCCCCCTGGAGCATGGGGCCCAGTTGCAATTGCAACCCCTGCAACCCCTGTAGTTACGCCCCTGTGATGCGCTGTAACACAAGTGCTTCAGGTGTGCTTTGCTTTAATGCGTTGGGGTGCCATTGGTAAGAAATGACACGCCAATGAGCTAACATACATAATGTGTAATAACGTGAACTCGCCTCAGTCTCCAACAACGTCACTTATAGTGACTCTACAGCAGGAATATTTGGATATTTCGACAAGTTGCTGTTTTCACAGACCACTGGAAGCCAATACACTCACGACCAGTTGCCTCTTTTCACAGAACACCGGGTAAGGAGTAAAAAAGTTGTCGTTGCCTTGTTTTTGGCTAGCAGCGGTCATTACTGACAATGTCCATGCATTATAGTGTCTGGTCCCTGATCAGCTCTATGGCAAATGTCTGCCACTGGCTGATTCCTTATCCGGCTCGCCAATCGCACGGGCGAGCTGGTAGAAGCACCGGAGGGTGGCGGGGGGGGGGGGGGGGGAACGTCCCCTCCCACCGCTTGTAAAGAGAATCAAGCAGGTGAACTGCTGCTATGATTGTTTTTAGGGTGCAGGGAATTGCTGGTGGAAAAAAAAAAGTATCTGAATGATGTCTGCAGCTGCACCCATCATTCAGATATCCCCACTGAAACCTAAGGACGTCATATGTCAGCCGGCGGTATGAAAATGGTTAAACATAGAAACATAGAAAAGTGATGTCAGAAAAAATAGACAGAGTAGTCCATTGAGTATGCCATTCTATTTATTTATTTTCGTTAACTTTTTCTCCGTATAGATCTGTTTGTCCCAAGCAAGATTGAAGCCATTTACTGTTGACTGTCTCACTACCTCTGCTAGAAGTTTATTCCAGGCATCAACTACCCTTTCAGTTAAATAATACTTTCTAACATTTGCTTTGAACTTTGCTCCAGTTAGTTTGAAGTCATGTCCCCGTGTTCTTGATTTTGGTTTCATATTGAAAATACTGCTCTCTTGAACCTTATTCTGATTCCTCTATATAGATCTTTATATCACAAGAGGAATCACCTGCAGGAGGAAGGAGGTCCTGATTCTCCTATATAGATCTTTATATCACAAGAGGGATCACCAGCAGGAGGAAGGGGGTCCTGATTCCCCTATATCAGTGATGGTGAACCTTGGCACCCCAGATGTTTTGAAACTACATTTCCCATGATGCTCATGTACTCTGCAGTGTAGTTGAGCATCATGGGAAATGTAGTTCCAAAACATCTGGGGTGCCAAGGTTTGCCATCACTGCCCTATAGAGATCTTTATATCACTAGAGGGATCACCAGCAGGAGGAAGGAGGTCCCAATTCATCTATATAGATCTTTATATGACTAAAGGGGTGACCAGCAGGAGGAAGGAGGTCCTCATTCCTCTATATAGATCTTTAGTTGTAACTAGAGGGGTCACCTGCAGGAGAAAGGAGACCCTGAGTCCTCTATATAGATCTTTATCTCACTAGAGGGGTCACCAGCAGGAGGAAGGAGATTCAGATTCCTCTATATAGAACTTTATATCAGCCTTTTTAAACCTTGAGGTTTCTTTAGGGGTGCCTTGGCAAAATGCCTAAAAATTGTCCAAAAATGTATACAAGCCAGCAGGTGGATCAAGACTGCATTTTTAATTACACAAAACCACTGTTTTTTATTGTTTTATTATTTTATTTATTGTTTTTTCAACCTTCCGGCCACCGGCATCCTAACAACCAATGATGTCATCAGTGTTGATAAGAAGGGTGTTGATTGCCTGCACAGCCTCCTTGTTTGACCCTTCCCTGCCCCTCTTTGTCAACACCGGGGGTCACATTAGCTTAGTGATGGAGAGAAAATGAGGGAGAGGAGAAACACTGGAAAACTAGTCGGTACCAGTGGGCAAAAGTGTATTTGCTTTTGAAGAATAAATCAGTTTGGAGTGGAGGAATTTGACTGGCCAACACAGAGTCCTGACCTCAACCCGATAGAACACCTTTGGGATGAATTAGAGCGCAGACTGCGAGCCAGGCCTTCTCTCCAACATCAGTGCCTGACCTCACAAATGCATTTCTGGAAGAATGGTGAAACATTCCCATAGACACACTCCTAAACCTTGTGGAGAGCCTTCCCAGAAGAGTTGAAGCTGTTATAGCTGCAAAAGGTGGTACAGCTCAATATTGAACCCTACTGACTAATGCCCAGTACACATGTGCAGATTATCTGCAGATTTACCTTTTCTATGTAGTGCAAGGGCCTGCCGGATTGCATACTAATTGAAAGTGTTTAGGTTTGACCTCATATTATATGGTTTTGGTAAGTCTGCAGACAAAAGTCTGCAGATAATCTGCACGTGTGTATGGGGCATAAGACAGGGATGCCATTAAAGTTCATGTGCGTGTAAAGGCAGGCGTCCCAATACTTTTGACAATATAGTGTAGATACGTATTGTGGTTGGCAAGTGGTTAATAAATAAAAGCTCAACATTTTAAGAGCCCCTGTCAGTGATAAATGGTTTGTCTCGTTCATGTAAACTGATACATTCTGCTGGAGAGCTTGTGCTTTTAAAAACAACAGGCTTGCTGGCTGGATCACCAGATGAAAATAGAAAGAAAGGCTAAAAATGAAAACAAATGCAGCCATCACACATCTAAGAATTGGTAAGTTGCAGTATAATAAATGTTAGCTTAACCACTTTACCACCGGAGGATTTTGCTGTCTTACGTCCGGGCCACTTTTTGCGATTCGGCACTGTGCGACTTTAACGGACAATTGCGCGGTCGTACGATGCCGTACCCAAACTACATTTACGTCCTTTTTTTTCCCATAAACAGAGCTTTCTTTTGGTGGTATTTGATCACCTGTGCGATTTTTACTTTTTGCGCTATAAACAAAAAAAGAGCGACAATTTTGAAAAAATAACAATATTTTTCGAATTTTTTTATATGAAATTCCCCAAAAAAATGTAAAAATCAAAATTTTTTTAAATTTTTGGCCAATTTGTTTTCTGCTACCTATGTTTGGTAAAAAAAAAAAAAATCACAATAAGCGTATTTTGATTGGTTTGCGCAAAAGTTATTGCGATTACTAACTAAGGGAAAGATTTCTGTCATTTTTGGTGTTTTTTTTTTTTAACGAGTAATGTCGGCGATCTGCAATTTTTTTTGCGGGACTGCAACATTGTGGCGGACAGATCGGACCCTTGACTGACATTTTTGACACTTTTGGGGGTACCAGTGACATTACTGCAGTAATCAGTGCTATATATATGCACTGTTACTGTAAAAATGACACTGGCAGGGAAGGGGTTAATTTTATTGGAGAGGGAGGGGTTAATGTATGCCTGGTGCTTACTGACGTGTGTGGGGGGAGGTGACTGAGTGACACAGGGACAGATCGCAGGTTCAGCTATGCTGAACCCTGCAATCTGTCACTGTCTGTCACTTAGGAGATCCGCCCGCTTTGTTTACACAAGCGGGCGGATCTCCAGACTCGATTCCCCGAGGATCGGGGAAGAGCAGCGGCGATCGCCACCGCTCCTCCCCTGGCCCGACTCCCGCTGTGAATGAATACAGCGGGAGCGAGCCTCCAGCGGCGCGCGTGCGCCGCCCACAAGGGGAGGAGTCCAGCGATGTAGGTCTACGTCGCTGGACGAGAACTAACCACTTTGCCGCAGTAGAGCTCCAGTGAGCGGTCGGCAAGTGGTTAAACCAGGGGTCTTCAAACTGAGTGCCTCCAGTTGTTCAGGAACTACAATTCCCATCATGCCTAGTCATGTCTGTGAATGTCAGAGTTTGTCAATGCCTCATGGGATGTGTAGTTCCGCAACAGCTGGAGGGCCGTAGTTTGAGGATCCCTGGCTAAAACAATAATTTAACCCTTGCATGGCCAGGGCAGTCCCCGGCAAGGGCGGATTTTTCCTTTCTTAGATGGTATTTTTACTGACAACATTGGTAAGACGACCTGGGACAGTCGCAGGGACCCCGCAGCTGGCATCCACAAAGGTATGCCCCCAATCAGAGCACAGCTATGTGCAAGGTTGCATGTGAGTGTCAGCGTGGTCACACTGTGCGGTCAGGGAGAATAGGAGGCCAGCTCTCCCCCAGTCATCTGACCCCCCCACCTCCACGTCCTCATAGTTTTCAATGGGGACACATTCCAGAAAACAAGGGAGAGCTTTGTCTGTGCTGTGACAAAACATGCAGATTCAGCCCTGCAGAAAACAATGCGCTCAGAGCGGAGCCTCCGTCCGTCTGTCACCGGCTGACACCCTCTGGACCCGTGTGTGCTGAATGTGTGAGGCTGTGTCCACTTACCTCCGAGGACATTCCACCAAATTCTCATCAACTTAACCTTTGTGGACCTCCTTGTCTATCTTCAGCCTTCCAGATGATTGATTTATACACCAAATGCCACCCAGTGATAGATAGGGCTCGTTTACATTAGCAGTTGGGGTTGGAAAAATCACATAGTCGAGCCACGTTTTTATCGCCCTTCAACCACTCTCCCTTTAGCTGGAAAGGCAGAGGCTGTGGCTGTACACATGCCATGGCCGCAACAAGAATTATACCACCTGTTGCGCTCAGTGGGCACTACCTCCTGCCTAGCACAACACATTCAAGTAAATAGGGCCCCGTGGCAACTGCCCTGTAATGGTACAAATGCATGTGGTTGTGGCATGGTAGTCCGCAATTTGGGGGGTTAAAACAGGCAGCGAGAGCAAAGCAAGTGTACACGAGGCCTTAAGCCGGCAATAGATGGTTCGAATCTCGGCCGGGTCAAGATTCGATCCATGTTTGGGCAGGCTGATTGTACCCAAGGCAATCCATTGTGCCTCCCCCCCCAGCTGGGAGCCCCAATAGCTCCATGGGAGGGATTACCCCATCAACACTGACTATGTTGATGGAGGAATTGTGCATTTTACTTAGGGGTCCATTCATATAAAATTTGCATTGCCATTTGTCCAGTGAATTTGCATGAATAATTGTTATGTCTGAATTGGGCCAAAACAAATGTTCTTTAGGCTACTTTTTTATCATAGTGAATGCTCTTTTAATTTAGACAGTGGTAAAATGCACAATCATGGCCACTAGATGGGGGTGAGGAGCATAGAATATATTTCTTTGTAAGAAGAGATACAATATACTGTAACTATTCTAGAGAACACTAGAGAGAATAAGAAAATAAATGTAACCATTCCATCCAACATTCTATATAATTATTACACTGTATCACCTTTTACAAAGATTTAATGTATTTCTATGCACCTCAGCTCCATCTAGTGGCCATACTAAAGTTTAGGGCTAAAAAAAGCTAATAAGGATTGGATAATTTAGGGATACCCCCCAAGCTCAACTTCTTTGGTTGACCATGGCGAGGCCTGTTCTGAGTGGAACCTGTCCTGTTAAACCGCTGTATGGTCTTGGCCACCATGCTGCAGCTCAGTTTCAGGGTCTTGGCAATCTTCTTATAGCCTAGACCATCTTTGCCATGAGGTGCCATGTTGAACTTCCAGTGACCAGTATGAGAGAGTGAGAGCGATAACACCAAATTTAACACACCTGTTCCCCATTCACACCTGAGACCTTGTAACACTAATGAGTCACATGATACCGGGAGGGAAAATAACTAATTGGGCCCAATTTGGACATTGTCACTTAGGGGTGTACTCACTTTTGTTGCCAGTGGTTTAGGCATTAATGGTTGTGTGTTGAGTTATTTTGAGGGGACAGCAAATTTACACTGTTATACAAGCTGTACACTCACTACTTTACATTGTAGCAAAGTGTCATTTCTTCAGTGTTGTCACATGAAAATATATAATAAAATATTTACAAAAATGTGTACTCACTTTTGTAAGTGTGCGAGAATCTTCATTTTTAAAAAAAGGCATACGCGTGTTTGAGTGCAATTGGCATGCACGTGGACGTCACATACCACGCCGCGCATGCGCTATACAGCATAAATGGGCGCGATTTAGAAGGAACTGTTTCCAATGCGCTAGCCTCTGTCAGAGGCAGAAGGGGACACAGAGCAGTAGCAGCTGGGTTGCGTGAGTCGCTGTGGGTGTATGATTACTGGCACAAACAGGTCCTGTGTCTTGGAATAATCAGTGCTGTGTGCGATAAGCTGTATTATCTTGGCACAAGCCTTGGGTACACTGAAGTTAGTACCTCAAGTTTGTCTTGCTATAAAGCAGTGTCTGCCCCAAAGAGAGCTGGGGGGGCACAGTTGGAAGGGGCACTGTGATGCCACTGTCAGGCCTTGAAGGTCCTAGCCATGTTTCCTCTGTGTCTACTCTCCCTGAACAGCCATAGGCAACTAGCCAATATGAGCCATTACGGTTGTTAGGCATAGTAGCTACCCCAGGTGCTTCTGCCGCAACCTAAGGACACTAAGGTCACTAAGGACAATTTGGCATCGGCATTAGCCAGCCTTGAGGGTAAGATTGCTGACATGATTGCAGCATCACAAAGAGGGAAGAAACGGGCCCCTCACCTGAATTCAGTTCAGGATTGGGCAGAGGATGTGGAAGAAGTAGCTGATGAGGACCCTATAGAAGGTCAAGCTGAGGTTTCCACTTCTGGGGAGTCAGGGTCAGAGGAGTCCCTGTCAGCCTCTCAAACCCAGAGATTGTTAGTTCAGTCTCTTTCTGAAATGGTCCGGTCTGGACACAAATTTCCTCCCTTAGAGACGCGTTTCGTCAGCAAAGGACTTCAACTGAGGGCATGGACACACGGTACGGTCACTCATATTTATCCTCTGTATGTGAGTGGCCGTACAGTGTGTCCACGCCCTCAGTTGAAGTCCTTTGCTGACGAAACACATCAGGGCATGGTCACGCAGTCACCAGGGTTACCTTACGTCCTACGTCATACACGGAAGTTTGCCGACTGGGTACCGAGCGGCGAGCCGACCATTAGCGGGGAACGACTGCAGGACACAGGTTTACCCATATATATACACGCTTTCACTTATGTTTGTTATGTGAGTGCAATATTTGAAGGGTCTGTCTGTTTGGGTTATTCAATAAAACTGGAGTCATACAGTATTACGCTATGTGGTTTTATTGATTTTCTTTCATGCACCATGGTTATGCAGAGTGACTCCTGTGTATCAGTGTGAGGAGAGAGTCCTGTCCAGGGTTCCCCTCTTGTGGCAAATATAGGCCTTTACTAAGTGGCCTCTGGTAAGTTCATTACCATAAGGCGTGCACAGCGGTGTGGTGGAAGCTTTCTGGGATTTGGATGCACTATTGTGGATAATCTTTACCCGTGGATTTTTACCCTGCTATTTGGGACTCTATGCATGAACTCCTTCACATTGTTAATACCAACATCAGAGACTCTATTATTTATTGGATTTGTATATTATATGATATACCAGCGCTGCTAGTGTATTATTTGAGGTGGTGATGTGCAAGTTTATAATCACCTTTGGAATACACCTAGTTTGTCATTTTATTGTTTTTATAGCAGCAGCTTATGGTCCGTTTACATTGTATATGGTTATCAGGACCATTTGTTTTGTTCTTCTTTGAGCGCTGGGTGAGTGGGCTTCTTTTGTTAATGATTTATCCTACTCCTAATTTTAAAGAAAGGTACTTGCCAACAAGAAAGATTACAGACCTGAAGGATCTGGTTCGGTCTGTAATAAGGCTGAGATATCCTTCTATACGTCTTTGCATGATGTTACTAGGGAAAATGGGGTACGCATTTGAGGCTATTACCTATGCTCATTTCCATGCCAGTCCCTTACAGAACAACATTCTGTCTACATAGACCGGAAGGGTTCAGTCTCTGGACTGGTCCATGTTTCAAGTACCAAGAGTACTGCAGAGTCTGAATTGGTGGTTGTTGAACAGAAATCTGGAGAAGGGAAAATCCTTTCTTCAAGTGATCGGGAAAGTGGTGACTACAGATTCCAGTCTCTCCGGCTGGGGAGCGGTTCTGGAGGAAGACACTGTCCAGGGGAAATGGTCTTGGGTAGAGAGACGTCTCCCCATCAACATTCTGGAAATCCGAGAAGTCACGTCCACGCCCAGATTTATTGCCCAAGGTGGTGTCACTGTCTTCCTTTCATTTGAATCAGGACATTATACTACCTTCCTTTTTTCCAGATCCTCACTCAGTGGAGGAGAAGTTATAGCATTCTCTTGATGTAACGCGTGCACTTAAGTTTTACTTAGAGAAATCAGCTCGGATTCCTAAGACTGAGAGCTTGTATGTGCTGCTATAAGGGTCCAGGATGGGGTTGGCAGCATCTAAGTCTACGATTTCTCGTTGGAATTGCCAGGTTATTACCCAGGTGTATGATTTAAAAGGGAAGGTTCCACCTTTTCCTGTAAAGGCTCATTCTACCAAAGGAGTAGGTGCCTCTTGGGCACATTGCCATCAAGCCTCTATGGCTCAGATTTGCAAGGCCGCAGAATGGTCATCGATGCATACGATAAGTTCACTCGTTTCTGTAAAATCCATTTCTTGAAGTACATCACGGGACACAGAGGTCACTTCCCTCTTCTATGGGGCCTTTATTGCTTGCTACAAAACTGAGGCACTTCCTGTGTGGGAGGGGTTATATAGGGGGGCATCCTTTCTGATTGGTTGCCAGTGTTCTTCACCTATAGGTGGCTATATAACCCATATGTTATGATTTATGGGTCTGTGTCCCGTGATGTACTTCAAGAAATTGATTTTACAGGTAAGTCTGTATTAAAAAATCAATTTTTTTCTTATTTATTTTATTTCTTTTAAATTTTACACTGTAAAATCCAGACCTGGTCTGTAAAAACGTGTGACCCTCACATGCTCTGAACTTTGTCCTCTAGACTGTGTCGTCTTCCGGCCTAGCAGACGTTGTCCCTGAGGCAAGACCCAACTTGTCAACTGTGGCCCCGGTTACGGTGCTGGCCAGCTTGCCAAAGATGAAGCTCCCTCAAAAGGATCTTACACTAGGCCTGTTAGAGGCTGGATCAGAAAGCCAAGGCCCCAGCCAAAGTACTCACTTTGCCGTAACTGACAGGAGCAAAACCCACGCCACTATGCGGATGATGTCAATTGGAGCCTCACCATGGAAACCAACACCAGCTCAAGCTCCTGAACTACCGAGTTTCTGAAAACGCTCTTGAATACTGCGTCTGCATTCTCCTTCCAAGTTTCCATCAGTTTAAACATGGTCACAAGAGCCCAGGCTTTCAGGCCACTCACTGCATCTTCCAAGGAAGAGCGACATGCTTGCTTGCCTCATTAAGGCCTCAACAACTAGAGAGGCAGCCTTTAGATGCTTCACATTCTTATCTCTGAATGGATAGAGCTTGACCACCTTGCTCAGAAGGGAGGTATATCTTGCGACCTTGCTCCACTTATCCAAAATTATGTCCCCTTATTTCCTTTAGGAATGGGAAATTAGAACGCTCTCTCTAGAGGTCCCTAAAGAACTTCCTCTTGCTTTGCAGGAGACTCTACAGGTCCTTACTCATGTAAATGCCCCCTTCAAAGGCGAAGGGACTTCACACTCTCTGCCTCATTTTCTAAAGTCTTCATAAATGAATGGCTTGGTTAGGACAATTCCAGTTCTTCCTGGCCGTCCATAGTGGGAGAACCCGCCATAACGGCTGTTGGACTTTGGGTCTGGCTTGTACCCCACTACGCTCCTCACCAGAGATTCCATTTGCTGGAAATCACCATCCTCTTTTCCAACCACCTGGACTTAGTATGGCTCACACAGAGACTTGCCCTCTAGGACCTAAGTCCTGCATCCCCAGCAGGCTCCTTCCTTGGAGCGGCTGACATGGTGGTGGATGTGGTGCCTGAAGGAGGATTCAGAGCTTCTGCTATGAAGGCTGGACCTTGATATCGATTTCAATAGATATCTGTGCATGAACCTGCACAGATGTCTTTCAAATCGGCCCCCAAACTCGCACTACAATGTGGGTTTTAAATTGTGCTGAACTCGAACGACTTCAAATCTGCATTCAGTGTGACCGTACCCTTATTGTCAAAGCTTAAAGCGGAGTTCCGGCCTCAAAATCGAAAAAATCGATTTTGGGTCATCCGCATGCTGAGGGCCACCTGAAAAAGAAATGGATGCTCCCAATTTTTTTCTTTGGTAACTTACCTTGATATTGAAGAAAATATACTCACCTTCCTTCCACTTCCGGTTTGCGATGACTCCTGGGAGCTGAACGTCGTCGCTCCCAGGAGTCAATACACCTGCACCGGCCCCGCTCGTCACTTCCGGTGCAGTCGCGGCATTCCCTGCTAAACAGCTTCTGGGCATGCCCAGAAGCTGTGCAGGGATGCTGTGCCTGCACCGGAAGTGATGAGCGGGGCTGCTGCAGTGCATTGTGGGACTCCGATGTCACGGAAGAGGACACAGAAGAGGACGTGCTGGCTTCAGCTGCCCACACCTGAGATGGCAGCGCTGGAGAAGAAATTTTCAAGGTAAGTATTTCTTCTTACAGGTAAGTGCGATCCGGGACAGTACAGAGGCTATCCATTATGGAATGTACTAGCCCTGACTGTCCCGGGGGTATTTTTATCTAAATTTGACCCCCGAGGCCGGAACTCCGCTTTAACTGAACAAGCTGAAGTTAGAATCTGATTGGCTTCCATGCATGGCTGCACCAGATTTTGCCCTCTCCAGTTTTAGTAAATAGCCCCCAATGTGACTCTTTCTCCTTGCTAGAGAAGAAATTTGCAAAATAAGCCATGTAAGAAAAAAAAACAAGATAAAAATTGATAGATCGGGAACTTTCTCACTGCATGTTTTAAGCCAATTTTTTCTGACAAAGGTAGCATAACCGCATGCACTACCCGCGTTGCGGGAGCGTTTGCAGCTCTTCCTCCTTGACTTGAATGTGTAGCATTCAGCAGGCTTGCAGCCCGCCAATCACTACATGTCAGGTCATCTTTTCTGTGAGCAGGGACGCTGATGGGGGGGGGGGGTTTGGCGGGAAACCACCAGTCCTCCTGTAGGGGGCCCGGGCACACAGGGGGGCCCCAACAGCACGTGAGTCGATATGGTCGGGAGGTGGGGCAAATACAGAAGGAAGCCCTGTGCGGCTCTCTGCAGCAGCTGAAAGCCACTTTCTCCTCCTCCTGCCAGCTTTCAGTTGCTGCACGGAGAGACACAGACACAGGGCATCGTCCCTGTAATTACTTCTCCAACACCAATCCCCCTTCCTGTTCTGCCTGCTTCTGATCCCCCCTCTGGTGCCCCCCTTTCACTGTGCCACCGCCTTCCAGAGCACTGCAAGCTTCCCTGTCCTGTAACAAAATAACAAATTCTAAAAATAATAATAATAATTAAACATTGTAATAAATAATTTAAGAAAATTGTAAAATAAAATAATTGTAAATTTTTTTTTAAAAAATTAGATTTTTTATTTTTATTGTAAAAAATAATTAAAAAGGCAAATTCACACAGGTTCTCTTTTATGTTTGTGTCCGCTGATAATGATTTCAGTGAAAATATTGTCTTGATATACAGTATTCAGGGGGGGGGGGGGACGACCCTGCCAGGGAGGTTGTGCAGAGCCCGTGATTTCTAACAGCAGCCCTGGCTGTGAGTAAAGAAGTGAAGCCCTTCAGCCGCAGCAGCCTAAGAGGGGGGCAACCTGCAGGCGGCACAAATGCAGCTCAATCGCACATTTTTTTCCACCTCCAACTGCAAATCACAAGGGCAGTGCGTTTTTAATGCGGTGCAGGAAATGCGCACGGAACGCAAGTTTCCAGCATCACGGTCTGCTATGAACTGGCCCTCAGTCATGATTGCTGTGATTACCTGTGATTGGCTGTTACACTGATCAGTCCTTGTACAGCTTGCCCTTTGTTTTTTTCTCCTCTAGAATGGAGAAAAAGATACATTGGGGGGTATTTACTAAACCTGGAGAGTGCAAAATCTGGTGCAGCTCTGCATAGAAAGCAATCGGCTTCCATGTTTTAGCCCCCGTTCACATTGAACGTCAAAGCTGCATTTCAGTGCGAGTTCGGGGGAGTCTTGAAAGACATCTGTGCGGGTTCACGCACAGATGTCTATTGAAATCTCCCCGGAAGTCGCCAAAAGTAGTGCAGGAACTACTTTTGGAAATCGGTGCGGCGCCGCAAAGTTGGCGTTGCACAGATTGGGGCGCTACCATTGCCTGAAATAGGCTGCGATTTGGCATGCAATTTGACCTGTCAAATCGCATTGATGTGAATGGGGGTTTATTTTCAAAGCTTCAAGCGGAGTTCCACCAAAAAGTGGAACTTCCGCTTTAAATAGTCCTAACCCCCTGACATGCCACATTTAGCATGTCATTTTTTTTGGGGGGGGGAGCGGGTACCTAGTTTTGACAGGTACCCGCTCCCACTTCCGCTCGGAGCGCCGCAGCGTCCTCCTCCCTCCCTGCAATCTTCTGGGACATGTCAGAGGTCCCAGAAGATTGCCAGCCAATCACGACGCATAGTGCAAATCACGCATGCGCAGTGGGTACCCGGCTGTGAAGCCGCAAACTGTCACAGCCGGGTGCCCACATCAGTGATGCCGGCGCCGCAGAGCAGAGAGGGAGAAGACGGCGCATCGCTGGACCGTGGGACAGGTGAGTGTGTGTTTAGGCTTGAACTCCGCTTTAATTGAATGAGCTGAAGTTGGAAGCTGATTGGCTACCATGCACAGCTGCACTAGATTTTGCACTCTCCAGTTTTAGTTAAACTCCCCCATTGCATCTCTGTCATACAAGCAGATCTTTTAGACTTATGCCTCGTACACACGTGCAGATCGTCGGCCGAACGATCGGCCGTCTTTTGTCCCCGGGCTGTCGTGTCTGTTGAAAAGTGCAAAAGACTGCACAAGAATTTTGTCCGCCGACTGCAGAAGTGATGTCATGTGATGGTTAACTTTCCCAGTGTTTTTTCTTTTCTGAGCATGCCCAGTCTTGCAAATCTGCTGTCTGTTGGCCGAATTCTGTATTGACTGGTGAACAATCGGCCGCTCTGGTGTCGGCCAACAAAAATTTTAATGCTTGCACGACAGATTCTTTTCGGCCGAAAGTGCGCTGTCGGCTGTCGGAAGCATCATACTAACAAGCCGAAAATCGGCCGATCGTTCGTCGGCCGAATCTTTTCGGCCGACAATCTGCACGTGTGTACGGGGCATAAGGCATACACGTACACAACAAATTTTGAAAATAGGATCAGACCACTCAAATCTGAATGTCTTTTTCGGTCGGCCTCGTATTTACATGTATAATTCCAGAGGCGACACACGCCGGGTGTGGCCTCTGTCTAATTGGCTCCTGTCTAAATTGGCCCTACTATGTGTATGTATAAATGTGAGCTAGGGACCTTAGATTGTAAGCTCCTTGAGGGCAGGGGGTAATGTGAATGTGTAATGTATATGTAAAGCGCTGCGTAAATTGACGGCGCTATATAAGTACCTGAAATAAATAAATAAATAAGTACATTTTGTAGTTTATTTTACGTTCATCCAGCTCCATCTACTGGACATTTTTGAAATTACAGGGTGCAATCTGAGGTGTACTACAATAGGAAAAAAGGCGCTAGAACCGCAGATCTAAATGGACAAGGAGCATAAGATATGATGCCAATAAAGGGGGGGGGGGATAATAATGAATAACAAATATGTTTACTCACTGTATATACTGTATGGATAGTGGTCTGTTTTTTCCACCTGTCTAAAGTTTTTTTGCTCCTAAAGCCGAACTCCGGGATAAGCAAGTATTGTCTAAATCCATTCCTCATGTGTATTCTCTTTGAATCTTGGTGAACTTTGTGTATTTCTTCCAGGTCTTTGCAGTAATCCAATGTGAGACTTCCTGTAATAATGACCACTCACTGCTGTTCTCTCTCCTTGTGCAGGGTGACTGGTCTTGTCTCCGCCCCCTCCTGTAGTTCTCTGTTGTGGGTGGGGCCTCCTAAACCCCTCCCATAGCTCTGCTCTCTCTCCTTGTGCAGGGTGACTGGTCTTGTCTCCGCCCCCTCCTGTAGTTTTCTGCAGTCAGCCCGTGGTGGTTGGGAACTGTTGGGTTCCTCCCACAGCTCTACTCTCTCTCTCTCTCTCTCTCCCCTTGTGCAGGGTGACTGGTCTTATCTCTGCCCCTCCTGTATTTCTCTACAGGCAGCCTGTAGTGGGAGGGGTCTACTGGGCTCCTCCCACAGCTCTGCTCTCTTACATAGTGACATAGTACAAACCCGATTCCAAAAAAGTTGGGACACTGTACAAATTGTAAATAAAAACAGAATGCTATGATGTGGAAGTTTCAAATTTCAATATTTTATTCAGAATACAACATAGATGACATGTCAAATGTTTAAACTGAGAAAATGTTTCATTTTAAGGGAAAAATAAGTTGATTTTAAATTTCATGGCATCAACACATCTCAAAAAAGTTGGAACACGGCCATGTTTACCACTGTGTGGCCTCCCCTCTTCTTTTTATAACAGTCTGCAAACGTCTGGGGACTGAGGAGACGTTGCTATAGTTTAGGAATAGGAATGTTGTCCCATTCTTGTCTAATACAGGCTTCTAGTTGCTCAGCTGTCTTAGGTCTTCTTTGTTGCATCTTCCTCTTTATGATGCACCAAATGTTTTCTATGGGTGAAAGGTCTGGACTGCAGGCTGGCCGTTTCAGTACCCGGATCCTTCTTCTACGCAGCCATGATGTTGTAATTGATGCAGTATGTGGGCTGGCATTGTCATGTTGGAAAATGCAAGGTCTTCCCTGAAAGAGACGACGTCTGGATGGGAGCGTATGTTGTTCTAGAACTTGGATATACCTTTCAGCATTGATGGAGCCTTTCCAGATGTGTAAGCTGCCCATGCCACACACACTCATGCAACCCCATACCATCAGAGATGCAGGCTTCTGAACTGAGCGCTGATAACAACTTGGGTTGTCCTTGTCCTCTTTAGTCCAGATGACATGGCATCCCAGTTTTCCATTGGTCATTAGCACAGACCTTCAAAATGTAGCATTTATTTTTACGAAACGTGGCACTAAAAAGTGTGGCAATATGGCATTTATTGTGGCAAAATGTGGCATTTATTTTGGCCAAATGTGGCATTTATTTTTCAACTTTCCTCCCCCCTTCCCATCGTAAAAGGGATATTAAATCGTGCAACTTGAACCATATTAACTACTTTATTACTATTTGCAGGTATTTACTACAATTTTAGTTTTAATTATAATATAATTTTACGTGAGCGACTATGCTCTCCATAGAAAAATTGGGGCGACGGTCGCTGAGGATTTTAATTTGATTTTTAAAAAGTCCCCTCTACGTCGGCTGATGTTCCAGGCGCGTATTTCATTGCCAGCACATCTGCAGCTTCCCAATCTTCTTTCAGCGGGGATTCCTTTCTGTGGGACAATCCCCCCTCCCCCTTAGCAGCCAATCCACATACACATATACATCTCATAATAAGTTTATCTTAAGGCAGACAGAACAATGTTAACATTTAACGATGAGACAGGCACAATCCACATTCTCTCCCAATATGCAAACAATAGGGAAGTCTGCCAATGACAGTCTGTGTGTCTCTCTCACAGCCAAGCACATGGAATACACTGTGTAAGGTGGTATTAAATCTTCATATTTCTATATGAAGACATTACTGACAAATATTACTGACCCACTTGAAGAATTTCTATTTTTTTTCTCGAAACTTGGCCCAAATAAGGCAAAATATGGCACAAAATGTGTCATTTTCCCAAAAATCGTTGAAATATGGCTTTTCACTGAAAAATGGGCAAAATGTGGCATTTTAGTATGGCGCCATGGCAATATGGCATTTGAAGGTCCCTGGTCATTACTACCTACATGCACCATGACCGATGGGTCCTCCCCAGCCCCGCCCAACAATCTGTCTACCCAATCCGCAATGTGCCGAACTCGAGCTGTTCGGCGCTCGTGGTCATTTTGACAGATAGTCCTCTCTGACCTCTTAATAATTGAGTCCCCCACTACCACAACCTGTCTAACCTTTCCTGAGTCTCTGCCTCTTCACAGGCTATGTAAAGCACAGTGATGATATCACTACTACTTTTTACAAAGTAAAATCTGGGTTTGTAAAGGCATTTGGTGCACACAAAATGGATTTACTTCCTTTGTTGCTATTCAAGGAATAAATATTTGAATAACAGTGCCCAGAGGCAGATATAATGTAATATACACACATTTAATGCAGCTCTGTATTCTGAAGCTTCATGGCTATTGAGAAATATATTTAACCACTTCTGGACTGGAAGGATTTTCCCCCTTAATGGCCAGGCCATTTTTTGTGATTCGGCACTGCGTTACTTTAACTGACAATTGCACGGTCGTGCAACGCTGTGCCCAAATAAAACTGATGTCCTTTTTCTTTCCCACAAACAGAGCTTTCTTTTGGTGGTATTTGATCACCTCTGCGGGTTTTATTTTATGCGCTATAAACAAAAAAAGAGCGACAATTTTTGAAAAAAAAAAAAAAACATATTTTTCACATTCTACTATATAACATTCTCAAAAAATTTTTAAAAATCAACATTTTTTAACATTTTAGGCCAATTTGATCACCTGTTCAATTTTTATTTTTTGCGCTATAAACAAAAAAAGAGCGACAATTCTGAAAAAAAAAAAACCCAATATTTTTCACATTCTGCTATATAACATTCTCATTAAAACAAATTTAAAAATCTATTTTTTCATCATTTTAGGTCAATTTGTATTCTGCTACATATTTTTGGTAAAAAAAAATAAAAACCCAATAAGTGTATTTTGATTGGTTTGCGCAAAAGTTATCTCGTCTACAAACTAGGGGAAAGATTTATATAATTTCTATTTCTTTATTATTTTTTTTACTAGTAATGGCGGCGATCTGCGATTTTTAGCGGGACTGCGACATTGTGGCGGACAGATCTGACCTCTAACTGACATTTTTGACACTTTTGGGGGGACCAGTGACATTACTACAGTTATCAGTGCTAAAAATGTGCACTGTTACTGTAATAATGACACTGGCAAGGAAGGGGTTAACCTAGTGGGTGATCAAAGGGTTAAATGTGAGCAGGGAAGGGGTTAACACCAGGTGCGATTAAAGGATTAAATGTGAACCTAGAGGGTGCTTTCTAACTGTGGGGGGGGGGGGGGCTTGTGAAATCAACAGAGACTTGTGATTCTAAATAGGAGGAACACAGGAGATCTGCATTGATTCCTGAGAGAACAACGGTCTGCTGTGTTTACAACAGCAGACCGATGTTCTCTCTTCACGGGGAGTGATTGCGGCCGCCGGCCCTGTGGATCAGCTTTGCCAGTGGCGAGTGGGCGTGCGTGCCCCCAGGATCGCTCCCACGAACCGCTGTACAGGTACGGCGATTTGCGGGAACCTGCCGACCTGCGACTATATAACTGCGGCAGCTGGTCGGCAAATGGTTAAATTAAGGTTTTTGTGTCTGGGGTTCAGCTTTAATCATAAAGAGACTTATTCACCAACTACACCAAGTATTATATTCTTATAATTTACTACTTTATAAATCGTAAGTAGGGTTGTACCGATGCCAGTCTTTTATCGGCAATAAAGTACCAATACTTTATGGTGCGATTTGCGGTAATACACTAAACAATTGTCGCAAATGGCACTGCAATGAATCACATGTGATTTGAACAGAAATGCCATGCGATTCCTGTCCAAATCGCATGCAGTTTCCCCCACTGCTCCTGTGTGTGTGTATAGAAAGGGAAAAGCGCCATCTAGTGGGCAGTTTAAAAAATGTTTGAAATTTACAATACATATCTGGCCACATGCAAAACGAACGACATAGATGTCCCGGTCCGCCGATGCTAGCAAATCACGGCCACTGGCATAGGTGTGCACAGTCTATTGCATTAGGGTGTGCACTATATATATCTATATATATAGATATATATAGATATATATAGCAGTAGGGCAATGGACAGTGTCAGTAGAGCAGTGGACAATGCCAGCAGGGCAGAGATTGGTGTCAGTAGAGCAGTGGATGGCGTCAGTAGGGCAGAGATTGGTGTTAGAAATTTATTTTTATTATTTTTTACATTTTTACAATTTTTTTTAAATAATTTATTATGATTTTATTTTTTACAATTTTTGGGAGCTCCACAGTCCCCTGATGTCTCACATTTGGGACAGAGAAAGGGACTGAGGACAGAGATTTCCCAGTCTCTTTCTCTGCAACCAAGCAGCAGGGCAAATCTGAGCAGCACAGGGTGATTAGGGTGTGCCTAGGCACACCTGGCACACCCTGTGCGCACACCTATTGCCACTGGAGGTGCTCACAGGACTGGAGGAGAAGTTCTGGGACCTTGGGGGTATAGGGCAGAAGTGATGTCAGCTTGGTGGCTGGGCCCCTCCCACAGCTCTGCCCCCCTCTCTTTGTGCAGGGTAAATGATCTTGTCTCCTCCCCCTCCTGTAATTCTCTGCAGGCAGCCTGTAGTGGGCCCCTCCCACAGCTCTACACTCTCTCTCCTTGTGCAGGGTAAATGACCTTGCCTCCGCCCCTCCTGTAGTTTTCTGCAGGCAGCCTGTAGTAGGTGGGGTCTACTGGGCCCCTCCCACAGCTCTGGTCTCTGCACAGGCTATGTATGGCACAGTGATGATGTCACTACTACTTTTACAAGGTAAAATCTGGATTTGCAAAGGCATTTGGTGCACACAAAATGGATTTATATCCTTTGTGGCTATTGAGGAATATATTTGATTACCATTTTGTGCCCAGAGGCAGATATACTGTAATATATACACAAATGATTGCAGCTCTGTATTCTGTAGCTTCATGGCTATTGAGAATGAGAAATATATTTCTCACCTCCAGTGGCTGTGATTTGCTATCATTGGCTGACCGGGACACCTATATACATTATTTTACATGTGGCCAGATATGTTTTTTCCGTGGGTTCTAACATTTTTTAAACTGCCCACTAGATGGCGCATTTCCCTTTATTTACACACACAGAATTTTGTATTGATGCAAATTCCACCGCAAAGCATCGGTTTCCGAAATTGGGAGCATTTGGGCGAGTATCAATACTTGCCCAAATTCTTGGTATCCGCATCGGCGCATCCCTAGTTTGAAGATATTTGTTTCAAATTAGTTTCAAATGATTTTTAAATTGCTCGTTTTTCCTGCAGTTTCTATACAATGTTACAAAGGTTGAAGTGTATCTAAAGCCACTTTTCCCTCTTTTTGGATACAGTGATAGGATCTACCACAGGGAAGATTCTCCATCTCTTTTTTTTCTTGGGACCATTGTCACGGTGACAGAAAGCGAGAGATCCAACAGGTTGTCACCTGAACAGGAAGAGAGAAAACATTTCAATTGGGGACACCTGCTTCAGGGACAGGATTTCTGTTCCTTTGTAGAGATCTGCTTTCACTTCCTGTTATATTCCTAGCAGCATAGGGGAGTGAAGAATCGGGGGGGGGGGGGGGAATCTTTTGTACTTGAACTGACTGCATTGGTGTGAACTTTGCCATTGGAAACCATATGACCTATTTTCAATGCGCTTTTTATGTGTTTTACTAAGCAATGTGCAGATTTTGCAGGGAGAAAAAAAAACAGGACACCGCCACTGACAGAAGAGAGTTCTCTGTTGTTTACCTATCTCTCTCCTGTGTCTGAGTGAGTACATTAGGTTAATCCGGGTTCTCAGAGCACTCCTTACATCAGAGTTCCCCTTAGATCGGAGTCCTTCTGTACAACAGAGTTCTCAGTGTTTCCTCTGGTTTTCCAGAGTATCCCTTATGATTATTATTATTATTATTATTATTATTAGTCCCCGGAGTCCTCCCTTACATCAGAGTCTGCAGAATCTCCTCTTACAGCGTAAAGGGAACTCTGCGAGTTCAGATGTAAAGGGGGAACTCTGTGGACTCTGATGTAAAATGGGAACTCTGTGGACTCTGCTGTAAAGAGGGAACTCTGTGGACTCTGATGTAAAGAGGAAACTCTGTGGACTCTGGTGTAAAAGGGGAACTCTGTGGACTCTGGTGTAAAAGGGGAACTCTGTGGACTTTGATGTAAAAGGGGGAACTCTGTGGACTCTGATGTAAAGGGGGAACTCTGTGGACTCTGATGTAAAGGTGGAACTTTGCGGATTCAGATGTAAAGGGGGAGCTCTGTGGACTCAGATGTAAAAGGGGAACTTTGTGGAAAAGGAAACTCTGGATTCAGATGTAAAAGGGGAATTCTGTGGACTCAGATGTATATGGGGAACTCTGTGGATTTTGATGTAAAAGCGGAACTCTGTGGACTCAGATGTAAAAGGGGAACTCTGTGGACTCAGATGTAAAAGGGGAACTCTGTGGACTCAGATGTAAAAGGGGAACTCTGTGGATTTTGATGTAAAAGGGGAACTCTGCGGATTTTGATGTAAAGGGGGAACTCTGTGGACTCAGATGTAAAAGCGGAACTCTGTGGACTCAGATGTACTAGGGGAACTCTTGTGATTTACTTCATATGATTACAAATGTTATTTATTCACAAAATATGTATAATAATATTAATAATAATAATAAATAAATCTGTGTGTGTGGGGGAGGGGTTGGGCTCATGCACATGGGTGCTGTGGTCTGTACAGGAAGAACTGCAGGGAGAGAAACAATGTTACAGAGATAAACTTTGTAGCAGAGCTAACATCAGAGCCAAGGCTGAGGGGGGGGGGGCACACAGGGAGGGGGATTAGTGAGAAACAACTGTCTCTTTCTCAACAGATAAATGCTGGCAGCAGGGAGAGGGAGAGAGATCAGCTTTCAGCTGCTGGAGGGAGATTTCTGTAAATGTTGTTCATCACTAATCCCCCTCCCTGTGTGGTGGGCCCCCCTGTTTGCTCGGGCCCTCTACAAGAGGACTAGTGCCCCCCCCCCCCTATCAGCAGCCCTGACCGTTTATTCACTAAAGGGGGGAGGCATCTCAGGACCTAATTTTCAGTTTTTATTGAAGCATACCTTTTTCTTAAATGATTATAGCGATCAGCTCATCCCCAGCAAGTATTTTGCTGTTTCAAAGGTTTACATTGTTTCACATTCCAAACAAAACAGATACAATGTCCAAGTTGAAAACAATTGTTATTCCAAGTTCCACCTCTAGGTGTCAGGATTGCACCATAACATACAGAGATTTATTTGTGGGGGAAAAAAAAGTTTAGTGTCAGCTTTTGCACTTCTTCCAAAATGAGATCTATTATCAGGCAAGTTTGAGCAAGTAATTGTTAGCTCTTCTTTACTCATGCTACACTGTTTCTAAAGGCAGCCTTACATGGATTGAAAGTTAGCCGGATCAGCAGGAATTGACTAAGCTTGGATCCATGTATGGGCAGGCTGATTGTACCCAATAAGTTACAAATTGAAAAACCACTAAATATATATATATATACCAATAGTATAGTGCATAAGAATGTCCAAAGTTCACCAAAGTTCTCCAATTAGTGCAGTAAACAAGGTTGCAGGAATCTTCTCTGAGTCCTCCATAAGGTTAAATCGTGATCTTTGTGCAAGTACAGCAGTGCCGTCTGTACTAGGGATCGACCGATTATTGGTTTGCCCGATAATCGGAGGCTGATGTTCACTTATTTGAAAGTATCGGTATCGGCCACAAACTTGGCCGATATAACCGATATTTTCTTAAGGTAGGGCCTATTGGCCTGCATCCGATTACACAGAGCAGGGTTCTTCTGCTTACCCGGCACGGGCGCTGCCATACGAAGTCCCGCCTCCTGGACCGGCTCCTACCTTTGATAAACAGCACACTGGTGACGTCTATCATAGGAGCCGGTCCAGGAGGCGGGACTTCGTATGACAGCGACCGTGCCGGGTAAGCAGAAATACCCTGCTCTGTGTAATCAGGCGGCGCTGTAATCCCCATGCACTGGTCACTCTGCATTGGATGGGGGGCACTGGTCACTCTGCATTGGATGGGGGCACTGGTCACTCTACATTGGATGGGGGCACTGGTCACTCTGCATTGGATGGGGGCACTGGTCACTCTGCATTGAATGGGGGCACTAGTCACTCTGCATTGATGGGGGCACTGGTCACTCTGCATTGTTGGGGGCACGGGTCACTCTGCATTGATGGGGGCACTGGTCACTCTGCATTGGATGGGGGCACTGGTCACTCTGCATTGATAGGGGCACTGGTCACTCTGCATTAATGGGGCACTGGTCACTCTGCATTGGATGGGGGCACTGGTCACTCTTCATTGATGGGGGCACTGGTCACTCTGCATTGGTGGAGGCACTGGTCACGCTGCATTGATGGGGGCAATGGTCACTCTGCATTGGATGGGGGCACTGGTAACTCTACATTGGTTGGGGGCACTGGTCACTCTGCATTTTTGGGGGCACTGGTCACTCTGCATTGATAGGGGCACTGGTCACTTTGCATTGATGGGGTCACTGGTCACTCTGCATTGATGAGGGCACTGGTCACTCTGCATTGATGGGGCACTAGTCACTCTGCATTGGATGGGGGCACTAGTCACTCTGCATTGGATGGGGGCAGTGGTCACTCTGCAATGATCGGGGCACTGGTCGCTGTGGATTGATGTGTGATTGAATGTGTAGAATATTGGCCCATATCGGCCGTTACCGATACTTTGTGACCAAAATATCGGTATCGGCCCTGGAAAAACCATGTCGGTCTATCCCTAGTCTGTACTTACTAGTGGGGTCTGTACAGGAGGGAGGATGGGGGTCTATACTTATTAGCGGGGTCTGTACAGGAGGGAGGATGGGGTCTGTACTTACTAGTGGGGTTTGTACAGGAGGGGGAGGGGGTCTGTACTTACTAGTGGGGTCTGTACAGGTGGGGGAGGGGGTCTGTACTTACTAGTGGGGTCTGTACAGGAGGGGGGGTCTGTACTTACTAATGGGGTCTGTAAAGGAGGGAGGATGGGGGTCTATACTTATTAGTGGGGTCTGTACAGGAGGGAGGATGGGGTCTGTACTTACTAGTGGGGTTTGTACAGGAGGGGGAGGGGGTCTGTACTTACTAGTGGGGTCTGTACAGGTGGGGGAGGGGGTCTGTACTTACTAGTGGGGTCTGTACAGGAAGGGGGAAGGGGGTCTGTACTTACTAGTGGGGTCTATACTGGAGGGGAGGGAGGGGGTCTGTAATTATTGGGGGAACTTGTACAGGAGGGGAAGGAGGGGGTCTGTACTTATTAGGGGGGTTGTACAGGAGGAGAGGGAGAAGTTCTGTACTTGTTAGGAGGGTATATCTATACTGAAGGGGAGGGAGGGGGTCTGTATTTGTTAGGGAGGTCTGTTCTGGAGGGAAGGGAGAGGGTCTGTACTTATTAGGGGGGTCTGTACAGGAGGGGAAGAGGGAAGTATGTACTTATTAGAGGGGTCTCTACAGGAGGGGAGGAAGGAGGTCTGTACTTGTTAGGGGGGTCTGTACTGGTGGGGAGGATTGGGGTCTGTGTTTATTAGGGAGGTCTGTACTAGAGGGGAGGGTGGGGGTCTGTTCCTTTTAGGGTGGTTGGTACAGAAAGGAAGGGAGAAGGTCTGTTCTTGTTAGGGGGGTCTGTGCTTATTAGGGCGGTCTGTGCTGGAGGGGAGGGAGGAGGTCTGTACTTGTAAGGGGGGGCTTGTACTGGAGGGGAGGAAGGGGGTCTATGTTTGTTAGGGAGGTCTGTACTGGAGGGGAGGGAGGGGGTCTGTTCCTTTTAGGGTGGTTGGTACAGAAGGGAGGGGAGGGGTCTGTACTTGTTAGGGGGGACTGTGTTTATTAGGGAGGTCTGTGCTGGAGGGGAGTGAGGAGGTCTGTACTTGTTAGGGGGATCTGTACTGGAGGGGAGGAAGGGGGTCTGTGTTTGTTGGGGGGGGCGGGGGTCTGTACAGGAGGGGAGGGAGGAGGTCTGTAATTGTTAGGGGGGTCTGTGTTTATTAGGGAGGTCTGTACTGGAGGGGAGGGAAGAGGTCTGTACTTAGTGGGGTCTGTACTGGAGGGGAGGAAGGAGGTCTGTGTTTATTAGGGAGGTCTGTACTGGAGGGGAGGAAGGAGGTCTGTGTTTATTAGGGAGGTCTGTACTGGAGGGGAGGGGGGGGGGGGTCTGTACTTATTAGGATGGTTTGTAGTGGAGGGGAGGAAATCTGTTCTTGTTAGGGGAGTCTCTACTGCAAGGGAGGGAGGGGGTCGGCATTTGTTAGGGGGGTCTGTACTGGAGGGGAGGGAGGGGGGTCTGTGTTTGTTAGGGGGTTCTGTACAGGAGGCAGGGAGGAGGTCTATACTTGACTGAAATCGCGTGCCTACCATATGTGGGTGTGGTCAAATGGGTGTGGTTTAACCACTTGCGGACTGCCTAACGTACATGTTCTGCAGCAGGTTGGCCCTATTGCGCAAAATCATGTACCTGTATGTCATTTCGTGCAATAACCACTAGGGGGCCCACTCTTTTTTTGTTTATAGCACAAAAAATAAAAATTGCAGAGGTGATCAAATACCACCAATGATGGCTCTATGTGTGGGAAAAAAAGGATATAAATTATATTTGTGTATAGCATCGCACGACACACCTGTCGGAGCCAAAGTGGTTAAACCCACAAGTGCTTTTTTGTTTTTTTTTAACCACTACTTTTCCTTTATATTGGCTTTAGAAATTTACAAATGCAGCAATTTAGAAATTGGATGAAAGGTTTAGCACTGGGAAACACTTTTTGAATGATAAAAAGTGCATTTTATATACAATTGTATATAAAATTAGCAAAATGAGGGACAAATGAGGAGGAAAGAGGGACAGAGGGACTTTGTTCCAAATCAGGGACAGTTGGGCGCTGTGCAGGACAGGTGGTATTTGATCACCTGTGCAATTTTTATTTTTTGCCCTATAAACAAAATAAGAGCGACTATTCTGAAAAAAAAAAAGAAAAAAAATTAAAACATTATTTTTCACATTCTGCTATATAACATTATTAATTAATTATTATTATTTAATTCATATTAAATAATCATATTACTATTATAATATGAATTAAATATTAATATTATATATTATATATTATAATAATATTATAATTACTTATTCTAATATTATATTATTAATTAATTATAATATTATAATAATAATAATATTATAATTATATATTATAATATAAATATTAAATAGTAAATACAATATTAATTGATATTAATTAAATAATAATATTAAATTAATAATATTAATAATTATTAATTAATTATTATGATTAATTATTAATTAATTAAAAATCAAATTTTTTCATCATTTTAGGCCAATTTGTATGCTGCTACATATTTTTGGTAAAACAAAATCCCAATAAGTGTATTTTGATTGGTTTGCGCAAAAGTTATCGCGTTTACAAACTAGGGAAAAAATTTATGTCCTTTTTTTTTTTTTTTTGTTCTAGTAATGGTGGCGTTTACCGAATGCTCAGAATAACGAAACAAAATTTGTCAGATTTTTGGGAAATTAAAATTTGAAGCGATTTTTACATCGAATTTCATTTGAATTTGAACTGTAAACATGTTTCTGAAATCAAAGACTGGGTGTGTTGTTAGAGGACCATTTCCAAATAATGCTGATTTTTTTAAGCCAAAGATGATTTAAATGAAGATTTAACCACTTAAGCCCCGGAGGATTTTCCTGCTAAAAGACCAGGGCCTATTTTGCGATTCGGTACTGCGTAACTTTAACAGAGAATTGTGCAATCGTGCGGCGCTGTACCCAAATGAAATTGACGTCTTTTTTTCCCCACAAATAGAGCTTTCTTTTGGTGGTATTTGATCACCTGTGCGATTTTTACTTTTTGCGCTTTAAACAAAAAAAGCGACAATTTTGAAAAAATAACAATATTTTTCAAATTTTTTATATGAAATTCCCCCCAAAAATGTAAAAATCAAAATTTTTTAACATTTTAGGCTTATTTGTTTTCTGCTACATGTGTTTGGTAGAAAAAAACACAATAAGCGTATTTTGATTGGTTTGCGCAAAAGTTATTGTGTCTACTAACTTACGGGAAAGATTTATGTCATTTTTATTATTTTTTTTTTTACTAGTAATGGCGGCCATCTGCGATTTTTTTTTGCGGGACTGCAACATTGCGGTGGACCGATCGGACCCTTGACTGACATTTTGGACACTTTTGGGGGTACCAGTGACATTACTACAGTAATCAGTGCTATACATATGCACTGTTACTGTAAAAATTACACTGGCAGGGAAGGGGTTAACTTTATTGGTGATCAGTGGGTTAAATGTATCCCTAGGGACGTGATTCTAACTGTGGGGGGGGCGTGGCTTGTCATGTAACCACATAGACATACTATCCTACATAGCAGGATCGTATGATCTCTGCAGTTACATCAGGGAGAATGACAGGCGGCTTTGTTTACATCAGCCGTTTGCCTTTCTAACTCTCTAGCGGGAGATCGCGAGTGGCTGGCGGACATCGGAGCCACCGGTCACTCGCGTGGGGATGTTAGTGAACGAGCGGGGTCGGGAGCGCGCCTCCGGCGGCGCGCGCTCGCCCCCATGAGGTTCGTAGGCGAGCGATGTAGCCCTACGTCGTTTTGCCTGTACGGGGCGGACTGCCGCAGTAAATAGTCGTGCGGCGGTTGGCAAGCGATTAATGAAGATTTTTCTTCTGTTTGTTCACTTTGCCGCATTTGAAATAAAAAAATAAATACATTTAAAATTTTAGATTCAACTGATTCGAAATGTATCTTTTCAAACGTTTCAAATCGAAAAAAAAAAAAAAATTAAATTCGAAGATAGTTAAAAAAAGACATAAAGCGAATTCTAAATACGAATTGAATGAATCAACCAAATTTGTTTTTGAAAGATGTTTTTTTCTTTTTTTTCTTTTCATGTTTTCCAAAAGCAGAACAGATTGTTACAAGGAGATGGAAATAAGAAAAAGAACACAACAAGCCTTAAGTGCCGGTTCACACTTATAAGACTTGTCAGGCGACTTGGTCAGCCTGACAAGTCGCGCACCATCGCGGTCCATTGTGTAGTACAGGAACGGTTCTAATAGGAGCGACACAAGTCGCTCCGACTTAGAAAAAGGGTCCTGTACTACTTCGGGGCGACCTGGAGCGACTTGCATAGACATTCATTTTATGAAGTCCGTGCAAGTCGCGCCAAAGTCATGGTGCACGCAACTTCACAGGTCGCCCCCTAAGTCGTGCCGCTGCAGTGTGAACCGGCACTTAAAGTGATTGTAAAGTCTCGTTTTCTTTACAAAAAAACTACAAACATGTTATACAGTATTTCACAAAAGTTAGTACACCCCTCACGTTTTTGTAAATATTTTATTAATAAAATCTGTAAAAAAGAGTGGACCAAAATCCCTCTGGAGGTGTGTGCAAACCCAGTAACCAACTACAGGAAACCTCTTACCTCTGTGCTCTCCAACAAGGGTTTCTCCACCAACTACTAAGTCATGTTTTGCTTGGGGATCAAATAATTATTTTACTCCCTGAACTGCAACTCAATTTATAACATTTGTATTGTGTGTTTTTTCTGCGTATTTGGCTGATATTCTGTGTGAGGGATTAGCTCGGTGGCGGGTGTGGATGACCCCTTGGGGGGTGCGTTTTCCCAGAGAGGTAGCCGACAAGTGCTTGCAAACAAACAGTGTGGTTTATTAAATGGTGTTTTCTTCACCAGGCTGTATGCAGCAAAACATCCAAAATAAAATAAAACAGAAAATAAATCCTTGCCTCTGTGGGCGGCTACCTTCTCACAACTGGAACCTGCCTAAGTGTCTGTCTCCAACCTACCGTCGGGCAGACTTCCTTGTCCTACAGCGGACACTCAATAGTCCTTTTATAATAGCTTCACAGGGCAACACAGTCCTTTTGTTTCTTTCACATCAACAGTTCGTCTTCTCACCTTTGAGACGTATTCACCCTTGGTTACCGTCCCGGGCACACATCACTCCGGGGGGTCTTCTCCCAGGCCCACACATCCTGTCGGGAGGCACACGCTGACTGTCCTCCTGCTCCCAGCCCACATGGCTTCAGGATGCAGCTTCTGGAGGCAGCAAACAATAGGACTTTCTCTGAACAAATTATAGAGCCTTAACTCCCTCATTCTGAACAGGTGAAGGCCTTTCAACTTCCTGCTGGCTAGCTCTGTAGCCAACACCCTAAATGAATTAATGGACTTTCTAAATCAGGTGGAAATGTATCTCCTTCCTGTGACTACATTCCCAGATTTAGCTGACTTCCTGTCACATCTGTCTCTATCATTTAAAATACACCTATGATAAAAATAATAGATCCTTCAATTCTTTTTAAGTAGGCAAACTTACAAAACCTGCAGGGGATCAAATAATTTGATTTCCCCACTGTATATACAGAACATCACAAAAGTGAGCACACCCCTCACATTTTTGTAGATATTTTATTCTATCTTTTCATGTGACAACACTGAAGAAATGACACTTTGCTACAATGTAAAGTAGTGAGTGTACAGCTTGTATAACAGTGTAAATTTGCTGTCCCCTCAAAATAACTCAACGCACAACCATTAATGCCTAAACCACTGGCAACAAAAGTGAGTACACCCCTAAGTGACAATGTCCAAATTGGGCCCAATTAGTTATTTTCCCTCCCCGGTATCA
This sequence comes from Pelophylax lessonae, assembly GCF_965119305.1. NCBI lineage: Eukaryota > Metazoa > Chordata > Amphibia > Anura > Ranidae > Pelophylax > Pelophylax lessonae. The sequence continues at coordinate 14,714,055 of NC_138775.1, forward strand.
TGTGACTCATTAGTGTTACAAGGTCTCAGGTGTGAATGGGGAACAGGTGTGTTAAATTTGGTGTTATCGCTCTCACTCTCTCATACTGGTCACTGGAAGTTCAACATGGCACCTCATGGCAAAGATGGTCTAGGCTATAAGAAGATTGCCAAGACCCTGAAACTGAGCTGCAGCATGGTGGCCAAGACCATACAGCGGTTTAACAGGACAGGTTCCACTCAGAACAGGCCTCGCCATGGTCCACCAAAGAAGTTGAGCTTGGTTAATATCTATTAATATCTAAACCGCTGGAAACAAAAGTGAGTACACCCCTAAGTGAAAATGTCCAAATTGGGTCCAAAGTGTCAATATTTTGTGTGGCCACCATTATTTTCCAGCACTGCCTTAACCCTCTTGGGCATGGAGTTCACCAGAGCTTCACAGGTTGCCACTGGAGTCCTCTTCCACTCCTCCATGATGACATCACAGAGCTGGTGGATGTTAGAGACCTTGCGCTCCTCCACCTTCCATTTGACGAGGCCCCACAGATGCTCAATAGGGTTTAGGTCTGGAGACATGCTTGGCCAGTCCATCACCTTTACCCTCAGCTTCTTTAGCAAGGCAGTGGTCGTATTGGAGGTGTGTTTGGGGTCGTTATGTTGGAATACTGCCCTGCGGCCCAGTCTCTGAAGGGAGGGGATCATGCTCTGCTTCAGTATGTCACAGTACATGTTGGCATTCATGGTTCCCTCAATGAACTGTAGCTCCCCAGTGCCGGCAGCACTCATGCAGCAACAGACCATGACACTCCCACCACCATGCTTGACTGTAGGAAGACACACTTGTCTTTGTACTCCTCACCTGGTTGCCATCACACACGCTTGACACCATCTGAACCAAATAAGTTTATCTTGGTCTCATCAGACCACAGGACATGGTTCCAGTAATCCATGTCCTTAGTCTGCTTGTCTTCAGCAAACTGTTTGCGGGCTTTCTTGTGCATCATCTTTAGAAGAGGCTTCCTTCTGGGACGACAGCCATGCAGACCAATTTGATACAGTGTGCGGCGTATGGTCTGAGCACCGACAGGCTGACCCCCCCCCCCTTCAACCTCTGCAGCAATGCTGGCAGCACTCATACGTCTATTTCCCAAAGACAACCTCTGGATATGACGCTGAGCATGTGCACTCAACTTCTTTGTGCGATTTTTATTTTTTGGGCCATAAACAAAAAAAAGAGCGACAGTTCTGAAAAAAAAATAATAATAACTCACATTCTGCTATATAACATTCCCAATAAAAAAAAAAATAAAAATACAATTTTTTCATCCTTTTAGGCCAATTTGTATTCTGCGACATATTTTTGGTAAACAAATTCGCAATAAGTGTATTTTGATTGGTTTGCGCAAAAGTTATTGTGTCTACAAACTAGGGGAAATATTTATGTCCTTTTTATTCATTTATTTATTACTAGTAATGGCGGCGATCTGCGATTTTTAGCGGGACTGCGACTTTGCGGCGGACAGATCGGACCCCTAACTGACATTTTTGACACTTTTGGGGGGGGGACCAGTGACATTACTACAGTAATCAGTGCTAAAAATATGCATTGTCACTGTAATAATGACACTGGCAGGGAAGGGGTTAACCCAGGGGTGATCAAAGGCAGTGACGGCTGGTGCTCCATGGGCCAGGGGGGTCAAACAGACCGCACCATACCCCCCCAACCACACCAGGCCGCACACCATCCCCCCCCCCCTCTGCCCCCCTCCTCAGAACACAGCGAGACAGGAGAGTAGAGGACAGACAGGACGGACAGGCAGGACCCCCCTCACTCACCCTGCCTGGATGCAGCAGCAGGTGGCAGCGGCAGCTTCGGCTTCTTTCCCGTCTTCTGCGTCTCCTCCCTCCTCCTCCATGCCCAATGGCATGGCTTCTCCTTTTGGCCAATCGGGAATGGGGTCTCAAAACCCGCTTCCTGATTGGCCAAGAGGAGGATCTGTGTGACAATAGCGAATTTTCATTTGCTATTGTCACACAACTGGGTGGGTTTAGGGCGCATTGCTCTGCGCCCTGAGCCCACCCTTTTTTTTAGCCTGCGAGAGCCTCTGGCTCTAATCACATGGCTAAAAAAAAGAAAAAGCCCCATTGAACTCCATGCATCTGGCGCCCTGCATGTAGATTAGGGGGCTGGACGCATGGATGGGGGGGCGGTGCCCCTGCGCCCCGTATGACCAGCTTCCACTGATCAAAGGGTTAAGTGTGAGCCTAGAGGAGTGTTTTCTAACTGTGGGGGGAGGGGCTTGTGAAATTATCATGGAGATCTGTGTGCCCACCCTTCTCTCTCAGCGGGGAGCGATCGCAGGTGCCCGGCGGCAATCAGCACCGCCTGTGCCGTGGATCGGCATCCCCGCTGCCTAGTGAGGAAGGACACAGGCCCCAGGCCCGCTCCCGTGAACCGCCGTACCCATACATTGGTTCATGCAGATGCCCCAGTCTGCTGCAGTATATCGCGGTGGACGATCGGCAAGTGGTTAAGGCGGAACCTCCCCTTTTGTCAGGAATATAATTTAATGGACTTGTAAAGTTAGTAAAAGTTTTTTTAAAAAATAGATACGTTAATTGAAACCCCATCTGATGCAGAGGAAGCCGTGGAATCCTTTTGAATTATCTTCCAAATAGTTTTCAGAGGTTGAATTTCCAAACTTCTAATGGCCATCGGACAGAATCCCAAATCTTCCTTCTACTATCCATTCCTATATCTAAGTAACTATTTACATTTTTAGGAGTAGTCTACCCTGTCTGCTGGAAGCAGCTCCTATGTGTAAGCCTGTACCACAATTCACAGCTCTTACAGCAAAGAACTCTTTCAAAGCAAGATAATAAACCTCCATACTTGGAACCTCTTTTCCTCATCATCTTACAATAATATCCTGTTTTTCATTCAGACTGATGTTCTTCTTTAAGTATCCTTTGATTTAAAGGTCAGTCTCCCCATGACTTTAAGGAGGACAATTAAGGGCCCCTCACGTCTCTCGTGCGCACAAACAACGCCCTCCCAAGAGACGCCGACGAGTCCTTTAACCTTTTCACATTATTGAGCGCCCTGAACTGTCTCTTGATGGATGGTGTCATCAGTTGAGTGACCCAGGAGAGGAATATATAATGGGAATAGACAGTGGTCTGATTATTAACCCCTTCAGTACCAGCCAGGCCTGGCCCAAGACATTGTGCTGCCTGGGTCCAAAAATGAAATGCTACCCCTCCAAAAAAAAAAAAAAATCCCGCCCACCAAAAGGCCCATGCAATTTTATTTTATATCATGATAATTAAAACTAAAATACATTCATCAGGAATTCAGGTTTATATGCAACAGCACCTTGTCTACATGCACAATTATATGACATAGCATTATGTTAATTTACAAACCACAAACTCCAGTATTATTTTGTTTGTCTAAAGGTCTGACGTCATTGCACAGGAAAAAAAAGAAAAGGAATGCAGCCACCACCTGTAAGTGCCGATTCACATTCGTGCGATCACAGAGATCGCATGTAATTCGGAGCGCACTGCTCCTAAAATTAACTGCGATTTCTGTGCGGTGCAAATTCAGCCATACAGTTTGTATGGCTGAATTTCGCACCGCAATCGCACTAAAAGACGCACAGGACCCTTTTTTTGGTCCACAGCAGAATCGGATCGCATGGTGGTTCACACTAGCGCGATCCGATTCTGTGCAAACTTTCAGATCGCACTGCGATATGCGATCCGATCTGAGGGTGTCGTTAACTCTTAATTGACACCCCCAGCGTATCGCATATGGCAGTGTGAACTGCAAGGGGTGCGGATGCGATGCGGGAACACGCTGTATATTCGCAGCGTTCCCGCATCGCACAAATGTGAACCGGCACTAAGGATTGGCAGTTTGCAATGTTTTAATTACAATATTATAAGGCTACATTCACACCTGAGCGTAGCGTTTTCGTGCGTTTTTTTACCGCGATTTTTACCGCGATTTTTGTGCAGGCGTTTTTAGATTGAATAGAGACCAATGGAAAACGCCTGTAATCTGCCCAAAATGAAGCTCATGTACTTTTTTGAGCGTTGGGCGTTTTGTATACAGCATTAAAACGCTCAGATGTGAACAGGAGCCATTGAAATGAATAGGATTTGTCTTGTTGGGCGTTTTGAGAGCTGATCCTAGAGCAGAAAAACGCCCCAAAACGCCTACATGTGAACGGAGCCTAAGGCTACATTCACACCTGAGCGTAGCGTTTTCGCGCGTTTTTTTACCGCGATTTTACCACGATTTTTACCGCGATTTACAGGCGTTTTTACAGGCGTTTTTTGTGCAGGCGTTTTTAGATTGAATAGAGACCAATGGAAAACACCTGTAATCTGCCCAAAAAGAAGCTCATGTACTTTTTTGAGCGTTGGGCGTTTTGTATACAGCATTAAAACGCTCAGATGTGAACAGGGGCCATTGAAATGAATAGGATTTGTCTTGTTGGGCGTTTTGAGAGCTGATCCTAGAGCAGAAAAACGCCCCAAAAACGCCCCAAAACGCCTACATGTGAACGAAGCCTTAGGCTCCGTTCACATGTCAGTGTATGGATCACGGGCAGAACCGCCGCGGTTCCGCCCGCGATCCGGAGATTATTGCAAATCGCGGGACGCCAGTGCGTTGCCCGTTGATTTGCAATAGACCCCCAAACGCTGAGCGATGTTGCCGCGATTTCCGCCTGCCGAATCGCGGTAACATTGCGCAAAAAAATCGCGGAACGCAATACGCTCCAAAGAAGCTCTTGTACTTTTTTGGTCGTAATGCGTCCCGCGATTTTATTTTGCGCGATGTTACCGTGATTCGGCAGGCGGAAATCGCGGTAACATCGCTCAGCGTTTGGGGGTCTATTGCAAATCAACGGGCAACGCACAGGCGTCCCGCGATTTGCAATAATCTCCGGATCGCGGGTGGAACCGCGGCGGTTCTGCCCGTGATCCATACGCTGACATGTGAACGGAGCCTTAGAGTTAGATACACTGGGGGAGATTTTCTAAAGCTGGAGAACAAAAAAATCTGGTGCAGCCGTGCATCGTAGCCAGTCAGCTTCTAACATCAGCTTGTTCAATTAAAGGGTAACTCCACTTTTGTGGGGGAAAAAAATAGAAAATAAAAAGAAAAAAAAAAAACAATGTAGCGTATACATTTTCGACACAAATCATATTGTAATTGAATGTAATTAAAAATGTCCTTTCCTTTTCAATCTGCAGCTGTTGTAATTTTCTGAAAATGCAATGCAATATGGCCGCCTGGAGCTGTTCTGTACACAGAATGTATACTGACCACACCCCCAGAAACATCATTTCTTGCTTGACTGATTGGCTCACCAATTTTCTGGCATTTCCCTGCAACACAAATGTCATTTTTGGTGAGATACTCCTAATAGGAACACGTCTAAAGGGATGCAGGCCCAGCAGATTTCCTCATTAGAGCCCTGCAGCTGCCACAGCTGATAGATAATTATGAAACCACTCCCATTAGACCCACTCAGCACAGAGGAACAAACAATGATTTCTTCAGAATAACAAAAGATAGGAATCTGCAACAAAGTTTGTTATAATCCCTGCAATGTACAGAGATCACCCAGAGGGGAATGTTTTTTTTTTTTCAACAAAAGTGGAGTTACGCTTTAAGTTTTGGCAATAAAACCTGGAAGCTGATTGGTTTCTATCCAGAGTTGCACCAGATTTTTCACCCTCCTGTTTTAGTAAATAATGTCCGCTTTGCCTCTGAAGGAAAGAAAAGAGGAATTGTCACCAGAGCAGCTCATACAATCAAATACGGCGAATACCGGAGTGCACACCCAGCTGGTACCAGGACCGGCCCTACCATGGGTCCTGCTGGGTCCATTGGACCCAGGCAGCACTTTGAGAGGGGCAGCAAATCGAAGCCAAAGATTTTTTTTCCCAGCAGTTTTGTGTGTGACAACTGCCCCCCAGGTCCCACCACTCCCACGCCCAGCTGCCCTCAACACGCATACTCAAAGTTAAGGGCAAGGGTGCTTGCAAACAGTCTAACTTCGGCTGTTAAACACCAGAGCACACCTGTGTGTGCTGCCAGGGGCCGGGTAACCACAGCTTGCCCCTACACTGCCCTAGCCTGCCCTTATACTATCCTAGCGTGCCCCTACACTGCCCTATCCCAGTGGCATATCATCCCTATGGATGATCCAACATGTTCACTGCACCAAGCCCTGAGGGGTGGGGGCCCACTGTGCTGACACACACTGCCCCCATAGATGCCTTAGGGCGCCAAGATGGGGGTGTGTGTGTGGTATGTCAGGGGCTGACTGGCAACTTCTGGCCCAGGGGGGAAGGACACACCAGAGGCCCATGGCGCAGAGAACTCGGCCTCCCCTCCCACTCTACCTCTTTCCGGCCTCCTCCTAACCCCATTCCAGGCTGAAGCTCCACTCCAGGTACTTTCTACTTACTGTCTAAATTGGGGTTCCCAACCTGGCCAACAGGGGGCGGTTGGGGGAAGCTGGGACAGCTCGGTTGGGGCTGACCAGGGGAGGAGAGTCTCCAGTGGGGCATGGAACCGGCCTCTGCTCAGACACAGATTACACCATTCATGCTGGGGGGGAGGCCTGCGCTCTGTTCTTGTCTTCAACCCATACTCAGTAAGTCAGCAGTGGGGGCTCTTTACTTCTCTTCACCAGGAATCCCTTAAGGCATGTCTATGGCAGAAGCGGTGCAACCTTTTTACGGGGCATCAAAGTAGCCAAGGGGGCAATTGCCCCCCTGCCCCCTGGCCCAGTCCTCCCCTGTGGCATGTCATATCATTTTGCATATAGACAATGTGCTCACTTCCTAATAAACAAAATTTTAGTTATAATTATCATGATATAAAATATCCCTTTGGTAGGCGTGATTTTTTTTTTTTTTGGGGGGGGGGAAGGGGCAGCATTTCAGCACAATGTCTTGGGCCAGCCCTGTGACCCACAGACATCAGACCTTGACAGATATCGGGCAATTGATGGGTTCTCTTGGTTTAGAAGCATGTTGTATAGCACTTTTGTGCATATTTACTCATGTTATGGTTTTTATGAATTTAATTTTTCTACTATAATACATTTTTTATGTTTTTATACATCTGAGTATCAAACATTTCTTTATGAGATTAATAGTGGATGCCTTTAAAGTCCCCTCAGGGGTTTTTTCTTCTGCAAGTCACAATTATCCCAATAATATAAATTACCAAAGTGCCACCATCTTTTTATAACTGACATCAGGTAGGTGTGTCCCTCAGTAGACCTAACACCCCCCCCTGATATATTCCACTCAATTCTTCCCCATGGCTCATGTGAGTCTGATGTGGCTGATATAGAGGAATAATTGTGGCATAATAAAATAATAATAGGAATATTAGTCTTCAGGAATATGCAGTCACTTAGCCTGAGGGATCCTGAGAGACGCAAGAACAGCTCGCACAGGAAGGAATAGTTTAGAGACTGAAAGACTAAATAGTCATTCCAAGCTACATGTATCATATTTGATTTTGCTTCCTTTGGTTCAAGGGTGCATATTGCACATGGTGCAGGAGTCAGGAGTGCATATTGCACAGGTTGAAGGGGTCAGGAGTGCATATTGCACATGGTGCAGGGGTCAGGAGTGCATATTGCACAGGTTGAAGGGGTCAGGAGTGCATATTGCACATGGTGCAGGGGTCAGGAGTGCATATTGCACAGGTTGAAGGGGTCAGGAGTGCATATTGCATAGGGTGCAGGGGTCAGGAGTGCATATCACACAGGGTGCAGGGGTCAGGAGTGCATATCACACAGGGTGCAGTGTCAGGAGTGCATATTGCACAGGTTGCAGGGATCAGGAGTGCATATCGCACAGGGTGCAGGGGTCAGGAGTGCATATTGCACAGGGTGCAGGGGTCAGGAGTACATATCGCACAGGGTGCAGGGGTCAGGAGTACATATCGTACAGGGTGCAGGGGTCAGGAGTGCATATTGCACAGGGTGCAGGGGTCAGGAGTGCATATTGCACAGGGTGCAGGGATCAGGAGTGCATATCGCACAGGGTGCAGGGGTCAGGAGTGCATATTGCACAGGGTGCAGGGGTCAGGAGTACATATCGCACAGGGTGCAGGGGTCAGGAGTACATATCGTACAGGGTGCAGGGGTCAGGAGTGCAGATCGCACAGGGTGCAGGGGTCAGGAGTGCATATTGCACAGGTTGCAGGGGTCAGGAGTGCATATCACACAGGGTGCAGGGGTCAGGAGTGCATATCGCACAGGGTGCAGGGGTCAGGAGTGCATATCACACAGGGTGCAGGGGTCAGGAGTGCATATCGCACAGGGTGCAGGGGTCAGGAGTGCATATTGCACATGGTGCAAGGGTGAGGGGTGATCTAGAAGAATAATTGTGGCATAATAAAATAATAATAGGAATATTAGTCTTCAGGAATATGCCGTCACTTAGCCTGACATGACAGACGTAAGAACAGCTCGCACGGGAAGGAATAGTTCACAGATTGAAAGACTAAATAGTCATTCCAAGCTAAATGTATCATATTCGATTTTTCTTCCTTTGGTTAAAGGGTGCATATTACACATGGTGCAGGGGTCAGGAGTGCATATCGCACAGGGTGCAGGGGTCAGAAGTGCATATCGCACAGGTTGCAGTGGTGCATATTTCACAGGGGGCAGGGCTACATATTGCACAGAGTGCAGGGGTCAGAAGTGCAGATCGCACTGGGTGCACGGGTCAGGAGTGCATATGGCACAGGGTGCAGGGGTGCATATTTCACAGAGGGCAGGGCTACATATCGCACAGAGTGCAGGGGTCAGAAGTGCAGATCGCACAGGGTGCAGGGGTCAGGGGTGCATATCACAGAGTTCCGAGGTAAAGAGTACATATCGCACAGAGTGCGGAGGTCAGGAGTGCATATTACACATAGTACATGTTGCATATGGTGCAGGGGTCAGGGGAAAATATAGCACAGGGTGCTGAAGTCAGGAGTTGATATCATACAGGATGCAGGGGTTCGGGGTCCATATTTCACAAAGGGCAGGAGCGAATATCGCACAGAGTGCAGGGGTCAGGGATGCAAATAACATGGTGCAGGAGTCAGGGGTGCATATTGCACTGGGTTCAGGGGTCAGGAGTGCATATTGCACAGGGTGCAGGGGTCAGGAGTGCATATCGCACAGGGTGCAGGGGTCAGGAGTGCATATCGCACAGGATGCAAGGGTCAGGAGTGCATATCGCACAGGGTGCAGGGGTCAAGGGTGCATATTACACAGGGTGCAGGGATCAGGGGTGCATATCGCACAGAGTGCAGGGGTCAGGGATGCAAATAACATGGTGCAGGAGTCAGGAGTGCATATTGCACAGGGTGCAGGGGTCAGGAGTGCATATTGCACAGGGTGCAGGGGTCAAGGGTGCATATCGCACAGGGTGCAGGGGTCAGGAGTGCATATCGCACAGGGTGCAGGGGTCAGGAGTGCATATCGCACTGGGTTCAGGGGTCAGAAGTGCATATCGCACAGGGTGCAGGGGTGCAGATCGCACAGGGTGCAGGGGTTAGGAGTGCATATCACCACTAGCGGTCTTACGAATCAACGTACAGTTACGTTGTTTCGCGGGACAGAGCCGACCTCCCTCAGTATATGTACTGCTGGTGGTCAGCAACTGGTTAAAGAACATCCGACCTGGAGAAAAAATAACCTAATAGCATTGGATTTTGCTCTCATTCGCATAGAACAAACGTACATGCAGTTTAAGAGGACAAATAGCTCTTTGAATTTGTAAAACATACATCCCACCATTATTTAAAGCCCATGGAGCAGGAGAATTCACCCGCAGTGAATGTCAGATGTATCGTAGCATAGCATGCGTTTATTGTGAACCCTATAAATGTTTAGTCCAGGGTAACATTGGTTTGCAGATCTTGCCTTGTTATTTTGTGTTTTTTCTGACGTGTAGGAGCTCACTGATTGCATTGACTGGTAACGGATCCTGCGTGCCCATCCTGCGCTCAGGCTTATGTGATTCAGGCCGGGGGGTGTCGTAGTAATGAACGGAGCCCAGCCTGGCTCACGCACGCACTTTGCTGCTCTGTTGGCAATCAGTGAAGCTCAGCGGTGGTGCCAATGCAAGGCAAAGCCAGGGTTCAAAGCCTAATGACAGAGCGAGGAAACGCAAACATCCCTCGCCGTGCTATCGCCCGCCGCCATCAGAACGCAAACCACTGCGCTGAGGCTGAGCCTATAGAAACCCGGCCTGACGTCCCGCTAGAAGAGATTAGCGCTTGATAGAGGCAAGATTGTGAACTGCCAAGATTCACTTTAATAAATCAGAATCTATTTAGGTGTGAAGTGTCTGCCGCCATCGCTCAAATAGAAGATAATGGTTTAATAAATGAAGCCGGGGCCGCCGAACGAGGCAGGGGTACTCGGGGCAAGACAGCCGCCGGCTCGCGGCCCCTCAGGCGTCATTATTGTCAGGTCGCATTTTCGTCACTTTCGTTTTTATTCTGAATTACGCTCGTCACCAGCTAACAAGAAACAAGAAAATAAAAAATATTCTCCACGGCGATATACCGCAAATGCATTTTTTTCCCCTTTTTTTATTGAACTGCTTCAATCCAGGAGGCATTTTTTTTTTTTCATGTTAACCTCCCTGGCGATATGATTGTTTCCGATTTTAGGTGCGGAAAGCGATACCATTATTTTGCATGTAATTCTTAAGACGAGCAGCCCAAACCAACTATTTACATATGATTTTTTTTTACTGTGCGTTCTTCTTTATAACATTTCGGGTATGAGAAAGTTTGAAATACAAAATCATAAATTATAAAATATTAAATAACTATAAATAAGTTAAAGTATATATATATATATAGATATACGTATACATATATTATATATATATACAGTATGTATGTGTGTGTGTATACATACATATATATATATATATATGTATAGATATACGTGTATATCTATCTATCTATCTATCTATCTATCTATCTATCTATCTATCTATCTATCTATCTATCTATCTATCTATCTATCTATCTATCTATCTATCTATCTATCTATCTATCTATCTATCGATCTATCTATCTATCTATATATATATATATATATATATGTGTATATGTATATATATATGTATATATATATATACATAAAAAGTACAGTAAAACTTCCGGAAAGGGCACTGGGGGGCAAACTAATGTCAATTTATATTATTTTGTAATGTAATCCAATAGGATTACAATATATGAGTGTGTTTGGTGTGTTTTAATTTTCAAATTTGCCGTCGGTTCCACCCCCCTGCGAGCGTCACGTCGCAGGAGAAGGAAGCCGGGGCTCACAGCATCGGGCGGAAGATCCGGCCGCCGTATGCTGCAGGGACACATCGCGGGATCCCGGGGACAAGGTAAGTAACCTTTACCAGGATCCAGCGATGCTCCCTGGCGGTATCCCGAGTGTGGCTCGGGGTTACCGCTAATGGCACTGAAATTCCACCCCGAGCCACACTCGGGAACACCGCTAAGGAGGTTAAAATGCACATATTAGGCCTGAAGATTCATTAAAACCAGGGGAGGACTGGGCCAGGGGGCAGGGAGGAAATTGCCCCCTGGGCCGCTCTTATGTCCTGTAAAAAGGCTGCACTGCTTCTGCCACAGACATGCCTAAAGGATTCCTGGTGAAGAGAAGAAAAAAGTCTCTGCCACTGACCTGCTGAGTGCAGGTTGAAGACAAGAACAGAGCGCAGGCCTCCCCCCCCCCCCCCCCCCCCCAGCATGGATGGTGTAAACTGTGTCTGAGCAGAGGCTGGTTCCATGGCCCACTGGAGACTCTTCTCCCCTGGCCAGCCCCAACCAAGCTGTCCCAGCTCCCCCAACTGCCCCCTGCTGGCCAGGTTGGAAACCCGGGTTCAGTCGGTGAGTAGAGAGTACCTGGAGCAGGGCTTCAGCCTGGAATGAAGGTCAGGAAGAGGGAGGGTGGGAGGGGGGCAGAGTCACTGCACCATGGGCCTCTGATATGTATCTGCACCCTGTGCCGAAAGTTGCCACTCTGCTCCTGGTTAAAACCCCCTAACTATTTTATATTCTACTAATATTCTACTAAAGACTATAGGCAGCACAGCGGCTAAGTTCTTAGCACTTCCGCCTAGCAGCACGGGGGTCGCTGGTTTGAATCAGGACCCTACCTGTATGGAGTTTGCATGTTCTCCCTGTTCCTGCATGGGTTTCCTCCCACCCCCGAAAGATATGGCCCAGAGAAGATGGTGCTGTTTCTGGATCATGCTCAGATATGGCTTCTTTGCATGATAGAGCTTTACCTTGTACTTTTGGATGGCGCAGTGAACTGTGTTCACAGACAGATTTGTGGAAGTGTTCCTGAGCCCATGCAGTGATGTCCATCTCAGTATCATGCCTGGTTTTAAAGCAGAGCCGGCTGAGGGCCCGAAGATCACCGCCATCCAAATTTGGGTTTCAGTCTTGTCCCTTTACATAGAGATTTCTCCAGATTCTCAGAATATTTTGATGATATTATGTATTGTAGAAGATGATAGACTAAAAAGTCTTTGCCATTTTATGTTAAGGAACATTATTCTGAAAATATTCAACAGTTTTTAGATGCAACTTTTCACAGATTGGTGATTCTCTGCCCATCTTTACTGCTGAGACACTCTGACTCTCTAAGATGCTCTTTTTATACCCAATCATGTTACTGACCTGTTGCCAATTAACCTAATTAGTCGCAAAATGTTCTTCCAGCTCTTCCTAGTTAGTAGCACTTACTTTGCCAGCTTTTTGTTGCCCTGTCCCAACTTTTTTGAGACGTGTTGCTGCCATCAATTTCACAATTACATTATTTGTTCCTTAACTACTTTCCGCCTGCCCACAGTCAAATGCACCCCCACCCCTTCAACCTCTGCAGCAATGCAGGCAGCACTATTTTCCAAAGACAACCTCTGGTTAGACGCTGAGCACGTGCACTCAACTTCTTTGGTCGACCATGGCAAGGCCTGTTCTGAGTGGAACCTGTCCTGTTAAACCGCTGTATGATCTTGGCCACCGTGCTGCAGCTCAGTTTCAGGGTCTTGGCAATCTTCTTATAGCCTAGGCCATCTTTATGTAGAGCAACAATTCTTTTTGTCAGATCCTCAGAGAGTTCTTTGCCATGAGGCTCCATGTTGAACTTCCAGTGACAAGTATGAGAGAGTGAGAGCGATAACACCAAATTTAACACACCTGCTCCCCATTCACACCTGAGACCTTGTAACACTAACGAGTCACATGACACCGGGGAGGGAAAATGGCTAATTGGGCCCAATTTGGACATTTTCACTTAGGGGTGTACTCACTTTTGTTGCCAGCGGTTTAGACATTAATGGCTGTGTGTTGAGTTATTTTGAGGGGACAGCAAATTTACACTGTTATACAAGCTGTACACTCACTACTTTACATTGTAGCAAAGTGTAATTTCTTCAGTGTTGTCACAAGAAAAGATAGAATAAAATATTTACAAAAATGTGAGGGGTGTACTCACTTCTGTGAGATACTGTATGTGTGTGTATATATATATATATATATATATATATACACACACCACATGCATGTGTGTTTGAGCTTTGGGGTGTACAACCTAATGCAAGAATAGGCTGTGCACACTTATGGATTTGCATTCTGTTTTTACAGAGATGTTACACAGCGTCCCAACTTTTTAGGAACTGCGCTTGTACATAGGCAGACATGACGTGTTTATCCACTTCTGGACCTGAAGATTTTCCACCCTTAAAGTGGAGTTCCACCCTATTTTTATACTTACCTCCATCTTCTCGCTCCGGGTCACCTGAAAAAGAAATGGATAATCGCATATTTTTTTTTTTTTTACTTACCTCGTAGCGAAGAAAATATACTTACCTTACTTCCTTCTTCCTCCTTCCTCGGCCGCGGCCCGTCGTCACTTCCTGGCTCTGCAATGATTCCTGGGAGCTGGACGTCATAGCTCCCAGGAATCATTGCGCCTGCACCGGCCCCGACGTCAGTTCCGGGTCGCGCGCGTCATGCCCAGAAGCTGTGGAGGGGTGACGCGCGCGACCCGGAAGTGACGTCGGGGCCGGCGCAGAGCATCGTGGGACCAAAGAAGGCGGAAGAAGACGCCGAAGAGGACGCGCTGGCTTCAAGCTGCCCACATCTGAGATGGCAGCGCTGGACAAGACGTTTGCAAGGTAAGTATTTCGTCTTGCAGGTAAGTGCAACCCGGGACAGATCAGAGGCTAGCCATTGTGGAATGCACTAGCCCTGACTGTCCCGGGGGTATTAAAAAAAAAAAAAAAAAAATCCAGGGTGGAACTCCGCTTTAATGACCAGGCCATATTTTTGCGATTCGGCACGGAGTTATTTTAACAGACAATTGCGCGGTCGTGCGACACTGTACCCAAATAAAATTGATGTCCTTTTTTTCCCCACAAATATAGCTTTCTTTTGGTGGTATTTGATCAACTGTGTGATTTTTATTTTTTGCGATTATAAACAAAAAAAAAGCGACAATTCTGAAAAAAAGAAAAAAAAAAACAATATTTTTCACATTCTTCTATATAACATTCCCCCCCCAAAAATTTTCTGCTACATATTTTTGGTAAATAAAATCGCAATAATTGTATTTTGATTGGTTTGGGCAAAAGTTATCGCGTCTACTAACTACGGGAAAGATTTATGTCATTTTTATTGTTTTTTTTTTTACTAGTAATGGCGGCGATCTGCGATTTTTAGTGGGACTGCGACATTGCGGCGGACAGATCGGACCCCTAACTGACATTTTTGACACTTTTGGGGGGACCAGTGACATTACTACAGTAATCAGTGCTAAAAATATGCACTGTTACTGTAATAATGACACTGTCGGGGAAGGGATTAACACGGTGGGTGATCAAGGGGTTAAATGTGTAACTAGGGGAGTGTTTCTAACTGTATTGGGGCGTGGCTTGTGAAATGATCATAGAGACCTGTGATCCTAAATAGAAGGATCACAGGAGCTCTGTGATCATTCCAGAGAGAAGAACGGTCGGCTGTGTTTACAACAACAGACCGTTGTTCTCTCTCCACGGGGAACGATCACTGCTAAAATCAGTGCTAAAAATATGCACTGTCACTGTATTAATGCCATTGGCAGGAAAGGGGTTAACACAGTGGGTGATCAAGGGGTTAAATGTGTACCTAGGGGGGTCTTTATAACTGTATGGGGGTTGGGCTTTTGAAATGATCATAGAGACCTGTGTTCCTATATAGAAGGATCACAGGCGCTCTGTGATCATTCCAGAGAGAAGAACGGTCGGCTGTGTTTACAACAGCTGACCGTCCTCTGTCAGCGGGGAACGATCGCGGGTGTCAGGATCCGCCTGCCCCGTGCATCGGCTTCCCCGTTGCCGAGTGGGGGTGGAAGCACGCCACCGGTGGCACACGCTCGCCCCCTAGCTGCAGTTGCGATACCGACATAGCCCTACGTCGGTTTGCGCAGGAGGGCCAGCCTGCCGCAGTATATATGCGGTGGGCGGTCCGGAACCGGTTATGGGACGGGACTTTGAAATTTATTTTTACATTTTTTTAAACTTTTTTTTTTCCCCCTAACTTTATTGCTATCACATAGAAGATCAATAGCTGCCTTTATGATAGTTTATTTTAATGACAGGTTCTCTTAGGTTTGCGTGTTTTGCAACCACGCTATTTCACACGTTTGACGTTTTGTTGTGCTGTGATTTAATCGTTAGACATTGGAGGGGGTAGGAAATGAAAGGCACTGATAAATACAAAAATAGGCAATGATGAAAAAATTTGAAGCTGCCTTATTGGTTGTTCCTCCCGAGATCGATCGCTAGGCGTCGTGCGTCGGTCCTACAGACGGGAGATAATGAGCAGGTTGGACAAATGCAGGAAGAAGAGACAAAACACGGCGCCTGCGGATGACAAACGTATCTGATTGTTACAAATCCTAAGGATGAGACGGCAGATGGACATTATGTTACTTTCTTCACCCAGAAGCGGTAATGACATCCTCAGATAACAGGTATGGGGACACGTGTACGGAATTCTCATCCTGCCGGAGACAAAGGTACCAGAAAAAAAGAAAAAAAAATCGATGGTGAGGCTGATTCTCCGGCCTGAGCGCCGGGAAAGGACTGACCATTAACAGCTAAATGGAGGCGGCCCTGGGTGACCTCCCATCGCACGCAAATAGGAGGCGAGGACTTCAAACGAAGACGTCTTACCGCATTAAGCACCAAATTAGCAACACTTCTGCCACTAGGAAAACTATAAGAGAGCAGAAGTGTTCATAGTGACGACCCCCGTATCATTAATACCACTAAAATCTCTTCTACTTAGAATAAGAACATAAGAAGAATGGAGCAGTGGTGGCTGGTGCTCCATTATTTGTGGGGGAGGGGAAGCAGACGGACCTGACCATGGATACCCCCGTCACTCCAGCCCGCACCGCGCACCATACCCACCCCCCGTTCTCCGGCTCACTCATCCTGTGCTGCCCCCGGACTGACATGTGGAGGCAGTGGCAGCAGCTTCCCCCCTCAGTCTCCTCCGTGTCCCCCCTCCAATGGTCGGACTTCCCCCGCAGTTCCTCAGCATCACGGCGCCTGTCTCCTACCTCACCAATAGAATGGCTTCTCCTCTCCGCCAATCAGGAAACAGGTCTCAGGACCTGCTTCCTGATTGGCCGGGAGGAGAATCAGTGTGACAATAGCGAATATTCATTCGCTATTGTCACACAACTTGGAAGGTTCAGGGCGCAGTGCTCTGCACCCCGGCCCACCCTTTTTTGAGGCCTTTAAGAGCTTCTGGCTCTAATCACATGCTTAAAATAAAAAAACCTCTCATTGGAATCCATGCATCCGGCACCCTGCATGTAGATTAGGGAGCCAGAAGCATGGATGGGGGGGAGGGGGGGACGCTACAAAGTATTGGCCTCTAGTGTTTCTTGTGCCCATACTCCCTTGGCCTCTAGTGTTTCTTTTGCCCATACTCCCTTGGCCTCCAGTGTTTCTTGTGCCCATACTCCCTTGGCCTCTAGTGTTTCTTGTACCCATACTCCCTTGGCCTCAAGTGTTTTTGTACCCATACTCCCTTGGCCTCAAGTGTTTTTGTACCCATAATCCCTTGGCCTCTAGTGTTTCTTGTGCCCATACTCCCTTGGCCTCTAGTTTTGCTTGTGTCCATAATCCCTTGGCCTCTATTTTTTCTTGTGCCCTTACTCCCTTGGCCTCAAGTGTTTTGTGTGCCCATACTCCCTTGGCCTCTAGTGTTTCTTGTGTCCATAATCCCTTGGCGTCTAGTGTTTCTTGTGCCCATACTCCCTTGGCCTCTAGTGTTTCTTGTACCCATACTCCCTTGGCCTCAAGTGTTTTTGTACCCATACTCCCTTGGCCTCAAGTGTTTTTGTACCCATAATCCCTTGGCCTCTAGTGTTTCTTGTGCCCATACTCCCTTGGCCTCTAGTTTTGCTTGTGTCCATAATCCCTTGGCCTCTATTTTTTCTTGTGCCCTTACTCCCTTGGCCTCAAGTGTTTTGTGTGCCCATACTCCCTTGGCCTCTAGTGTTTCTTGTGTCCATAATCCCTTGGCGTCTAGTGTTTCTTGTGCCCATACTCCCTTGGCCTCTAGTGTTTCTTGTGTCCATAATCCCTTGGCCTCTAGTGTTTCTTGTGCCCATACTCCCTTTGACTTTAGTGTTTCTTGCACCCATACTCCCTTGGCCTCCAGTGTTTCTTGTGCCCACACTCACTTGGCCTCTAGTGTTTCTTGTGCCCATACTCCCTTGGCCTCAAGTGTTTTTGTACCCATACCCTTTTGGGCTCCAGTGTTTCTTGCACCCATACTCCCTTGGATTATAGTGTTTCTTGTGCCAATACTCCCTTGGCCTCTAGTGTTTATTGTACCTATACTTACTTGGCCTCTAGTGTTTCTTGCACCCATACTCCCTTGCAGGGCCATCTTACCGAATGGGCACGCTGGGAAGTTGCCCGGGGGCCCCACTTGCCTGGGGGGCCCCACCTGCCCAGCGAACCCAATCCCAGCCAAGCATTAGTCCTAATTCCTGTATGCATTCCGCCGCCGAACTTAGCATGTGGCAAACGCATGTCGGCCTTGCGCTGCTGTCAGGCCACTTGGGCCATGGAGGGGGCCCAAAACTGCAGGAATGCCTGTCCGCCTCCATGGGAACAGGGGGAAAACAGGACAGTCGAGTCTGACTCGTGTCCATGTGTGTGTTCACTGGACCCAGCCGCCCAACTTGGAAGCTGCCATTAGCCTGGCACTGTACCAATAAATATCGCCTTATCGATAATTTGCATTATTATTCTCATGGGTGATTGTGTAGGTGGGGCCCCAGGGCACTGCATTGCCCAGGGCCCTTCAATGCTCTTAAGATTTCACTGCTCCCTTGACCTCTAGTGTTTCTTTTTCCCATACTCCATTGGCCTCTACTGTTTCTTGGGTCCATACTCCCTTAACCTTTGGTGTTTCTTTTGCCCATACTCCCTTGGATTTTAGTGTTTCTTGGGTCCATACTCCCTTTACCTTTAGTGTTTCTTGGGTCCATACTCCCTTGGATTTTAGTGTTTCTTGTGCCCATACTCCCTTTATCTCTAGTGTTTCTTGTGCCCATACTCCATTGGCCTCTAGTGTTTCTTGTGCCCATACTCCCTTTATCTCTAGTGTTTCTTGTGCCCATACTCCATTGGCCTCTAGTGTTTCTTGTGCCCATACTCAATTGGCCTCTAGTGTTTCTTGTGCCCATACTCCCTTTATCTCTAGTGTTTCTTGTGCCCATACTCCATTGGCCTCTAGTGTTTCTTGTGCCCATACTCCCTTTATCTCTAGTGTTTCTTGTGCCCATACTCAATTGGCCTCTAGTGTTTCTTGTGCCCATACTCCCTTTATCTCTAGTGTTTCTTGTGCCCATACTCAATTGGCCTCTAGTGTTTCTTGTGCCCATACTCCCTTTATCTCTAGTGTTTCTTGTGCCCATACTCCATTGGCCTCTAGTGTTTCTTGTGCCCATACTCCCTTTATCTCTAGTGTTTCTTGTGCCCATACTCCTTTGGATTTTAGTGTTTCTTGTGCCCATACTCCCTTGGATTCTAGTGTTTCTTGAACCCATACTCCCTAAGCCTCTAGTGTTTTTCTTTCCATACCCCCTTACTCTCTAGTGTTTCTTGTACCCATACCCCCTTGGCATCATGTTTTTTTGTTTAACCTCTACCATCCTGGCATGTAGTATTTTTGTACTCATGTACCCTTGGCCTCTAATGTTTCTTAAACACTATTTAAAAATGTAATTAACATATTGGAGGGGGGGAGGGGGAGGTTGGTCAAAGAAAGGAAAAAAAAAAGATTTAAACTTCACTTTTAATATAGATTTCTGTTGCGTCCACTTTGCTGACTCCTCTGCTGAATTTCGGGAGAATCTTTGTGTACTTATAGTGCCTCCAATGCTAGTTACAACTGATTCAGATGTATGTGAAGCCGACGTTTGCTTGCATTTTGTTTTCTTTAGTTCTGAAGAGAATGTGGAAGCGCTAGAACCCCGGTCAGGTTTTTATTGCTGGAAATAAAATGGAATTAAAAGGATTATTACAGAGTTTGGTCTGTTAGATAAAACTACAAAGGCTTTGTATCTGGCTTATCTGATAGACCAAACTCTATATTAATCCTTTTAATCCCAGATCTCATTTCCAGTCTGAATATTCGGGGGATTTGGAGTCTCTGCATTTCTTTTGATCTTCGCATTTACTTTTATATTTGATTCCAAATCCGAGAGGCGGATGTTTGCTCTTTTTCTACCCATGTTGAAGGATTTTATTGCTGTCTGTTTCCATGCTGGGGAGATTCGCCCTCACCCACCTGCCCCTTGTTAGCGCATTAAATTTGCAGAATAATGGATTGGCTCTGTGTGCTGCTTCTCCTTCTACCAGTCTGAGCTCTGCTGTACACAGGCCGCAAGAGGCTGTGTTAATATGAATACAGCGCTGCATTAATCTGTGCATATTATATTATTATTATTATATAGTATTTATATAGCGCCGACAGTTTACGCAGCGCTTCAAAACTTGAGGGTAGACAGTACAAATACAATACACTTCAATAGAAGGAATCAGAGGACCCTGCTCCTTAGAGCTTACAATCTATTATATCTGCCTCTGAGCACAAAAAATATTTTTTTAACCACTTCTGGACAGGAAGATTTTCCCCCTTAACAACTTCAGCTCCGGAAGGTTTTACCCCCTTAACCACTTGCCGACTGCGCACAGTATATTTACTGCGGCAGTCGGCCCCGGCCAGGCAGAGTGACGTAGATCTACGTCACTCGCCTGTCACTCCTTCTAGAGCCAATAGTGGGCGAGCGCGCGCCCGCCGAGGCACGCGCCCGCCACGGCTCGTTCACGGAGGAGTGCGGGAGTGTGACTAGCGGACCCGATGTCCGCCGGTCACACTACGATCGCCGGTACAGCGGGAGAAAGACAGAGCGGCTTATGTAAACAAGCCGCCTGTCTGTTCTCCCTGTGTAAAAATGAAGATCAGACGGTTCTACTATGTAGAACCGTTGATCTTTGTTTTTACACCAATAGCAATGTCCCACTACAGTTAGAAGCACGCCCCTAGGACACACTTAACCCCTCCCTGTCCAATACTGTTAACCCCTTCCCTGCCAGTGTCATTTTTGCAGTAACAGTGCATATGTATAGCACTGATTACTGCAGTAATGTCACTGGTACCCCCAAAAGTGTCAAAAATGTCAGTCAAGGGTCCGATCTGTCCGCCGCAATGTCGCAGTACCGCAAAAAAAATTGCAGATCGCCGCCATTACTCGTTAAAAAAAAACACCAAAAATGACAAAAATCTTTCCCTTTGTTAGTAAACGCGATAACTTTTGCGCAAACCAATCAAAATACGCTTTTTGCAATTTTCTTTACCAAACATAGGTAGCATAAAACAAATTGGCCGAAAATGTTAAAAAATTTTGATTTTTACATTTTTTGGGGGGGAATTTCATATAAAAAAAGTGAAAAATATTGTTATTTTTGCAAAAATTACGCTCTTTTTTTGTTTATAGCGCGTGATCAAAAAATCGCACAGGTGATCAAATACCACCAAAAGAAAGCTCTGTTTGTGGGAAAAAAAGGACATGAAATTCGTTTAGGTACAGCGTCGCACGACTGCGCAATAGTCCGTTAAAGTCACGCAGTAAAAAATCGCAAAAAACCCCCTGGTCTTTTAGCAGGAAAATCCTCCGGTGGTAAAGTGGTTAATGACCAGGCCATATTTTGCGATTCGGCACTGTGTTAATTTAACGTAAAATTGCGCGTTCGTGTGACGCTGTACCCAAATACAATTGATGTCCATTTTTCCCCACAAATAGAGCTTTCTTTTGGTGGTATTTGATCACCTGTGCGATTTTTAGATTTTGTGCAATAAACAAAAAAAGAGCGACAATTTTGAAAAAACGCCATATTTTTTTACTTTCTGCCATAAAAAAATTCCCAATAAAAAAAATTTAAAATCACATTTTTTTATTAGTTTAGGCCAATTTGTATTCTGCTACATATTTTTGGTAAAAAAAAATCCCAAAAAGCGTATTTTAATTGGTTTGCGCAAAAGTTATAGCGTTTACAAACTACGGGATAGATTTTTGGAATTTTTATTTATTTTTTTGTTTTTATTGTAGTAATGGCGGCGATCTGCGTTTTTTTAGTGGGACTGCGACAATGTAGCGGACAGATCGGACCCCTAACTGACATTTTCGACACTTTTGGGGGGATCAGTGACATTACTACAGTAATCAGTGCTTAATATTATACAATGTTACTGTATAAGGCAGGGAAGGGGTTAACACTGGGGGTGATCAAAGGGGTTAATGTATGCCTAAATGCAGTGTTGGGGGTAACGAGTTACAAAGTAACGGATTACAGTAACTACATTACTTTTTTTGGTAACGAAAAATTTAAAAATCGATTTTTTTCATAATTTTAGGCCAATTTGTATTCTGCTACATATTTTTAGTAAAAAAAAAATCCCAATAAGCGTATTTTGATTGGTTTGCGCAAAAGTTATCGCGTCTACAAACTACGGGAAAAATGTATGTCATTTTTATTTTATTTTTATTTTTTTTACTAGTAATGGTGGCGAACAGAGATTTTTAGCTGGACTGTGACATTGCGGTGGACAGATCGGACCCCTAACTGACATTTTTGACACTTTTGGGGGGACCAGTGACATTACTACAGTAATCAGTGCTAAAAATATGCACTGTTACTGTACTAATGACACTGGCAGGTAAGGGGTTAACTCAGGGGCGAAAAAAAGGATTAAGTGTGAGCCTAGGGGGTGTTTTCTAACTGTGGGGGGATGGGCTTGTAATATCAACACAGAGACCTGTGTTCCTAAATAGCAGGAACACAGGGGCTCTGTGTTGATAGCAGAGAGAACAACGGTCTGCTGTGTTTACAACAGCAGACCGCTGTTCTCTCTTCCAGATCTGTGCAGTAATCCAGTGTGAGACTTCCTGTAATAAAGACCACTCACTGCTGCTCTCTCTCCTTGTGCAGGATGATTGGTCTTGTCCTCGCCCCCTCCTGTAGTTTTCTGTTGTGGGTGTGGCATCCTAGACCCCTCCCACAGCTCTGCTCTCCTCTCTCTCTCTCTCTGCAGGATGACTGGTCTTGTCTCCGCCCCCTCCTGTATTTTTCTGCAAACAGCCTGTAGTGGGTGGCGTCTGCTAGGCCCCTCCCACAGCTCTCCTTCCTCTCCTTGTGCAGGGTGACTGGTCTTGTCTTCGCTCCCTCCTGTAGTTTTCTGTAGTAGGTTTTTTTTTTTTTTATTGGATGAACCTATGACCATCAGCTCCCTCTAGTGGCCATAATGCAATATTTTCCAAAGAAATACCACAATCAGGAAAATACTGCATTATGGCCAGTAGATGGAGCAGATGATCATAGAAAGGACACATTATTATTTTTTTTTTTTATTGGTTGAACTAGATGGACTTGTCTTTTTTAAACCTGACTAACTATGTAACTATTATGGCGATTATTCACTACAGCTGTGTGAATGCTAAGGCACTTGCACAGCAGTTTTTAAATAATAGACCCCTAAGATTCAAGTACAAACCCACACTGTATGCCTCTTGGATTGAAATTAATGTATAAAAAAATGTATTTTAAAATAATTAATTCAGCATTCCCACAGTCTTTTTTAATAATCCTTGTAATGTGTTTAATATGTGTATTTCCTATGACCATTAGCTCCCTCTAGTGGCCATTATGCAATATTTTCCAAAGAAATACCACAATCAGGAAAATACTGCATTATGGCCAGTAGATGGAGCAGAGGATCAGAGGACACATTTTTTTTTTTTATTGGTTGAACTAGCTAGACTTGTCTTTTTTCAACCTGACTAACTATGTAACTATTATGGCGATTATTCACTACAGCTGTGTGAATGCTGAGGCACTTGCACAGCAATTTTTTAAAAAATAGACCCCTAAGATTCAAGTACAAACCCATACTGTATGCCTCTTGGATTAAAATGAATGTATAAAAAAAATAATTTTAAAATAATGAATTCAGCATTTCCAAAGTCTTTTTGAATAAGCCTTGTAATGTGTCTAATATGTGTATTTCCTATGACTATCAGCTCCCTCTAGTGGCCATAATGCAATATTTTCCAAAGAAATACCACAATCAGAAAAATACTGTATTATGGACATTAGATGGAGATGATGATCATAGAAAGGACACTTTTTTTTTTTTTTTATTGGTTGAACTAAATGGACTTGTGTCTTTTTTCAACCTGACTAACTATGTAACTATTATGGCGATTATTCACTAGAGCTGTGTGAATTCTAAGGCACTTGCACAGCAATTTTTTAAAAAAAATAGACCTCTAAGATTCAAGTACAAACCCATACTGTATGCCTCTTGGATCGAAATGAATGTATAAAAAAAATAATTTTTAAAAAATGTATTCAGCATTCTCACAGTCAGCTCCATCTAGTGGCCATAATGCAATATTTTTCAAAGAAATACCACAATCAGGAAAATACTGCATTATGGCCAGTAGATGGAGCAGAGGATCATAGAAAGGACACATTTTTTATTTTTATTGGTTGAACTAAATGGACTTGTATCTTTTTTAAACCTGACTAACTATGTAACTATTATGGCGATTAGTCACTACAGCTGTGTGAATGCTGAGGGACTTGCGCAGCAATTTTTAAATAATAGACCCCTAAGGTTTTAAGTACGAACCCACACTGTATGCCTCTTGGATCGAAATTAATGTATAAAAAAATGTATTTTAAAATAATTAATTCAGCATTCCCACAATCTTTGTGAATAACCCTTGTAATGTGTCTAATATGTGTATTTCCTATGACTATCAGCTCCCTCTAGTGGCCATAATGCAATATTTTCCAAAGAAATACCACAATCAGGAAAATACTGCATTATGGCCAGTAGATGGAGCAGAGGATCATAGAAAGGACACATTTTATTTTTTTATTGGTTGAACTAAATGGACTTGTGTCTTTTTTCAACCTGACTAATTATGTAACTATTATGGCGATTATTCACTACAGCTGTGTGAATGCTGAGGGACTTGAACAGCAATTTTTAAAAAATAGACCCCAAAGATTCAAGTACAAACCCATACTGTATGCCTCTTGGATCGAAATGAATGTATAAAAAAAAATATTTTTAAAAAATGTATTCAGCATTCTCAGTCAGCTCCCTCTAGTGGCCATAATGCAATATTTTTCAAAGAAATACCGTAATCAGGAAAATACTGCATTATTGCCAGTAGATGGAGCAGATGATCATAGAAAGGACACATTTTATTTTTTTATTGGTTGAACTAAATGGACTTGTGTCTTTTTTCAACCTGACTAACTATGTAACTATTATGGCGATTATTCACTACAGCTGTGTGAATGCTGAGGCACTTGCGCAGCAATTTTTAAATAATAGACCCCTAAGGTTTTAAGTACGAACCCATACTGTATGCCTCTTGGATCGAAATTAATGTATAAAAAATGTATTTTAAAATAATTAATCCAGCATTCTCACAGTCTTTTTTAATGATCATTGTAATGTGTCTAATATGTGTATTTCCTATGACCATCAGCTCCCTCTAGTGGCCATAATGCAATATTTTCCAAAGAAATACCACAATCAGGAAAATACTGCATTATGGCCAGTAGATGGAGCTGATGATCATAGAAAGGACACATTTTATTTTTTTATTGGTTGAACTAAATGGACTTGTGTCTTTTTTCAACCTGACTAACAATGTAACTATAATGGCAATTATTCACTACAGCTGTGTGAATGCTGAGGCACTTGCACAGCAATTTTTTAATAATAGACCCCTAAGATTTTAAGTACGAACCCATACTGTATGCCTCTTGGATCGAAATGAATGTATAAAAAAAATAATTTTTAAAAAATGTATTCAGCATTCTCACAGTCAGCTCCATCTAGTGGCCATAATGCAATATTTTTCAAAGAAATACCACAATCAGGAAAATACTGCATTATGGCCAGTAGATGGAGCAGAGGATCATAGAAAGGACACATTTTTTATTTTTATTGGTTGAACTAAATGGACTTGTGTCTTTTTTAAACCTGACTAACGATGTAACTATTATGGCGATTAGTCACTACAGCTGTGTGAATGCTGAGGCACTTGCACAGCAATTTTTTAATAATAGACCCCTAAGGTTTTAAAAATGAACCCACACTGTATGCCTCTTGGATCGAAATTAATGTATAAAAAAATGTATTTTAAAATAATTAATTCAGCATTCCCACAGTCTTTTTTAATAATCCTTGTAATGTGTTTAATATGTGTATTTCCTATGACCATCAGCTCCCTCTAGTGGCCATAATGCAATATTTTCCAAAGAAATACCACAATCAGGAAAATACTGCATTATGGCCAGTAGATGGAGCAGAGGATCAGAGGACACATTTTTTTTTTTTTTTTTTATTGGTTGAACTAGCTAGACTTGTCTTTTTTCAACCTGACTAACTATGTAACTATTATGGTGATTATTCACTACAGCTGTGTGAATTCTACGGCACTTGCACAGCAATTTTTTAAAAAATAGACCCCTAAGATTCAAGTACCAACCCATACTGTATGCCTCTTGGATCGAAATGAATGTATAAAAAAAAATATTTTTAAAAAATGTATTCAGCATTCTCAGTCAGCTCCCTCTAGTGGCCATAATGCAATATTTTTCAAAGAAATACCGTAATCAGGAAAATACTGCATTATTGCCAGTAGATGGAGCAGAGGATCATAGAAAGGACACATTTTTTATTTTTATTGGTTGAACTAAATGGACTTGTGTCTTTTTTAAACCTGACTAACTATGTAACTATTATGGCGATTAGTCAATACAGCTGTGTGAATGCTGAGGCACTTGCGCAGCAATTTTTAAATAATAGACCCCTAAGGTTTTAAGTACGAACCCACACTGTATGCCTCTTGGATCAAAATTAATGTATAAAAAAATGTATTTTAAAATAATTAATCCAGCATTCTCACAGTCTTTTTTAATAATCCTTGTAATGTGTCTGATATGTGTATTTCCTATGACCATTAGCTCCCTCTAGTGGCCATTATGCAATATTTTCCAAAGAAATACCACAATCAGGAAAATACTGCATTATGGCCAGTAGATGGAGCAGAGGATCATAGAAAGGACACATTTTATTTTTTTATTGGTTGAACTAAATGGACTTGTGTCTTTTTTCAACCTGACTAACAATGTAACTATAATGGCGATTATTCACTACAGCTGTGTGAATGCTGAGGCACTTGCACAGCAATTTTTTAATAATAGACCCCTAAGATTTTAAGTACGAACCCATACTGTATGCCTCTTGGATCGAAATGAATGTATAAAAAAAAATATTTTTAAAAAATGTATTCAGCATTCTCACAGTCAGCTCCCTCTAGTGGCCATAATGCAATATTTTTCAAAGAAATACCACAATCAGGAAAATACTGCATTATTGCCAGTAGATGGAGCAGATGATCATAGAAAGGACACATTTTATTTTTTTATTGGTTGAACTAAATGGACTTGTGTCTTTTTTCAACCTGACTAACTATGTAACTATTATGGCGATTATTCACTACAGCTGTGTGAATGCTGAGGCACTTGCACAGCAATTTTTTAATAATAGACCCCTAAGATTTTAAGTACGAACCCATACTGTATGCCTCTTGGATTCGGACATTTGCTTATCCCAACGTTTATCTTTCAGCTATTTTTTCTTTTTGTAGTAGTAGCTTTTTTTTTGCATCAGTTGTCTTTATTAGTTTTCCTCCAAGAGTTTGGGATTTTGCTCCTCGCTGACAGGCCGCCTCTGTGAACATTACGCAGCTGATAAATCTGCAGCCGGCTCCGCGCCGCGAAAAGCAGAAATGTGCACACAGCCCCCCACTCAAACCATCCCCCGCCATTAAGACTTCCATTAATTACACTGTCCACCTCGATAAGGCAACGCGGGGAGATCTAGAGCGTAATGTGCGACTTTATCATACATCGCGGATAATGAGCTTTGCACGCCATCCGGGGAGAATCCGCAGCTTACTCTTATATGAAGGAGGAAATGCGGGCAGACAGAGCGTTTGCTGACGGCAGCGAAAAGGTCAGATAATTATAAGCAAGCGATCAGCTTTTATTATCACTTTGCAGACGCGTTTAGGAACAGGCATGCCAAGGGCCCTATTTGTACTATGCGTCGCGGTAACGCCAAGCGCCGTGATGCACATAGCATGCATTTCTGTGTTGGGGCGCTATTCGTTTTTTTTTAGCACCCCAATGCATTAACCACTTGCCCACCGGGCACTTTCACCCCCTTCCAGCCCAGGCCAATTTTCAGCTTTCAGCACACTTTGAATAACAATTGCGCGGTCATGCAACACTGTACCCATGTGACATTTTTATCTTTTTTTTCACACAAATAGAGCTTTCTTTTGGTGGTATTTAACCGGTTCCGGCATACCCACCGCATATATACCGCGGCAGGGCGGCCCTCCTGCGCGAACCGTTGTAGGGTAACATCGGTTGCACGCGGCAGTAGGGACTCTGATGCACGGGACAGGCGGCTCCGATTGCTGCCTGTCACCCGCGATCGCTTCCCGCTGAGAGAGAAGAACGGTCATCTGTTGTAATCACAGCCGACCGTTCTTCTCCCTGGAATGATCACAGAGCACCTGTGATCCTTCTATATAGGAACACATGTCTCTGTGATCATTCCACAAGCCTGTTAGAAATCACGGGGCCCCATACAGCCTACCTGGAAGGGCCCCCCCCCCCCCCCAGAATATATCAAAGCAAAATTTTCACTTAAGTAGTGCTGGATCGCCCACTGCCGATTTACTGCGGCAGGCTGACCCTCCTGTGCGAACTGACGTAGACCTACTTCAGTCGCGCACCTGCAGCCAGGGAGCAAACGCTCACCCCACTCGGCAGCGGGGACCCCGATGCACAGGGCAGGCGGCTCCGATTGCCGCCAGACACCCGCGATCGCTCCCCGCTGAGAGAGAAGAACGGTCGTCTATTGTAAACACAGCTGACCGTTCTTCTCCCTGGAATGATCACAGAGCGCCTGTGATCCTTCTATATAGGATCACATATCTCTATGGTCATTTCACAAGCCACGCCCCCCTAACAGTTAGAATCACTCCCCTAGGCTCACATTTAACCCCTTGATCACCCACAGTGTTAGCCCCTTCCCTGCCAGTGTCATTATTACAGTAACAGTGCATATTTTTAGCACTGATTGATTAATGTCACTGGTCCCCCCAAAAGGGTCAAAAATGTCAGTTAGGGGTCCGATCTGTCCGCCACAAAGTCGCAGTCCCGCTAAAAATTGCAGATTGCCGCCATTACTAGTAAAAAAAAAAAAAAAACAATAAAAATTACATAAATCTTTCCTGTAGTTAGTAGGCGCGATAACTTGTGCGCAAAATATGCTTATTGTGATTTTTTTTACGAAAAATATGTAGCAGAAAACAAATTGGCCTAAAATGTTAAAAAAGTTTGATTTTTACTTTTTTTTTTGAGAATGTTATATAGCAGAATGTGAAAAAATATTGTTTTTTTTTTTATCAGTATTGTCTCTTTTATTTTGTTTATAGCGCAAGAAATAAAAATCGCACAGGTGATCAAATAATATGTGGGGAAAAAAAGGACATAAATTTTATTTGGGTACAGCGTCGCACGACAGCGCAATCGTCCGTTAAAATAACACAGTGCTGAATCGCAAAATATGGCCTGGTCATTAAGGGGGAAAATCTTCCGGTCCAGAAGTGGTTAATCACCGCTGGGGTTTTTCATTTTTTGCTAAATAAATGAAAAATTTATTAAAATGTTGAAAAAAAAAACATTTTTCATAGTTTGTTATAAAATTATATAAAATTACAACATAAAATTTTGCAAACTAAATTCCTTGCCCTAATGGAATCCCCATCAATCCTCTGCATCGGATTATCTCCATTTTACAACCTACTTGTAGCAGGCAAACCCATTCAGAAGACTTCCTCTATGATATATTGGGAACAAACTCTCCAATTTTGTTGTTCTGTCTGTATATATCTTTTTGGAAAATCAAATAAAAATGTATTAAAAAAAAAAAACTCTCCAATTCTCAGTGGACCTTAGCCAATGGCACGGCTGCCCAACAAATACTCAAGATCCCTCTCTCATTGGGAAGCCCACCAAAAACTCCAACCTAACTGGTATGTTACTCCTGACAAAATACAGCACATCTTCTCCAACTACTCCCAACATTGCTGCAGGAATTGTGGCTACTTAGGCTGACCCTCCCAAATCTGGTGGACCTCCCCCAAAATTGTCAATTTCTGGTCCTCAGTGTTCACCCTAATTGCCTCCACCATCAAACAAAGGATCGCCGAAGACCCTAAGAAAGCCTTATCTGGAATAGGGATAGACTCATGGCCTCCCGCTCTTCGCTCTACCCTAACCCATATATTCATAGCAGCCAAACTTACAATATCCAGGAACTGGAAACAAACAACACCCCCTGATATTTCAACTTCTACTGAGGCATCATCTAAAAAGCCTTCTAAAATGGTAGATTCTGTGGTACTATAGAGACCAGGACAGTCAAGCTACGCATTTTAGCCCCCCTCTTCTCCTTCGGGGGAGGACGGGGGCAGGGGGGCAATTGCCCCCTGGGCCGCTCTGATGTCCCGTTAAAACCGCTTCTGCCGCAGACATGCCTTAGGCTCCGTTCACATGTAGGCGTTTTTGGGGAGTTTTTCTGCTCTAGGATCAGCTCTCAAAACGCCCAACAAGACAAATCCTATTCATTTCAATGGCCCCTGTTCACATCTGAGCGTTTTGACGCTGTGAGCAAAACGCCCAACGCTCAAAAAAGTACATGAGCTTCTTTTTGGGCAGATTACAGGCGTTTTCCATTGGTCTCTATTCAATCTAAAAACGCCTGTACAAAAAAACGCCTGTAAAAACGCCTGTAAATCGCGGTAAAATTGCGGTAAAAATCGCGGTAAAAACGCGTGAAAACGCTAGGCTCAGGTGTGAATGTAGCCTAAGGCTGCATTCACACTTGAGCGTAGCGTTTTTTACCGCGATTTTACCACGATTTTTACCGCGATTTTTACCGCGATTTTACCGCGATTTTTTCAGGCGTTTTTCATTGACATCTATCAAAAACGCTGGTAATCAGCCCAAAAAGAAGCTCATGTACTTTTTTCAGCTACAGGCGTTTTGCAAAACGGTCAGATGTGAACAGGGGCCATTTAAATGAATGGGGTTTTACTTGTTGGGCGTTTTGGAAGCGTTTCTTTTGAGCGTTTTTGGAGCTGAAAACGCCCAGGTGTGAATGGAGCCTAAAGGATTCCTGATGAAGAGAATTAAAAAGTCTATTGCACTGATCTACTGAGTGCAGGTTGAAGACAAGCTGTGTCTGAGCAGAGGCCGGTTCCATGCCCCACTGGAGACTCTCCTCCCCTGGCCAGCCCCGACCCAGCTTCCCTAGCTCCCCCCAACCGCCCCCTGCTGGCCAGATTGGGAACCCAGGTGAGTAGAGAGTACCTGGAGCAGGGCTTCAGTCTGGAATGAAGGTCAGGAGGAGGATTGGAAGAGGGAGGATGGGAGGGGGGGCTGAGTCGCTGCACCATGGGCAGAAAGTTGCCAGTCTGCCCCTGCCTCTCTCACTATCTCTTTCTCTCTGTTCTCCTGGAACTAATGAGAATACAGATAAACATGAAGCCAGGAATGTAAATTGCCATGGACAAATGTTACAGGGAACATCTGTAGAAGGATGTGTATTGCTTGCCAAGGGAAATATGTATCTGTGACGTAACTGTTGTTTTATATATGTGATTTACACGCTTATTTAGTCACTTGGCAAACAGGCATGAGCCGGGCTAAGTCACTTCGCTAGCGAATAAAAAAGGTTTGATTCCTGAAAGTTTGTGTCCAAATTCATTTTCTAGGCTTCAAATAATTATTTGCTGAAACACTACTCGCATCCTGAATGAACACGCCTTACTCAAACTTATGTTTGCCAAGGCCCATCTACAAATGGACAAATTTACGGCCTCTCGGGCTCCATGGATTGCTCACCCTTCCTGCACCATCCCTTTACCCTAGTTCTACCGACAACTCCAAACTGCGCTACTCCTACCTCAGCCAATGATATAACCTAGTAATATATTAACCACTTGCCGACCAGTTGCTGCCTATATACGGCGGCAGGTCGACAGGTTCCTGCAAATTGCCGTACCTGTACGGCAGGTTACGGGAGTACCTCTGTACAACAGCAGGTCGGCAGGCTCCCGCAAATCTCCGTACCTGTACGGCAGGTCACGGGAGTACCTATATACAGCGGCAGGTCGGCAGGCTCCCACAAATTGCCGTACCTGTACGGCAGGTCACGGGAGTACCTCTGTACAACAGCAGGTCGGCAGGCTCCCGCAAATCTCCGTACCTGTACGGCAGGTCACGGGAGTACCTATATACAGCGGCAGGTCGGCAGGCTCCCACAAATTGCCGTACCTGTACGGCAGGTCACGGGAGTACCTCTGTACAACAGCAGGTCGGCAGGCTCCCGCAAATCTCCGTACCTGTACGGCAGGTTACGGGAGTACCTCTGTACAACAGCAGGTCGGCAGGCTCCCGCAAATCTCCGTACCTGTACGGCAGTTCACAGGAGTACCTATATACGGCGGCAGGTCGGCAGGTTCCTGCAAATCGCTGCACCTCTACGGTGGTTCACAGGAGCGATCTTGGGGGCGCGCGCATGCCACACACGTGCCAAATCGCCAGAAGGGAAGCTGATCCACAGGGACGGTGGTCGCTTTTGCCGCCAGGCACTCGCAATCGCTCTCAGTGAAGAGAGAACGGCGGTCTGCTGTTGCAAACACAGCAGACCATTGTTCTCTCTGGAATCAATACAGAGCTCCTGTGTTCCTCCTATTTAGGAATACAGGTCTCTGTGTTGATTTCACAAGCCCATCCCACCTCACAGTTAGAAAGCACCCCCCAGGCTCACATTTACCCCTTTGATCGCCCCTGGGTTAGCCCCTTCCCTGCCAGTGTCATTAGTACAGTGACAGTGCATATTTTTAGCACTGATTACTGTAGTAATGTCCTTGGTCCTCCCAAAAGTGTCAAAAATGTCAGTTAGGGGTCCGATCTGTCCGCCGCAATGTCACAGTCCCGCTAAAAATTGCAGATCGCCACCATTACTAGTAAAAAATAAATGAATAAAAATTACACCCCTGGGCTCACATTTACCCCTTTGATCGCCCCTGGGTTAACCCCTTCCCTGCCAGTGTCATTAGTACAGTGTCAGTGCATACTTTAAGCACTGATTACTGTAGTAATGTCACTGATCCCCCCAAAAGTGTCAAAACTGTCAGTTAGGGGTGCGATCTGTCCGCCGCAATGTCGCAGTCCCGCTAAAAATCGCAGATCGCCGCCATTACTAGTAAAAATAAATAAATAAAAATTACACCCCTGGGCTCACATTTAACCCTTTGATCGCCCCCCTCCCTGGGTTAACCCCTTCCCTGCCAGTGTCATTAGTACAGTGACAGTGCATATTTTCAGCACTGATTATTGTAGTAATATCACTGGTCCCCCCAAAAGTGTCAAAAATGTCAGTTAGGGGTCCGATCTGTCCGCCGCAATGTCGCAGTCCCGCTAAAAATCGCCCATCTCCGCCATTACTAGTAAAAAATAAATAAATAAAAACGACAATCTTTCCCGTAGTTTGTAGACGCGACAACTTTTGCGCAAACCAATCAAAATACGCTTATTGCGATTTTTTTTTTTTTTTACCAAAAATATGTAGCGGAATACAAATTGACCTAAAAGGATGAAAAATTTAGATTTTCTAATTTTTTTTGGAATTAGAATTACACGTCAAGGAAACCAGTACCGCAATGATTTCCTTGACGTGTAACTTGGAATATTCAGTTGCATGTTGGATCTCCTTTTTTGTAAAAAATGTCAGTTGGGGGTCCAATCTGTCTGCCGCAATGTCGCAGTCCCGCTAAAAATTGCCCATCTCCGCCATTACTAGTAAAAAATAAATAAATAAAAACGACAAAAATCTTTCCCCAATTTGTAGACGCGACAACTTTTGCGCAAACCAATCAAAATACGCTTATTGTGATTTTCTTTTTTTTACCAAAAATATGTAGCAGAATACAAATTGACCTAAAAGGATGAAAAATTTAGATTTTCAATTTTTTTTTTTTTTTGGAATGTTATATAGCAGAAAGTGAAAAATATGTTTTTTTTTTTTTTTTCAGAATTGTCGCTCTTTTTTTGTTTACAGCGCAAAAAAATAAAAATCACACAGGTGATCAAATACCACCAAAAGAAAGCTCTATTTGTGGGGAAAAGGGACATTAATTTTCTTTGGGTACAGCGTCGCACGACTGCGCAATTGTCAGTTAAGGTAACGCAGTGCCGAATGGCAAAAAAATGGCCTGGTCATTAAGGGGGAAATCCTTGCGGTCCAGAACTGGTTAAATTTAATCAGCATGTTAATTGGGGCGGGGGGGGGGGGGGACCAGAGAAAGCAAAATGTAAGCAGAATAATAAAAAAAATTAAATAATTAAATTAAGAATAAAGTTAAACTTTAAATTAGGATATTCTTTACCTGGAAATCTATCCCGGGTTTTGGTGTAACACGGAAAATGGGCAGCAGAGGCTGAAGGGTTAATCAGAAATCGCCGCCTGTAATCCTAATGGGTATGAAATGATATTTATTTACATGAAGCTGTAATGAAATCTATTTATTACACAGCTCATCACCTCCCTGGAGCGCTAATTAGCTCCTGCCGCTGGATGCGAGGATGAGACGCCGCGCGGCGCGGCCCGGAATTAGTCTCGCTGCCTTATTCATTTTTTTTTTTTTATGCACCATACATAACTGTCAGGAGTGGGTTGTGGTGGGCAGCTGCAGAAGGAGCCCCAGAAATATAATACAGGTAAAGAGAGCCTGTCAGAGGCAGACATGTTTGGGATGAAGCAGTCGTCTGGTTGTATCTGCAGGGAGCTGGTAAGAAAAAAAAAAATATCTTTTTTTATGGGTGAAATGGATAGACACGGGCACTTCGTTTCGTTCCCTGTTGAAATTCGGACTAGTTTTTCATCCAAATTACAATACTAATGAATTTAAACGAGTCCGAAATAACGAATCAAAATTTTGGACAAAATTCAAATAGTTTTCGAATCGAATTCGAATTTCTGAAGAGAATAGAATAGAAAACAAAGGAACAGAATAGAAAATAAAAGAATAGAATAGAGTAAAACAGAACAGAATAGAAAATAAAATAATAGAAAAAGAAGGGATAGAATAGACAATAAAAGAATAGAGTAAAACAGAACAAAATGGAATAGAAAATAATAGAATAGAGTAAATCAGAACATAATAGAAAATAAAAGAATAAAAAAAGGGCTAGAATAGAAAATAAAAGAATAGAATAGAGTAAAACAGAACATAATAGAAAATAAAAAAAATAGAAAAAAAGGGATAGAATGGAAAATAAATGAATAGAGTAAAACGGAACAAAATGGAATAGAAAATAAAAGAATAGAATAGAGTAAAACAGAACATAATAGAAAATAAAAGAATAAAAAAAGGGATAGAATAGAAAATAAAAGAATAGAATAGAGTAAAACAGAACAGAATAGAAAATAAAAGAATAAAAAAAAGGGATAGAATAGAAAATAAAAGAATAGAATAGAGTAAAACAGAACAGAATAGAAAATAAAAGAATAAAAAAAGGGATAGAATAGAAAATAAAAGAATAGAATAGAGTAAAACAGAACATAATAGAAAATAAAAAAATAGAAAAAAAGGGATAGAATGGAAAATAAATGAATAGAGTAAAACTGAACAAAATAGAATAGAAAATAGAAGAATAGAGTAAAACAGAACATAATAGAAAATAAAAAAATAGAAAAAAGGGATAGAATAGAAAATAAAAGAATAGAGTAAAACAGAACAAAATAGAATAGAAAATAAAAGAATAGAGTAAAACAGAACAAAATAGAAAATAAAAGAATAGAAAAAAAGGGATAGAATAGAAAATAAAATAATAGAGTAAAACAGAACAAAATAGAATAGAAAATAAAATAATAGAGTAAAACAGAGCAAAATACAGAATAAAGAATAGAAAAAAAGGGATATGATAGAAAATAAAAGAATATAGTAAAACAGAACAAGATAGAATAGAAAATAAAAGAAAAGAATAGAGTAAAACAGAACAAAATAGAAAATAAAAGAATAGATGAAAGGGATAGAATAGAAAACAAAGTAACAGAATAGAATAGAAAATAAAAGAATAGAATAGAGTAAAACAGAATAGAAAATAAAAGAATAGAAAAAAGGGATAGAATGGAAAATAAAAGAATAGAGTAAAACGGAACAAAATAGAATAGAAAATAAAAGAATAGAATAGAGTAAAACAGAACATAATAGAAAATAAATGAATAGAAAAAAAGGGATAGAATAGAAAATAAAAGAATAGAGTAAAACAGAAAAAAATAAGGAATAGAAAAAAAAAGGGATAGAGTAGATAATAAAATAATAGAGTAAAACAGAACAAAATACAAAATAAAATAGAAAAAAAAGGGAAGAATAAAAAAAGAACAGAGTAAAACAGAACAAAATAGAATAGAAAATAAAATAATAGAGTAAAACAGAGCAAAATACAAAATAAAGAATAGAAAAAAAGGGATATGATAGAAAATAAAAGAATATAGTAAAACAGAACAAGATAGAATAGAAAATAAAAGAAAAGAATAGAGTAAAACAGAACAAAATAGAAAATAAAAGAATAGATAAAAGGGATAGAATAGAAAACAAAGTAACAGAATAGAATAGAAAATAAAAGAATAGAATAGAGTAAAACAGAACAGAATAGAAAATAAAAGAATAGAAAAAAGGGATAGAATGGAAAATAAAAGAATAGAGTAAAACGGAACAAAATAGAATAGAAAATAAAAGAATAGAATAGAGTAAAACAGAACATAATAGAAAATAAATGAATAGAAAAAAAGGGATAGAATAGAAAATAAAAGAATAGAGTAAAACTGAACAAAATAGAATAGAAAATAAAAGAATAGAGTAAAACAGAACAAAATAAGGAATAGAAAAAAAAAGGGATAGAGTAGATAATAAAATAACAGAGTAAAACAGAACAAAATACAAAATAAAATAGAAAAAAAGGGAAGAATAAAAAAAGAACAGAGTAAAACCGAACAAAATAGAATAGAAAATAACAGAACAGAATAAAATAGAATAGAAAAAGGAATACCGCGTTTCCTCGGTCTTATATTATTTTGGCTACAAAAAAACACACTAGGGCTTATTTTCAGGGGATGTCTTATCTGTCTTCCCTCCCCCTCTCCCCCTGTCAGCTCAGGAGTCATCATTATGATATCTTTAATCCCAAAAATAAACCTTTGTTAAAGTCATTGTAAAAATTTGTGATCCGTTTTAAAGAAAAAGAATATATTGTCCAGTGTGTCTCCTTTTGTAACTTTATGAAAAGATATATAATGTCCAGTGAGTTTCCTTTTGTAACTTTGTCGAAAACACCTTAGTTACAGCACCGCTGGGCGCTCACGTGATCCGCCAGAGCTCTTCCCCACTCAGAGCACTGCCGAGGGAAGGGCCGAGATCCCTGCTGATATCAGCCCCGTTCCGAGCACTGCAGGGGGAGGGGCCGCTGACATCACCTGGGAGGAGAGGAGAAGATCTCCGGCGGGTCACGTGAGCGCCCAGCGACGCTGTAAATTCTGTAAATTAGGTATTTTCAACAATAAAGTTACAAAAGGAGACACATTGGACACTATTTAATCTTTTTACAAAACAGATTATACATTTTTACAAGAACTTTATTAGGGCTTATTTTCGGGGTGGGGCCTATATTACAGCCATCCCAGAAAAGCACGCTAGATCTCATTTTTGGAGTAGGGCTTATTTTCGGGGAAACATGGTAGAATAGCACAAAAAAAAAAAAGAAGGAATATAACCATCTTCTAAAATTCCAATTTCAAATAGAATAAATTCAAATAGAATAGAAAAGAATAGAATAGAAACCAAAAAAATATAACCATTGCCCAAATGTCTAAGTAAATAAATTTAAATTTGAATAGAAAAGAAAAGAAAAAAATAGATTACAATGACATAGAAAATAAAAGAATATAATTGACTGGAATAGAAAAGAAAAGAATAAAATAGAATATAAAAAAATAGAATAAAATAGAATAGATAAAATTGAACTAAGAATAGAAAACATATAAGAATAGAATAGAAAATAATGGAACAGAATAAAATAAAAAATAGAAAATAGAATAGAAAGAATATAACAATATTATAACTGTTTTCTAATTTCGAATAGAATAATTTGAATAGAAAAGATAAAATAGATTAGAACGACATAGAAAATAAAAGAATATAATTGACTGGAATAGAAAAGAAAAGAATAAAATAGAATGTAAAAAAATAGAATAGAATAGAATAGAAAGAATTGAACTAAGAATAGAAAACATATAAGAATAGAATAGAAAATAATGGAACAGAATAAAATAAAAAATAGAAAATAGAATAGAAAGAATATAACAATATTATAACTGTTTTCTAATTTCGAATAGAATAAATTTGAAAAGAATAGAAAAGAACAGAATATAAAGGGAAAATAATAGATTAGAATGCAATAGAAAATAAAAAAATATAGTTGACTAGAATTGAAAAGAAAATAATAGAATAGAATATTTTTTTATATTCTATTCTATTATTTTATTCTATTATTTTCTTTTCAATTCTAGTCAACTATATTTTTTTATTTTCTATTGCATTCTAATCTATTATTTTCCCTTTATATTCTGTTCTTTTCTATTCTTTTCAAATTTATTCTATTCGAAATATAAGAATAATATAAGAATAGAATAAAAAATAATGGAACAGAAAAAAATAAAAAATAGAAAATAGAATAGAAAGAATATAACAATATTATAACTGTTTTCTAATTTCGAATAGAATAAATTTGAAAAGAATAGAAAAGAACAGAATATAAAGGGAAAATAATAGATTAGAATGGAATAGAAAATAAAAAAATATAGTTGACTAGAATTGAAAAGAAAATAATAGAATAGAATATTTTTTTATATTCTATTCTATTATTTTATTCTATTATTTTCTTTTCAATTCTAGTCAACTATATTTTTTTATTTTCTATTGCATTCTAATCTATTTTTTTCCCTTTATATTCTGTTCTTTTCTATTCTTTTCAAATTTATTCTATTCGAAATATAAGAATAATATAAGAATAGAATAAAAAATAATGGAACAGAATAAAAAAAAAAATAGAAAATAGAATAGAAAGAATATAACAATATTATAACTGTTTTCTAATTTCGAATAGAATAAATTTGAAAAGAATAGAAAAGAACAGAATATAAAGGGAAAATAATAGATTAGAATGCAATAGAAAATAAAAAAAATATAGTTGACTAGAATTGAAAAGAAAATAATAGAATAGAATATAAAAAAATAGAATAAAATAGTTTAATTCTTTCTATTCTATTCCATTTTATACTATTTTTTTTATATTCTTTTCCTTTCTATTCTAGTCAATTCTATTCTTTTATTTTCTATTCCATTTGAATCTATTCTTTTCCTATATATTATATTCTTTTCGATTCTTTTCAAATGTATTCTATTTGAAATTTGAGTTGTATTGTTATATTCTGTCTATTCTAGTCTATTCTTTTTTTATTCTATTCTTTTATTTTTTTCTATTATTTAAAATAAAGAGTGTGTTTGTAGCACAAGATGGTAAATAAAGGTACCGCATCCCTAATCTGTATATAATCTATACTGGGAAAGATATCCCAAAGAGTGAAACCGACAGCTAAAACCTGAGGTGTGTAGAATATTCTATTCTATTCAAATAGTGCAGCGCTAACGTGAAAAATTGTGAGTATAAATATGAAAAAATACAATCATAAATTGTGCAAAAAACATGATACACAAATATATAATAAATGGTGCAACACTGGCATGATAATAGTGTAAACCATAGAGTGCATGAATTTGTAATCATCAAACGTGCATTGCAAAGTGAACAAAAGTCCATTTAAAAGTCCAAAAACAAATGCACAGGTCCCAGAGTGGACAATAGTAGAAAGGAGGCTTGAATCCCAAGATTCTTTCCAGCACCAGCACCTGGTAAGGGGGGTGCACTATGATATAAGGGAGGAAGGGGGACTCTCGACTTCTGATGGTGGTGGGCTAATGATAGAACCGGCCCTCTGAGGGTGACCATAATGCCCATGCGGCCCGCGATGAAATTGAGTTTGACACCCCTGCCCTAGAGTCTCTGCTAAAAAAAAAAGTATAATGTTTGGAGGTTCTTAGTAATTTTGTAGTGAATATAGAATATTCTCTCAAAATATAGAGTACTCTGTATCAGGTACAATATTTGTGTTTTTGTTACTTTTATATTTATTTTTTAAGCTCTCTCTAAGTTACAATGTATTTTTTATTTTATTAAATGTGTATTGTTGAGTTGTTTTTGGCAAGCAGGGATCCTGCTCCGATGTTAGAAATGGAAGTGTAATTAATCATTGTGTCAAAGTTTCTACAAGTAATAAAACAAAAGACCCCCAGAGAGGAGCGAGGCGTCTCATAACGGGGAGCCTCGCCTGCGAGGGGCCAGACATTCACAATATGACATGAGTGGGGCTGCCAATGGATGATAAATGATTGTGGGAGGATATCTGAAGTCACCACAGACACAAATATACAGTATACGGACTTCAGAACTTCGTAAGTGTACTAAATCCATCCATTAATATCAAAATATTATAAAAAAAAAATGGCGACCTTTATTGTGCTAAAGCACGGGGTATCATAAACGATTGCAGTTTTTTTAACCATTTCTGGACCGGAAGGTTTTACCCCCTTAATGACCAGGCCATATTTTGCGATTCGGCACTGCGTTACTTTAACTGACAATTGCGCGGTCATGCGACGCTGTACCCAAATAAAATTGATGTCCTTTTTTTTCCCCCCACAAATAGAGATTTCTTTAACCACTTGCCAACCGCCGCACGACTATCTACGTCGGCGGTCAGCCCCTCACAGGCAAAGTGACGTAGGGCTACGTCACTAGCTTGTGAGGGTCTAGGGAGCGAGCGCACGCCGCCGGAGGCGCGCTCCCACTCCCGCGTGGTCACGGACCCCCCCCCCGCGCGTGTGACCGGCGGACCCGATGTCCGCCGGCCACTCTGCGATCGGCGGGGGAGAGGGAGAAAGTCAGGCGGCTTGTGTAAACAAGCTGCCTGTCATTCTCCCCTGTGTATAAAGGATGATCATACGGTTCTACTATGTAGAACCGTTGATCACTCTTCATACATCTGAAGCCACAGCC
This sequence comes from Pelophylax lessonae, assembly GCF_965119305.1. NCBI lineage: Eukaryota > Metazoa > Chordata > Amphibia > Anura > Ranidae > Pelophylax > Pelophylax lessonae. Next base: position 14,755,100 of record NC_138775.1, read on the forward strand.
AATCACAGTAGAAAGCACGCCCCTAGGGACACACATAGCCCCTCCCTTTCAAAAAAAGTTAACCCCTTCACTGCCAGTGTATTTTTACAGTAACAGTGCATATGTATAGCACTGATTACTGTAGAAATGTCTCTGGTAACCCCAAAAGTGGCAAAAATGTCAGTCAAGGGTCCGATCTGTCCGCCGCAATGTCGCAGTACCGCAAAAAAATCGCAGATCGCCGCCATTACGTGTTAAAAAAAACAACAAAAATGACAAAAATCTTTCCCTTTGTTAGTAAACGCGATAACTTTTGCGCAAACCAATCAAAATACGCTTTTTGCAATTTTTTTTACCAAACATAGGTAGCATAAAACAAATTGGCTGAAAATGTTAAAAAATTTTGATTTTTACATTTTTTGGGGGGGGGAATTTCATATAAAAAAAATGTGAAAAATATTGCTATTTTTGCAAAATTTACGCTATTTTTTTGTTTATAGCGCATGATCAAAAAATCACACAGGTGATCAAATACCACCAAAAGAAAGCTCTGTTTGTGGGAAAAAAAGGACGCCAAATTTGTTTAGATACAGCGTCGCACGACCGCACAATTGTCCGTTAAAATCGCGCAGTGCCGAATCGCAAAATACCCCCTGGTCAGGAAGGGGGGTAAAATCTTCCGGGGCTTAAGTGGTTAAGACCGCATTTAAACTGAAGCGGCACGACTTCGGGGGCGACCTGTGAAGTCCCATGCACCGCATCTTTGGCGCGACTTGCATGGACTTCATATAATGAATGTCTATGCAAGTCGCTCCGAGGTCGCCCCGAAGTAGTACAGGACCCTTTTTCTAAGTCGGATCGACTTCTGTCGCTCCTATTAGAACGGGTCCTGTACCAGTTAATGGACCGCGAGGGACCGCGATTTGTCAGGCTGACAAGTCGCCTGACAAGTCGCTGTAGTGTGAATGGAGCCTTAGTGGTATTTGATCACCTGTGCGATTTTTTTTTATTTTTTGTGCTATAAACAAACAAAAAAAAATAGCGACAATTTAAAAAAAAACAAAAAAAAATATATATTTTTTAACTACTTGCCGAGCGGCAGCCTCACATGTCTCTATGGTCATTTCAGTAGCCACGCCCCCCAGTTAGAATCACTCCCCTAGGCTCACATTTAACCCCTTGATCACCCACTGTGTTAACCCCTTCCCTGCCAGTGTCATTATTACAGTAACAGTGCATATTTTTAGCACTGATTACTGTAGTAATGTCACTGGTACCCCCAAAAGTGTCAAAAATGTCAGTCAAGGGTCAAATCTGTCCGCCACAATGCCACAGTCCCACTAAAAATTGCAGATCGCCGCCATTACTAGTAAAAAAAAGAAAAAACAATAAAAATGACATAAATCTTTAGTTAGTAGACGCGATAACTTTTGCGCAAACCAATCAAAATACACCTATTGCGATTTTTTTTTTACCAAAAATATATAGCAGAAAACAAATTGGCCTAAAATGTTAAAAAAAACTTTGATTTTTAATTTTTTTTTTTTTTTTGGGAATGGTTTATAGCAGAAAGTGAAAAACCACCAAAAGAAAGCTCTATTTGTCCCGCTAAAAATCGCAGATCACCGCCATTATTAGTACAAAATAAATAAAAATGACATAAATCTTTCCCCTAGTTTGAAGACGAGATAACTTTTGCGCAATCCAAAAAATATACACTTATTCTGATTTTTTTTTACCAAAAATATGCAGCAAAATACAAATTGGCCTAAAAGTATTAAAAAAATTGTATTTCTACATTTTTTTTTTTTAAATTGGGAATGTTTATAGCAGAAAGTAAAAAATATTGTTTGTTTGTTTTTTCAGAATTGTCGCTCTTTTTTTGCTTATAGCGCAAAAAATAAAAATCGCACAGGTGATCAAATACCAGCAAAAGAAAGCTCTATTTGTGGGGAAAAAAAAGGGCATCAATTTTATTTGGGTACAGTGTTGCACGACCGCACAATTGCCCATTAAAATAACGCAGTGCCAAATCACAAAATATGGCCTGGTCAGGAAGGGAGTAAAACCTTCCGGTCTTAAAACGGTTAAAAATACGCTCATTGAGAATTTTTTTGTCAAAGACATGTAGCTAAATACATTTTGGCCTAAATATATGACAAAAATTGAATATATTGGATATTTTTTAACTGTCAAAGTAGAAAAATATTGTTATTTTTTCAAAATTGTCGCCCTTTTTTTATTAATATCGCAAAAAATGAAAAGCGCAGAGGTGATCAAATACCATCAAAAGAAAGCTCTGTTTGTGGGAAAAAAAGGACGTAAATTTCGTTTGGGTACGGCGTCGCACGACCGCGCAATTGTCCGTTAAAGTCGCACAGTGCCGAATCGTAAAAAGTGGCCTGGCCTGGGGACAGGGGACAGCAAAATCCTCCGGTGGTAAAAAGTTTAAGGGGGAAAATCTTCCGGTCCAGAAGTGGTTAAAATGGTTAACCTATGCCTCCTTCCTTCCATCCCTCTTCTATTTGGTGCTCTGTCCCCCCCCCCTTCTCCCGGCTCCGTCCTCGCTCCATGCGATCACGCTCTCCCTCCCTAGAAATATGTTGAACACACGACTTTTTTGGTACATGTGTCTCCGCTAAATGATATATTAGAGCCGGGGACATTTTGATCTCTTTGCGCAGTCGTCTTTATTTGTCTGACACTTCAGCCGAAGCGCCGTCCTGTCAATTCTCCATCTCCCGGCAAAGCTCCCCCAGCACCTGTCACTGCATGTCACCATGACTCAGTGTTACATTAACGTCTCACTTCATCATCACACTTCCAGGAGATGCTAAATGTGGCGGCTGGAGTCGCAGATTTCAGAGGTACAAGATGTTGGAGAGCCCTGTGGGGTGTTGTGTTTTTGTTCTCGCAGTTATCTTCCATCTATATATAAAGTCCCAGAAAAGGGGCTATGGGGGGTGACTGAGCAAGATGGACACTTTGTCACTCAGCAGCACTCCTGAACTCGAGCCGTGCGATAAAAGGCCGATACCCGGGTCACAGATTCACCGTTAGGCTAAGTTCACATTGCTGAAGATGAGCGCTTTCCCAATACGCGTTGCCATTTTGCAATTATTTGAATTATTGTTAATGGCACCCCTACACAGGGCGGGGACAAGGGGTGGGCAGGAGGGGAGGCTTCCCTGGGCACTGTGGTATCATGTGTGGTGGGGGCGCATTGAGGAGATTGGAGGGTATTTGTGTTAGAAGGGGGAAATAGGGGGGGGGGTGGCAGGCGGTAATAATTGCTCTAGGAGGGTAGGGGGTTCTAGGTGTGCTATGTGTGTTGATTTAGGGGGACCTGTGTTGGGAGAGGGGATGCAGATTTGTACTAGGAGGGGGGTTGGGGGTTATTGTGCTAGGAGAGGTGATATGGTGGGGGGATTGTTCTAGGAGGGGAAATTTGGGGAGGGGGAGTGATGATTTAGGGAGATCTCTGTTGGGAGAAGGGATTGGGGAAAAGGATTTGTTCTAGGAGGGGGGATTGAGGGGTTTTCTGCTAGAAGAGGTGATATGGTGGGGGGGGGATATTGTTCTAGGAGGGGAAATGTGAGAGGGGGTGCTAGGAGTGTTGATTTAGGGGGATCTCTGTTGGGAGAAGGGATGGAGAAGAGGATTTGTTCTAGGAGGGGGGATTGGGGGGTTTTCTGCTAGAAGAGGTGATATGATGGGGGGGGGGGGCTACCATGAGGAGATTGGAGGGGAGGAGATTTGTGTTAGAAGGGGGAATTTGGGGGTGGCAGGCAGTAATAATTCCTCTAGGAGGGGAAATTTGAGGGGGGGGGGGGTACAAGGAGTGTTGATTTTGGGGAACCTGTGTTGGGAGAGGGGATGAGGATTTATTCTAGGAGGGGGGGTTGGGGGTTATTGTGCTAGAAGAGGTGATATGGTGGGGGGGGGGGGATATTGTTCTAGAAGGGTCAATTTGAGGGGGGGACTAAAGGAGTGTTGATTTAGGGGGACCTGCGTTGGGAGAGAGGATGAGGCAAGAGGATTTGTTCTAGGAGGGGGGATTTTGTGCTAGGTGATATGGAGGGGGGGGGGGGGGGCTAGAGGGATATTGTTATATTGTCCTAGGAAGGGAAATTTGTGTAGTGCTAGGAGTGTTGATTTAGGGGTTCTATGTTGGGAGAGGAGATGGGGGAGGAAGAATTGTTCTAGGAGGGGGGATTGGGAGTTTTTGTGCTAGAAAAGGTGATGTGGGGGAGGGGATATTGTTCTAGGAGAGGAAATGTGGGGGTGCTTGGAGTGTTGATTTAGGGGGGTCTATGTTGGGAGAGAGGATGGGGGAAGAGGATTTATTCTAGGAGGGGGTATTAGGGAGTTTTGTGCTATAAGAGGTGAAATGGTGTGTGTGGGGGGGAGGGGGGGGGGTATTATCCTAGGAAGGGAAATTCGAGGGGGGCTTCTAGGATTATTGATTTAGGGGATCTGTGTTGGGAGAAGGAATGGGGGAAGAATATTTGATCTATGAGGGGGGTTGTGGGGTTTTGTGCTAGAAGAGGTGATATGGTGTGTGTGTGTGGGGGAGGGGGGTGCACTGTTCTAGGAGAGGATATTTTGGGGGGGGGGGGGTGCTAGGAGTGTTTACGGGGATGGGGGAAGAGGATATGTTCTAGGAGGGGGGATTAGGGGATTTTGTGCTATAAGCGGTGATATGGTGGGGGGTATTGTTCTAGGAAGAGAAATTTGAGGGGGTTGCTAGGATTACTGACTTAGGGGGATCTGTGTTGGGAGAGGATGTGGGGGAAGAGGATTTGTTCTAGGAGGGGGGACTGGGGGGGTTTTGTGCTAGAAGATGTAATATGGGTGTGGGGGGGGGGGGGTATTGTTCTAGGAGGGGAAATTTGGGAAATTTGCTAGGATTATTGGTTTAGAGGGATCTGTGTTGGGAGAAGGGATGGAGGAAGAAGATTTGTTCTATGAGGGGGGATTGTGGGGTTTTGTGCTAGAAGAGGTGATATGGTGTGTGTGTGTGTGTGGGGGGGGGGGGTGTATTGTTTCAGGAGGGGACATTTTGGGGGGTGCTAGGAGTGTTGATTTAGGGGGATCTATGTTGGGAGAGAGGATGGGGAAGAGGATTTGCTCTAGGAGGGGGTATTAGGGGGTTTTGTGCTATAAGAGGTGATAGGGTGGTGGGGGAGGGGGGGGGGGTTTGTTCTAGTAAGGGAGATTTGAGGGGGGTTGCTAGGAATATTGATTTAGGGGGATATGTGTTGGAAGGGGTGGGGAAGACGATTTTTCTAGGAGGGGCTATTAAGGGGTTTTGTGCTATAAGAGGTAATATGGTGGGGGGAGGGGCAGTGTTCTAAGGGGTGTAAATTTGGGGGGAGGGTGCTAGGACTGATTTTGGGAGATCTGTGTTGGGAGCAGGGATGGGGGAAGAGGATTTGTTCTGGGTGGGGGTATTGAGGGGTTTTGTGCTATAAGAGGTGTTATGGTGGTGGTGGGGGGGGTATTGTTCTTATAAGGGAAATTTGAGGGGGATTGTTAGGATAATAGATTTAGGATCTGTGTTGGGAGAGGGGATGGGGGAAGTTGATTTGCTCTAGGAGGGGGGGGGGGGAATTGTGGGGTTTTGTGCTAGAAGAGGTTCTGTTCTTTCAGCAGGGGCTTTATTTGTACTGGGAGGAGGGGGAATTTATGCTTAGAGAGTAATGCAATTAGTGCTCAGTTTTTTTTTTTTGGGGGGGGGGGTGATTTTTGCTGACACATAATGCTCTATGCATCTTGGGGGAGGTGCAGTTTGGCATGTTTGCCATGGGCTCTAAGTGATCTTGCCCCCACGCATCTTCAAATGCATGTGCTTCGGTGCAGGGTGTTTTTGGAAAAGAGTCCGGGACCTCTTTTCTGTGTTTATCGAGCGTAGTGTAGTCTATTGCATTGAATGAGCTGCCTTGCGCACGTCGCGCGAGAACACGTAAAAAACATGCAGAATTGTAAACATGCCCCCACACAGGCAGCAAACCAAACCGTACAACCAAACCACGTGAACCAAACCATACATTCGGACACCTAACTGACATTTGTGACACTTTGGGGGCAGCTCTGTGCAAAACCACTACACACAGCAGGTACAGTATCTCACAAAAATGAGTACACCCCTCACATTTTTGAAAATATTTTATTATATATTTTCATCTGACAACTTTTTTTTGGCCACCATTATTTTCCAGCACTGCCTTAACCCTCTTGGGCATGGAGTTCACCAGAGCTTCACAGGCTGCCACTGGAGTTCTCTTCCCCTCCTCCATGATGACATCACAGAGCTGGTGGATGTTAGAGACCTTGCGCTCCTCCACCTTCCATTTGAGGAGCCCCACAGATGCTCAATAGGGTTTAGGTCTGGAGACATGCTTGGCCAGTCCATCACCTTTACCCTCAGCTTCTTTAGCAAGGCAGTGGCCATCTTGGAGGTGTGTTTGGGGTCGTTATCATGTTGGAATACTGCCCTGCGCCCAGTCTCTGGGGGGAGGGGATCATGCTCTGCTTCAGTATGTCACAGTACATGTTGGCATTCATGGTTCCCTCAATGAACTGTAGCTCCCCAGTGCTGGCAGCACTCATACAGCCCCAGACCATGACACTCCCACCACCATGCTTGGCTGTAGGCAAGACACACTTGTCTTTGTACTCCTCACCTGGTTGCCGCCACACACGCTTGGCACCATCTGAACCAAATAAATTTATCTTGGTCTCATCAGACCACAGGAGATGGTTCCAGTAATCCGTGTCCTTAGTCTGCTTGTCTTCATCAAACTGTTTGCGGGCTTTCTTGTGCACCATCTTTAGAAGAGGCTTCCTTCTGGGACGACAGCCATGCAGACCAATATGATGCAGTGTGCGGCGTATGGTCTGAGCACTGACAGGCTGACCCCCCACCCCTTCAACCTCTGCAGCAATGCTGGCAGCACTCATACGTCTATTTCCCAAAGACAACCTCTGGATTTGATGCTGAGCACGACCACTTCTTTGGTCAACCATGGTGAGGCCTGTTCTGAGTGGAACCTGTCCTGTTAAACCGCTGTATAGTCTTGGCCACCGTGCTGCAGCTCAGTTTCAGGGTCTTGGCAATCTTCATATAGCCTAGGCCATCTTTATGTAGGGCAACAATTCTTTTTTTCAGATCCCCAGAGAGTTCTTTGCCATGAGGTGCCATGTTGAACTTCCAGTGACCAGTATGAGAGAGTGAGAGCGATAACACCAAATGTAACACACCTGCTCCCCATTCACACCGGAGACCTTGTAACACTAACGAGTCACATGACACCGGGGAGGGAAAATGGCTAATTGGGCCCAATTTGGACATTGTCACTTAGGGGTGTACTCACTTTTGTTGCCAGCGGTTTAGACATTAATGGCTGTGTGTTGAGTTATTTTGAGGGGACAGCAAATTTACACTGTTATACAAGCTGTACACTCACTACTTTACATTGTAGCAAAGTCTCATTTCTTCAGTGTTGTCACATGAAAAGATAGAATAAAATATTTACAGAAATGTGAGGGGTGTACTCACTTTTGTGAGATACTGTAGGTATGACATGTTTATTATTTTTAAACAAAAAAAACAAACAAAAACAAGGCTTTAATGCCATTTTAAAGAATCCCCGGTGATCCTGCCTTGTACAGCCACTCCCTCCTGTTATAGGGTGACAACGTTCTGTCCCAGAACCTCTTGTGTTGACTACAAGGGGCCATTTCAGCACAATACACAGGCATGGTTCACTGTTCTTACCATCCAGAAAGCCGCCCTTAGAAATGGCAAGCAGCCATCACTAGAGTGCTGGTATACAAGAAGTGGCTGCAAAGTGGCGACAGGAGATCAGCATCAATAAGATGCAACAAAGGATGGAAAAAAAAAACAGGTGCAAACAAGTATTTTACAAAACAAAAAACATGCCGATTAAAAAATCAAATAATCATCAGCAGGGAGCTCCTCTGCCAGCTCTGCTGTTATGTTTTTTGTCCCCGGCCTTATCTGATATTCCTGAAGACTAATGAGGTCTGTGTGTGGCTTTAGACCTGGAATTAATTCCCGATTCCCTCAGTCCTACGTCAGGGACTCCTACGTGGGAGAGTGTGGCGGGGTTCATGTGTAAACTTAATAGGCTTTGATGTCCCCCAGGCCTGTCACTGGGCTGGCGGAGCGGTCCTGGGTGACGTCCTTATTAGTCCGATAATCTGTGACTTCATTTCTGTCTGTCGCTGGGACGTGTAATGAGGACGTGGCCTCAGCCCAACCAGAGGGAAGCCACACGGCTCTGCGTTGTCAGCCACCCCAGTTCTGCCTCTAATTGTCACTTCGAGGGATCGTCCCTGGAGCTGGCCAAAGATACGCTGCAAAGGAACAAGGATTGATTAGGAAACTTTAAATATAACTTGTTACCAATTTTACCTCGACCAGAATTATTTGTTGCCTGAACCCACCACCCCACTGACAGCTATGGCTGATATGGTGGTACCCACCACCCCACTGACAGCTATGGCTGATATGGTGGTACCCACCACCCCACTGACAGCTATGGCTGATATGGTGGTACCCACCACCCCACTGACAGCTATGGCTGATATGGTGGTACCCACCACCCCACTGACAGCTATGGCTCATATGATGGTGCCCACCAACCAACTGACAGACTATGGCTCATACGGTGGTACCCACCACCCCACTGACAGCTATTGCTCACATGGTGGTACCCACCACCCCACTGACAGCTATGGCTGATATGGTGGTACCCACCACCCCACTGACAGCTATGGCTTATACTGTGTGATGGTACCCACCACCCCACTGACAGCTATGGCTCATATGGTGGTACCCACCACCCCACTGACAGCTATGGCTGATATGGTGGTACCCACCACCCCACTGACAGCTATGGCTTATACTGTGTGATGGTACCCACCACCCCACTGACAGCTATGGCTCATATGGTGGTACCCACCACCCCACTGACAGCTATGGCTTATACTGTATGATGGTACCCACCACCCCACTGACAGCTATGGCTCATATGGTGGTACCCACCACCCCACTGACAGCTATGGCTCATATGATGGTGCCCACCAACCAACTGACAGACTATGGCTCATACGGTGGTACCCACCACCCCACTGACAGCTATTGCTCATATGGTGGTACCCACCACCCCACTGACAGCTATGGCTGATATGGTGGTACCCACCACCCCACTGACAGCTATTGCTCATATGGTGGTACCCACCACCCCACTGACAGCTATGGCTGATATGGTGGTACCCACCACCCCACTGACAGCTATGGCTGATATGGTGGTACCCACCACCCCACTGACAGCTATGGCTCATATGATGGTGCCCACCATCCAACTGACAGACTATGGCTCATACGGTGGTACCCACCACCCCACTGACAGCTATGGCTGATATGGTGGTACCCACCACCCCACTGACAGCTATGGCTTATACTGTATGATGGTACCCACCACCCCACTGACAGCTATGGCTCATATGGTGGTACCCACCACCCCACTGACAGCTATGGCTGATATGGTGGTACCCACCACCCCACTGACAGCTATGGCTGATATGGTGGTACCCACCACCCCACTGACAGCTATTGCTCATATGGTGGTACCCACCACCCCACTGACAGCTATGGCTGATATGGTGGTACCCACCACCCCACTGACAGCTATGGCTCATATGATGGTGCCCACCATCCAACTGACAGACTATGGCTCATACGGTGGTACCCACCACCCCACTGACAGCTATGGCTGATATGGTGGTACCCACCACCCCACTGACAGCTATGGCTTATACTGTGTGATGGTACCCACCACCCCACTGACAGCTATGGCTCATATGGTGGTACCCACCACCCCACTGACAACTATGGCTTATACTGTATGATGGTACCCACCACCCCACTGACAGCTATGGCTCATATGGTGGTACCCACCACCCCACTGACAGCTATGGCTTATACTGTATGATGGTACCCACCACCCCACTGACAGCTATGGCTCATATGGTGGTACCCACCACCCCACTGACAGCTATGGCTGATATGGTGGTACCCACCACCCCACTGACAGCTATGGCTGATATGGTGGTACCCACCACCCCACTGACAGCTATGGCTCATATGATGGTGCCCACCAACCAACTGACAGACTATGGCTCATACGGTGGTACCCACCACCCCACTGACAGCTATTGCTCATATGGTGGTACCCACCACCCCACTGACAGCTATGGCTGATATGGTGGTACCCACCACCCCACTGACAGCTATTGCTCATATGGTGGTACCCACCACCCCACTGACAGCTATGGCTGATATGGTGGTACCCACCACCCCACTGACAGCTATGGCTGATATGGTGGTACCCACCACCCCACTGACAGCTATGGCTCATATGATGGTGCCCACCATCCAACTGACAGACTATGGCTCATACGGTGGTACCCACCACCCCACTGACAGCTATGGCTGATATGGTGGTACCCACCACCCCACTGACAGCTATGGCTTATACTGTATGATGGTACCCACCACCCCACTGACAGCTATGGCTCATATGGTGGTACCCACCACCCCACTGACAGCTATGGCTGATATGGTGGTACCCACCACCCCACTGACAGCTATTGCTCATATGGTGGTACCCACCACCCCACTGACAGCTATGGCTGATATGGTGGTACCCACCACCCCACTGACAGCTATTGCTCATATGGTGGTACCCACCACCCCACTGACAGCTATGGCTGATATGGTGGTACCCACCACCCCACTGACAGCTATGGCTCATATGATGGTGCCCACCATCCAACTGACAGACTATGGCTCATACGGTGGTACCCACCACCCCACTGACAGCTATGGCTGATATGGTGGTACCCACCACCCCACTGACAGCTATGGCTTATACTGTGTGATGGTACCCACCACCCCACTGACAGCTATGGCTCATATGGTGGTACCCACCACCCCACTGACAACTATGGCTTATACTGTATGATGGTACCCACCACCCCACTGACAGCTATGGCTCATATGGTGGTACCCACCACCCCACTGACAGCTATGGCTTATACTGTATGATGGTACCCACCACCCCACTGACAGCTATGGCTCATATGGTGGTACCCACCACCCCACTGACAGCTATGGCTGATATGGTGGTACCCACCACCCCACTGACAGCTATGGCTGATATGGTGGTACCCACCACCCCACTGACAGCTATGGCTCATATGATGGTGCCCACCAACCAACTGACAGACTATGGCTCATACGGTGGTACCCACCACCCCACTGACAGTTATGGCTGATATGGCGGTACCCACCACCCCACTGACAGCTATTGCTCATATGGTGGTACCCACCACCCCACTGACAGCTATGGCTGATATGGTGGTACCCACCACCCCACTGACAGCTATTGCTCATATGGTGGTACCCACCACCCCACTGACAGCTATGGCTGATATGGTGGTACCCACCACCCCACTGACAGCTATGGCTGATATGGTGGTACCCACCACCCCACTGACAGCTATGGCTCATATGATGGTGCCCACCATCCAACTGACAGACTATGGCTCATACGGTGGTACCCACCACCCCACTGACAGCTATGGCTGATATGGTGGTACCCACCACCCCACTGACAGCTATGGCTTATATAAGGGTGCCCACCATCCAACTGACAGACTATGGCTCATACGGTGGTACCTACCACACCACTGACCGCTATGGCTTATATGATGGTGCCCACCACCCCACTGACAGACTATGGCTCATACGGTGGTACCTACCACACCACTGACAGCAATGGCTCATATGGTGGTACCCACCACACTACTGACAGCAATGGCTCATATGATGGTACCCACCACCCCACTGACAGCAATGGCTCATATGGTGGTACCCACCACCCCACTGACAGCTATGGCTCATATGGTGGTACCCACCACCAGTGTTCCCTTTAGCCTGCGCGCATGCGCGGGCGCGCAGTGTGAATGAAGGTCCCGCGCAAGCACCTATTCAAACCGCGCAGCCGCAGACGTGGCGGCCGTGTAGCAGAGCGTGCGCCGCGAGAGCACGCCCATTGTGTGACAATAGCGAATGAAAATTCGCTATTGTCACACGGATCCTCCTCCTGGCCAATCAGGGAGCGGGTCCTCCCGCTTCCTGATTGGCCGAAAGGCCAACTTCATGCCATTGGACGAGGAAGAGGCGCCGGGACTCGGGAGTCAGGAGGACTGAGGAGAGGCAGGAAGCCGGGGAATGAACTGAAGAGAAGCTGCTGCCCGTGACCGTGAGGTAAGTGCACGGGGGGGGGGGGGTAGACTCGCGGGGGGAACGCTGGCATCTCTACATTGTTTTGGGGACAATGCTGTGGGCACTCTGCATTAATTAAAAACTGAAAAAGTGGGTAACTCTATATGCAGCTTAACATACAGAAAAGGGTGTATTCATCAGTTCTGGAGGATCTCAATGAGGAACTTGCTTGCAGAACCATTACTAGACTCGGGACTGAAGAGTCTTTACATTGAAAGGGAAGACACTGGCATCTCTACATTGAAAGGTGGCACGCTGGCATCTCTACATTGAAAGGTGGCACGCTGGCATCTCTACATTGAAAGGTGGCACGCTGGCATCTCTACATTGAAAGGGGGCACGCTGGCATCTCTACATTGAAAGGGGGCACACTGGCATCTCTACATTGAAAGGGGGCACACTGGCATCTCTACATTGAAAGGGGGCACGCTGGCATCTCTACATTGAAAGGGGGCACGCTGGCATCTCTACATTGAAAGGTGGCACGCTGGCATCTCTACATTGAAAGGGGGCACACTGGCATCTCTACATTGAAAGGAGGCACGCTGGCATCTCTACATTGAAAGGGGGCACGCTGGCATCTCTACATTGAAAGGTGGCACGCTGGCTTCTCTACATTGAAAGGGGGCACGCTGGCATCTCTACATTGAAAGGGGGCACACTGGCATCTCTACATTGAAAGGGGGCACACTGGCATCTCTACATTGAAAGGGGGCACGCTGGCATCTCTACATTGAAAGGGGGCACGCTGGCATCTCTACATTGAAAGGGGGCACGCTGGCATCTCTACATTGAAAGGGGGCACACTGGCATCTCTACATTGAAAGGTGGCACACTGGCATCTCTACATTGAAAGGGGGCACACTGGCATCTCTACATTGAAAGGGGGCACACTGGCACCTCTACATTGAAAAGGGGCACGCTGGCACCTCTACATTGAAAAGGGGCACGCTGGCATCTCTACATTGATTGGGGGCAATGCTGTAGTACTCTGCATTGATTGGGGGCAATGCTATGGCACTCTGCATTGATTGGGGGCAATGCTGTGGGCACTCTGCATTGATTGGGGGCAATGCTGTGGGCACTCTGCATTGATTGGGGGCCACAGAAAAATGATCAAACGTTGACCGGTCCGCGGCGATAAAAAGGTTGGGGAGCACTGCGCTCAGAAATTTTTTTATTTGCTCAGCCCAGTAAAAAATTAGAGGGAACATTGCCCACCACCCCACTGACAGCTATGGCTCATATAGTGGTACCCACCACCCCACTGACAGCTATGGCTCATATGGTGGTACCCACCACCCCACTGACAGCTATGGCTCATATGGTGGTACCCACCACCCCACTGACAGCTATGGCTCATATGATGGTACCCACCACCCCACTGACAGCTATGGCTCATATGGTGGTACCCACCACCCACTGACAGCTATGGCTCATATGGTGGTACCCACCACCCCACTGACAGCTATAGCTCATATGGTGGTACCCACCACCCCACTGACAGCTATGGCTGATATGGTGGTACCCACCACCCCACTGACAGCTATGGCTTATATAAGGGTGCCCACCATCCAACTGACAGACTATGGCTCATACGGTGGTACCTACCACACCACTGACCGCTATGGCTCATATGGTGGTACCCACCACCCCACTGACAGCTATGGCTGATATGGTGGTACCCACCACCCCACTGACAGCTATGGCTTATATGATGGTGCCCACCACCCCACTGACAGACTATGGCTCATACGGTGGTACCTACCACACCACTGACAGCAGTGGCTCATATGGTGGTACCCACCACACTACTGACAGCAATGGCTCATATGATGGTACCCACCACCCCACTGACAGCAATGGCTCATATGGTGGTACCCACCACCCCACTGACAGCTATGGCTCATATGGTGGTACCCACCACCCCACTGACAGCTATGGCTCATATGGTGGTACCCACCACCCCACTGACAGCTATGGCTCATATGGTGGTACCCACCACCCCACTGACAGCTATGGCTCATATGGTGGTACCCACCACCCCACTGACAGCTATGGCTCATATGGTGGTACCCACCACCCCACTGACAGCTATGGCTCATATGATGGTACCCACCACCCCATTGACAGCTATGGCTCATATGGTGGTACCCACCACCCACTGACAGCTATGGCTCATATGGTGGTACCCACCACCCCAGTGACAGCTATGGCTCATATGGTGGTACCCACCACCCCACTGACAGCTATGGCTCATATGGTGGTACCCACCACCCCACTGACAGCTATGGCTCATATGGTGGTACCCACCACCCCACTGACAGCTATGGCTCCTATGATGGTACCCACCACCCCACTGACAGCTATGGCTCCTATGATGGTACCCACCACCCCACTGACAGCTAAGGCTCATATGGTGGTACCCACCACCACACTGATAGCTATGGCTTATACTGTATGATGGTCAGTGGTGTAATTTGGTTTTGTGCTGCCCTAGGCAAGACTAAAATTGGGCGCCCTCCTTCCCCCTCCTATGTAAATTTGCCCCACTCCTTCCTTTTTAACGGATGTGACTCCCTCTATAATGGAAGGACTCCAAGTCCCAGCATGAACCTCTGAGATCTCACGAGAGGGGGGGTGGGTGAGGGAGGGAGAGAGGGGGGATGAGAGAGAGAGGGGGGTGGGCGAGGGAGGGAGAGAGAGAGGGGGTAAGAGATGGGGTGTGAGAGAGAGATAGAGAGGGGGGTGAGAGAGAGAGGGGGATGAGAGAGAGAGAGGGGGGATGAAAGAGAGAAGGGGGTGGGTGAGGAAGGGAGAGAGAGAGAGGGGGGATGAGAGAGAGGGGGGGTGGGTGAGGGAAAGAGAGGGGGGTGAGAGAGAGGGTGGTGTGAGAGAGAGGGGGATGAGAGAGAGAGGGGGGATGAAAGGGAGAGAGAGAGAGAGAAAGCGAGGATGAGAGAGAGAGAGAGGGGGCAGTGAGAGAGAGAGCGGGGATAAGAGAGAGGGGGTGGGTGAGGGAGGGACCGAGAGATAGGGGGTTGAGAGAGAGGGGGGATGAGAGAGAAGGGGTGAGAGAGAGAGAGGGGATGAGGAGAGAAAGAGGGGGATGAGAGAGAGAGAGAGAGAGAGGGGGGGGATAAAAGAGAGAGAGGGGGGTGGGTGAGGGAGGGAGAGAGAGAGGGGGATGAGAGAGAGAGAGGGGATGAAAAAAGAGAGAGAGAGAGAGGGGGTGAGAGAGAGAGAGAGGAGGTGAGAGAGAGAGAGGGGGGGGGTGAGAGAGGAGGGGTTGAGAGAGAGGGGAGTGAGAAAGAAAGAGAGAGGGGGTGAGAGAGAGAGAGAGAGAGAGAGAGAGGGGGGGTGAAAGAGAGAGAGGGGATGAAAAAGAGAGAGAGAGAGAGAGAGGGGGGGGTGAGAGAGAGAGGGGGGATGAAAGAGAGAGAGGGGATGAAAAAAGAGAGAGAGAGAGAGAGAGAGAGAGAGAGAGAGAGAGAGAGAGAGGGGGGTGAGAGAGAGAGAGGGGGTGAGAGAGAGAGAGAGGGGGGGGGGTGAGAGAGAGAGAGAGAGAGAGAGGAGGTGAGAGAGAGAGAGAGGGGGGTGAGAGAGGAGGGGTTGAGAGAGAGGGGGGTGAGAAAGAAAGAGAGAGGGGGTGAGAGAGAGAGAGAGAGCAGGGGTGAGAAAGAGAGAGGAGGGGGGTGAGAGAGAGAGAGGGGGGAGAGGCAGCTCTAGCCACCAGTGCCCAAAAGAATCTCAGATGGAGGGGGGAAGCTTTTTTGCTGCCCCCCTGCAGAGTGCCGCCCTAGGCCTGGGCCTTGTTGGCTTAGGCCAAAATACAGCACTGCCCTCACACATCTGCACATGTAGGCAGCACCATGTGGTGCGATGCGGTGCTTTTTAGAAAAGAGTCAGATACTTACTTTCCGGAGTTCTTGTGTGTAGGGCAGCCCTTTGAAATGAATAAAAACACAGAGATGCGCACCCTCGGTCACATTTGTATAGGTGTAAACCTATGAAGGATCTGAAGAAGAGGCAAGACCTCGAAACGCGTCAGCCAGTTTCTGTGGAACTTTTCATCCATGATGTGATACTGTGGGCACTACAGGCACTTCGATGCGATATGCCTTTATCAAGCGTTTGCTTGTGAGTACCTTTTATATACAATAAAAGCTTTTTACCTTCAGGATAATGCACTAGGCCGGTGCGCCCTCTGTTTACTTCTCTATCGCACTTTTACGCAGGAGATTTTTTTTTTGTTAGTTTTCAAGCAGAGATTTGAACCCAGACTGAGCAAACTCTGTTATAAACAATCAGCCCGGAGTGAAGTCTGCGGGTTCCTTTCCTCTCCTGTAATGGAATCGTTACGTTATTGGCTTGTCCAGCAGACAAAGGGTGCTCAGAGAGATGTGCTGATGTCTCCTCTCCATGTATTGATCCTCTGTCCGGTCTCATTGATCTCGTGGATTAATTATGACGTCTCCCGACTTGAAATCATTGTTGTTTTGTCGGCTGAAATAAGAAACACGCTTCGTTGGAAAGCGCCGTCTAAAACGCATCTGTACCAATCACTTTCTTTAACCACTTCTGACCCCCTTAATGACCAGGCCATTTTTTTGCGATTCGGCACTCCATTACTTTAACTGACAATTGTGCGGTCGTGTGATGCTGTACCTAAATAAAATTGATGTCCTTTTTTCCCACAAATAGAGCTTTCTTTTGGTGGTATTTGATCACCTCTGCAATTTTTTATTTTTTGCGCTATAAACAAAAAAAGAGCGACAATTCTGAAAAAAAAAACAATATTTTTCACTTTCTGCTATATAAAAGTCCCATTAAAAAAAAATAATTAAAAATCAAATTTTTTCATAATTTTAGGCCAATTTGTATTTTGCTACATATTTTTGGTAAAAAGAAAATCCTAATAAGTGTATATTTTTTGGTTTGCGCAAAGGTTATCGCGTCTTCAAACTAGGGGAAAGATATATGTCATTTTTATTTATTTTGTACTAATAATGGCGCCGATCTGCGATTTTTAGCGGGACAAATAGAGCTTTCTTTTGGTGGTATTTGATTACCTGTGCGATTTTTTTATTTTTTGCGCTATAAACAAAAAAAGAGCGACAATTCTGAAAAAAAAAACAAACAATATTTTTTACTTTCTGCTATAAACATTCCCAAAAAAAAAAATGTAAAAATACAATTTTTTTTAATACTTTTAGGCCAATTTGTATTATGATGCATATTTTTGGTAAAAAAAAAAAAAAAAATCAGAATAAGTGTATATTTTTTGGATTGCGCAAAAGTTATCTCGTCTTCACAAACAAAAAATTGTTTTTTTTTTTTAACTAGTAATGGCGGCGATCTGCAATTTTTTTTTTTTTACGGGACTGTGACATTGCGGCGGACAGATCGGACCCTTGACTGACATTTTTGACACTTTTGGGGGTACCAGTGACATTACTACACAATCAGTGCTATACATATGCACTGTTACTGTAAAAGTGACACTGGCAGGGACGGGGTTAACTTTATTGGTGATCAGTGGGTTAAATGTGTCCCTAGGGCCGTGATTCTAACTGTGGGGGGGGCGTGGCTTGTGATGTAACCACAGAGATATACGATCCTACATAGCAGGATCGTATAGTCTCTGCAGTTACACCATTGAGAATGACAGGCGGCTTTGTTTACATCAGCCGTCTGCCTTTCTCCCTGTCCAGAGGGAGATCGCGAGTGGCCGCCGGTCACTCGCGCGGGGGTGTCAGGGAGCGAGCGGGGGCGGGAGCGCGCCTCCGGCGGGGCGCGCCCGCCCCCTAGAGGTTTGTGGGCGAGTGACGTACCCCTACGTCACTTTGCCCAGCAGCAGCTGCCTGCCGCAGTATATCTGTGGTGGGCGGTCGTTATGTGGTTAACTGACATTTTTGACACTTTTGGGGGTGCCAGTGACATTACTACAGTAGTCAGTGCTAAAAATATGCACTGTCACTGTACTAATGACACTGGTAGGGAGGGGTTAACCCCAGGGGCGATGAAAGGGTTAATTGTGTCCCTAGGAGGTGCTTTCTAACTGTGTGGGGCATGGGCTTGCTGCATGAACACAGAGACCTGTGATCCTAAATAGGAGGAACACAGGATCCCTGTGTTCATAACTGACAGAACAACGGTCTGCTGTGATTTAATCGGCAGACCGCCATCTTTCTCCACGGGGAGCGATCGCGGGTGCCCGGCGGAAATCGGGGCCGTTGGACCGTCTGATCAGCTTCCCCTGTGGTAAATGGGTCCCCGCTAACGGTCCCGCAAAGTGACGTACATATACGTAGTTTCGCGGGACAGAGCCGACCTGCCGCGGTAAAACTGCGGCGGGCGGTCATTAAGTGGGTAATTGATGGAAATATTTACAGCCTCTGCAAATTCTCTAAATGGTTCCCAGTTTTGATTTCAAGGATCAGACCACCCTGAAGCGGTATTAAACCCAAAAGCAAATATTATTATTATAATCTAATTTTAGCGCTCCTACTATTTCCCTATACATCTCATTGAATGTGCCAGTGATGGTGTCATGGTGCTGGAATACACTGTCCCTGTCCAAGGTGCTGAAAAAGAATACAGCAGGATCATGGAAGATATTATTAAAACTTTATTAACCACTTTAAGACTGGAAGAATTCGCCCCCTTAATGACCAGGCCACTTTTTTTAACTTGGCACTGTGTGACTTTTAATGGAAAATTGCGCGGTCATGCAATGCTGTACCCAAACTAA
Organism: Pelophylax lessonae; assembly: GCF_965119305.1. Lineage (NCBI taxonomy): Eukaryota > Metazoa > Chordata > Amphibia > Anura > Ranidae > Pelophylax > Pelophylax lessonae. The sequence continues at coordinate 14,774,212 of NC_138775.1, forward strand.
ATTCTTGCTCTTTTTTTTCCCCACAAATTGAGCTTTCTTTTGGTGGTATTTGATCACCTCTGCGATTTTTATTTTTTGAGCTATAAACAAAAAAAGAGCGACAATTCTGAAAAAAAACAAAAAAAAAAAACAATATTTTTCACATTCTGCTATATAACATTCCCAATTAAAAAAAATGTAAAAATCTAATTTTTTCATCATTTTAGGCCAATTTGTATTTTGCTACATATTTTTGTTAAAAAAAAAAATCCTAATAAGTGTATATTTTTTGGTTTGCGCAAAGGTTATCGCGTCTTCAAACTAGGGGAAAGATTTATGTCATTTTTATTTATTTATTTATTTATTTTGTACTAATAATGGTGGCGATCAGCGATTTTTAGTGGGACAAATAGAGCTTTCTCTTGGTTGTATTTGATCACCTGTGCGATTTTTATTTTTTGCGCTATAAACAAAAAAAAAATATATATTTTTCACATTCTGCTATATAACATCCCCCCAAAAAAAATGTTAAAAGCAAATTTTTTTAACATTTTAGGCCAATTTGTTTTCTGCTACATATTTTTGGTAAAAAAAAAAAAACCCTAATAAGTGTATATTTTTTGGTTTGCGCAAAGGTTATCGCGTCTTCAAACTAGGGGAAAGATATATGTCATTTTTTTTTTTTTTTGTACTAATAATGGCGGCGATCAGCTAATTTTAGCAGGACAAACAGAGCTTTCTCTTGGTGGTATTTGATCACCTGTGCGATTTTTATTTTTTGCGCTATAAACATAACAAAAAAAACAATATTTTTCACATTCTGCTAGATAACATTCCCAAAAAAAATGTAAAAATCAAAATTTCTTAACATTTTAGGCCAATTTGTTTTCTGCTACATATTTTTGGTAAAAAAAAAATCGCAATAAGTGTTTTTTGATTGGTTTGCACAAAAGTTATCGCGTCTACAAACTAGGGGAAAGATTTATGTAATTTTTATTGTTTTTTTTATTTTTTTTTTACTAGTAATGGCGACGATCTGCGATTTTTTTTTTGCGGGACTTCGACATTGCGGCAGACAGATCGGACCCCTAACTGACATTTTTGATACTTTTGGGGGGGGGGGACCAATGACATTACTACAGTAATCAGTTCTAAAAATATGCACTGTCACTGTACTAATGACACTGGCAGGGAAGGGGTTAACAGTATAGGTGATCAAGGGGTTATCGGTCAATCGGAGCCGCCTGACCCGTGCATTGGCTTCCCCGCACGCACGCCCCCTAACTACAAACTAGGGGAAAGATTTATGTCATTTTTTTTTTTTTTTTTTACTAGTAATGGCGGCGATCAGCGATTTGTAGCAGGACTGCGACATTGCGGCGGACAGATCGGATCCCTAACTGACATTTTTGACACTTTTGGGGGGTACCAGTGACATTACTACAGTAATCAGTGCTAAAAATATACACAGTCACTGTACTAATGACACTGGCAGGGAAGGGGTTAACAGTATAGGTGATCAAGGGGTTATCGGTCAATCGGAGCTAGGGGGCTTCCCCGTGTGCTCGCTCCCTAGCTGCCATCAAGTGACTGACGTAGACCTACGTCGGTTTGCCTGGGAGGGCCACACGGCTGCAGTAAATATGCGGTAAGCGGTCGGCAAGTGGTTAAACCCAAAAGCAAACATTTACTATATTGCAGCTTACTAATTCTTAAATTTGGTGGCTGCATTCGTTTTCTTTTTTTTTTTTTTTAGGCTATCTTTCCTTTATTTTCATGCGACGATCCAGTCAGCAAGTCTGTTGTTTTTCACACCACAAGCTCTTGAAGCAGAATGTATCAGTTTACAGGGATTAGACAAACCATTTAACCACTGACAGGGGTGCTTACAATAAATACATAAAGTGTTAGGCTTAGTTCACATCTACAGTATGCAGTTTTCTTTTGATCCGCACTGAATGGCACTAATATGTGGCACTGATAGGTGGCACTGATGGGCACTAATAGGTGGCACTGATGGGCACTAATAGGTGGCACTAATAGGCACTGGTAGGCACTGGTAGGTGACACTGATAGGCAGCACTGATGATGGGGCCCTGATTGGCACTGATAGTTGGCACTGGCACTAGCCGGTATAATAATACTATGGGGCTGGTATGAAATTATTTCCAGGGCTGGTTTTTATTCCCAGTCCGGCCCTGCTTCTTATCCTGACCTCACAAATGCGCTTCTGGAAGAATGGTCAAACATTCCCATAGACGCACTCCTAAACCTTGTGGACGGCCTTCCCAGAAGAGTTGAAGCTGTTATAGCTGCAAAGGGTGGGCCAACTCAATATTGAACCCTACGGACTAAGACTGGGATGCCATTAAAGTTCATGTGTGTGTAAAGGCAGGCGTCCCAATACTTTTGACAATTTAGTGCATGTGTATTGATTTTGAACTTGATTGATGTTAATTCTGTATCAATAAATGATGAAGTTTTATACTATGAATGGTTTGCCCATAATTTCCGTAGCACTTTAAAAATCGCACAAAATGTTTTCTTTCTTTTGGATATAACTAAGCAAACCTTTTGCTTTTAAGCGGGCTGGGGGGCTCTTTTGGGTTCCATTTGTGCATGGCGCGAATCCTCTGCTGCCCCCAGGTCATTCTTTTCTTGTGCAACTGAGATTATTTTATTAAAGTTTGTTGCAATTTACAACACTATGGAGATCTTTTTGCACTTTTTTTCTGTTTCTCTTTACAAAGTATCTTTTCCTCCTCCATCCTCTCTCATCCCCCCTCCTCCCCCATCTTTGACATAATGAGACACGCCAAGATGGAGGAAGCTTCATGCATTAAGAACACTTGAGAACCCCTCCGCTCCATAAGAGTCCTTCAGCTTCGACTCCTTGTCAGTACAGAGAAGATTCTTCCAGCCAATCAGGAAAAGCGCACTTTTAACTACTTCAAGTTAGAGAAGCAAGTGAAAGTTTCACCGTTCTTTACTTCCATGTGAATCTCCAACATACGGCCTGTAAGGAAACTGGGAAGTTTTATGATTTATTGGAACTATTAACCACTTAAGCCCCGGAGGATTTGGCTGCTCAAAGACCAGGGCCCTATTTTGCGATTTGGCACTGCGTGAATTTAACGGACAATTGCGCGGTCGTGCGACGCTGTACCCAAATGAATTGATGTCCTTTTTTTTCCCACAAACAGAGCTTTCTTTTGGTGGTATTTGATCACCTGTGCGATTTTTATTTTTTGTGCTATAAACAAAAAAAAGAGCGACCATTTTGAAAAAATAACAATATTTTTCACATTTTTTTATATGAAATTCTCAAAAAAAAAAAGTAAAAATCAAACTTTTTAACATTTTAGGCCAATTTGTTTTCTGCTACATATTTTTGGTAAAAAAAATCACAATAAGCGTATTTTGATTGGTTTGCGCAAAGGTTATTGCATTTACTAACTACGGGAAAGATTTATGTCATTTTTATTGTTTTTTTTTTTAATAGTAATGGCGACGATCTGCGATTTTGTTTGCGGGACTGCGGACAGATCGGACCCCTGACTGACATTTTTGACACTTTTGGGGGGACCAGTGACATTACTACAGTAATCAGTGCTATAAATATGCACTGCTACTGTCAAAATGACACTGGCAGGGAAGGGGTTAACTTTATTGGTGATCAAGGGGTTAAGTGTGTCACTAGGGGCGTGATTCTAACTGTCAGGGGGCGTGGCTTGTTAGATCATCACAGAGACAAATACGATCCTACATAGCAGGATCGCATAGCCTCTGTGATGATCTAAGGGAGAATAACAGACGGCTGTGTTCACATCAGCCGTCTGTCTTTCTCCCTCTCCTGAGGGAGATCGCGAGTGGCTGGTGGACATCGGAGCCGCTGGTCGGCCGGATGGCAAGGAACGAGCGGGGGCGGGAAGGCGCCGCTGGCAGCGCGCGCTCGCCCCTACGGGCTCGTGGGCGGCCGACGTCACTTTGCCTGTAGGGGGCTGACTGCCGCAGTATATAGTCGTGCGGCAGTCGGCAAGTGGTTAACCACTTGCCTACTGGGCACCTAAACCCCCTTCCTTCCCAGGCCAATTCTCAGCTTTCAGCGCTGTCGCACTTTGAATGACAATTGCGCAGTCATGCGACACTGTACCCAAATGACATTTTTATCACTTTTTTGAAGAAAATAGAGCTTTCTTTTGGTGGTGTTTAATTACCCCTGGGGTTTTCATTTTTTGCTGAACAAATCAAAAATCACGAAAATTGTGAAAAAAAAACAAAGCAAAACAGTTTTTATAGCTTGTTATAAAATTTTCCAAACAGGTAATTATTATCCTTCATTGATGTGCACTGATGAGGCGGCACTGATGGGCCCTGATGGGTCCTGATAGGCTGCACTGATGGGCACTGATAGACGACACCAATGGGCACTGATAAGGTGGCACTGATAAGGCAGCACTGATAAGGTGGCACTGGTGGGCACTGATAGGTGGCACTGGTGGGTGGCACCGATGGGCACTGATGGGCGGCACTGGTAGGTGGCACTGAAGAGCACTAATAGGTGGCACTCATGGGTACTAATATGTGGCACTGATGGGCACTGATAGGTGACACTGATGGGCAATGATAAGCACTGGTAGGTGGAACTAATGATGGGGCACTGATAGGTGGCACTGGTGGGTATTGATAGGTGGCACTGGTGGACATTGAGAGGTGTTACTAGTGGGCACTGATAGGTGCCACTGGTGCGCACTGGTAGGTGGCACTGACCTGCACTGGTAGGTGGTGCTGGTGGGCACTGGTAGGTGGCACTGGTGGGCACAGTTGCTGTTCCTCTTCGGGACCAAAGTCCCTCTGACAGCAGCCGACGATCGGCTTTGAGGAAAAAAAGCTGATCGCTGGTTGCTGTTTACATCACGTGATCAGCTGTCATTGGCTGACAGCTGATCACGTGGTAAGGGACTCGCTGATCACAGAGTGAGCCGCACGCACCCTGCAGGGAGCGCGCAGGAAGCTCATGCATGGAAGGACGTAAATGGACGCCCTCCCGGCAATTTAGGTCTGCGCTGTAGCCGTCTTTTGGCTATAGCGCGGGCATGAAGGAGTTAATCAGATATCCTAAATGGGGACAGAAAATCATTTTTTTTTATGTTAAATACATTTTAATGGCATTTTAATTTTGCATCAGTTTCCAGCATTAGCAGAGTATTGTACGGTGTTAACGCATCAATTCCAAGATCGAAACCGAATCTCATGGATTGTTTATACTAAGTGGATTTTTTAAAATGTGGTTTTCAATGATTTCCTATGAATTCATTTTTAATGTGGAAAAAAAGATTTTAATTATAACTTCATTTCTGAGCACCGCTATTTAACCACTTCAGCTCCGGAAGACTTAACCCCACCTGTCCAGGCTATTTTTTGCACTGCATTACTTTAACTGAACTAATTTTTTTCCCATAAATAGAGGTTTCTTTTGGTGTTACTTGCTCACCACTGGGTTTTATTATTTTTTGTGATATAAACGAATAAAGACCGATCATTTTGGAAAAAAACATATATTTTTTTACTTTCTGGTATAAAACATATCTGTGACAAACCGACCCACAATGCAGAGGTGGGGGACTCGAGTCACATGACTTGACTTAGGTCACCAGTTTGAGGATTTGAGACTTGCTTGACTAAAATTAATAAAAGACTCGACTTGACTTTGACTTGGTATTCATGACTTGAGACTTGACTTTGACTTGAGACATATGACTCGAAATGACTTTAGTTTTTTAAGTTATTAAATATTTGCATTTTCTCAAGATGTGTTAAAGCAAAATGAATGTGCCTGTTATGTTTCTGACACCACAGTCACTTAAAACACCTCAGTGTGTTCTGATTTTTAGGACACTGGCTGTTTAACAATGGAAATACTTAACATGTTTTTAGTGACTGTGGTGTTGAAACATGACCGGACGAAGGATTTTGAGCTGATTGGGCAGTCAAAGTGTTTCTTTAATATAAATAACGTGAAGCTGCGCTAGCAGATAATGAAGTGAGTAATTATGTGATAAACAATATGTGAATGACACAAAAAATACGATAATAATAAAAAATATAAAATATGTATCAAATAACAATTGATGTGCTATTTAAAATATCAGTAATCAAAAAGGATCATAAAAAGAAAAGTCCCAAATTCAGTGCAACGCAAACAGAAGATGAAAAGTCCTCCACCACAACACAGGTAAGATTTCTTCCACGGTGCATATGAAGAATCACCCAATCTGAAGGCTTGCCAGATTTAGAATATATTACGCCAGACAACACTCATATGGATATTGGATAGTGGGTAGTGACCAAAACCATCAAAGGTTATCCCTCTCCCGGAGTAATGGTATACCAATACCAGGTTGAGACAAGGGGGGAAGAAGGCGGGACTTTAAATGAAACGCACGGTGGGATTGGCCGTGCGCCTCCATCCCTAATATCAATTGAGACAATACAAAAAAGGTTGGGACTTTGAATGAGAGACATGACTGAGTAAAAAATTGTTATATCATATTTATTGATACATAAAAAAGGGGTGATCATAATGTATTGCACGTATAGGCTGACATGATATAGTAACAATAGAGTAATAAAGTACATGGTGTGCACCCCAACATTTACAATCTCAAAAGAACCAACATGGCAATGAAACAGTAGTACAGAGTATTAGCATGACATCATAACATCCATTGACTGACGCGTTTCGTGGACTAACGCCACTTCTTCAGAGTCGGTGTATGATCATATCTATAAGTAAATGAGTATAAGCGTATAAGTACATTGCATTAGATGGTAATCTGGAAATTGGGGGAGAAGGGGAAAAAAGAGGGGGGAATGGGAAGCAAGGTCCCCATAACCCCAACACTTACACAGTGGCTCCAACAGTGATTGGTTCTGGAGGTGGGGGCAGCAACCCCTAATGTCACCCCTGGGAGCTGAGGGCACGAGGGGTCCACGGGTAAGGCGAAGGTGTCACATATAGAGTAAGTTAGTAGAAATATTGCTGGGTAAGCGGAGTATATCTGGATAAAGTAAATGGCAATAATTAGTGGTAATTAATTGTATTAAGTATATAACTTAATGTTGCTGAACTGATGTGTGTGGTAAAGGAAACTAAAGATAGTGTGAGGATGGAAAATAAAGTGAAGTGAAATGGGGCAATGTGATGAGAGACTAAGATAATGAAAGGATTATAAAATGGTCATGGTTAGTGACTATATAACAGTAGCCAAAGTATAAATATTAGCTATAATGAATAAGTATGTACTATATAGGGGATATAAGGCTACTTAGTATGTATAGTAATAAAATACCTACATGACTATGTATTATGTGGAGAACATAATGCTAGTAAATGGTATATGTAGTAAGGGAAATGTAGTAAGGGAAATGCCAAAACATATTAAACCTGGAAATTAATATTAAGTGAATGGGTGTGGGGGTGATGTGTGGTGGAATGAGCTGGTAAAGGCAGAAAAAAAGGGGGGGGGGGTTGATGTGATAGTGGTAAAAATGTGAATGAAGTGATAGATGTGAATAAAGTCGGAAGAAGCCCGACTGATAGCTGTGCCTGATTAAGGAAGCGTGTAATGGTGACTGAGTGGAGAACAGAATAATAAGGGAGGGGAAGTGGTGTGAGAGTAATTGAAGTAGAAAGATAATATGAAATAACCTGTAGAAAGGGTAAATCCAGCCAGAGAGGAGAGTGTGACACGCAATAACGCCCGAGCCCGCCGACCATCAAGCGCCCAGCGTCACGAGGTGCAAAGATATGGAGCCGCAGAGCGGAGGCAGACGCCATACCGCCCAGCCGGCTTCCTCTTATGCACCGGATGGGACAGCAGCCGTTCGGCGTGCGGCGCCAGATGACGTCACACGTCGGCGCAGGGCGTGACGCCGATGTGTGTCAGGACCGCCCACGCGATCCGCCGCGCTCAAAGAGCATAGGGGGAAGGGGAGGGCTCCCGTCACACATCGCAGCTCCCGAGGTATGTTTTGTATTGTCTCAATTGATATTAGGGATGGAGGCGCACGGCCAATCCCACCGTGCGTTTCATTTAAAGTCCCGCCTTCTTCCCCCCTTGTCTTACCTGAATTAGGGATGGAGAGACATGACAGGTTGATACAATTTTGTTTCATTGTGCATTGACTGCACAGATTGGCTTACATTTTTTTAGCTTAAACGTGCTGTGTCAATATAGATTCACTCCGGCTTTGCTGGGGGTTTCTTTGCACTTTAGTCACAGGTATCAACCCCAGTTATATTCGTATATTTTTTATATACACCATATACTCCATACTTGATATAATATTTATTTTACAGGCTTATATGTGATTATACAATGGCTTTCCAGTTTGCTCCAGTGGTGCTGGCTGGTGGTGTTGGCTCTCTCCCCTTTGCATACCTCGGGAGCTGCGATGTGTGACGGGAGCCCTCCCCTTCCCCCTATGCTCTTTGAGCGCGGCGGATCGCGTGGGCGGTCCTGACACACATCGGCGTCACGCCCTGCGCCGACGGCTGCTGTCCCATCCGGTGCATAAGAGGAAGCCGGCTGGGCGGTATGGCGTCTGCCTCCGCTCTGCGGCTCCATATCTTTGCACCTCGTGACGCTGGGCGCTTGATGGTCGGCGGGCTCGGGCGTTATTGCGTGTCACACTCTCCTCTCTGGCTGGATTTACCCTTTCTACAGGTTATTTCATATTATCTTTCTACTTCAATTACTCTCACACCACTTCCCCTCCCTTATTATTCTGTTCTCCACTCAGTCACCATTACACGCTTCCTTAATCAGGCACAGCTATCAGTCGGGCTTCTTCCGACTTTATTCACATCTATCACTTCATTCACATTTTTACCACTATCACATCAACCCCCCCCCCCCTTTTTTTCTGCCTTTACCAGCTCATTCCACCACACATCACCCCCACACCCATTCACTTAATATTAATTTCCAGGTTTAATATGTTTTGGCATTTCCCTTACTACATTTCCCTTACTACATATACCATTTACTAGCATTATGTTCTCCACATAATACATAGTCATGTAGGTATTTTATTACTATACATACTAAGTAGCCTTATATCCCCTATATAGTACATACTTATTCATTATAGCTAATATTTATACTCATTTTATACAGATATACTTTGGCTACTGTTATATAGTCACTAACCATGACCATTTTATAATCCTTTCATTATCTTAGTCTCTCATCACATTGCCCCATTTCACTTCACTTTATTTTCCATCCTCACACTATCTTTAGTTTCCTTCACCACACACATCAGTTCAGCAACATTAAGTTATATACTTAATACAATTAATTACCACTAATTATTGCCATTTACTTTATCCAGATATACTCCGCTTACCCAGCAATATTTCTACTAACTTACTCTATATGTGACACCTTCGCCTTACCCGTGGACCCCTCGTGCCCTCAGCTCCCAGGGGTGACATTAGGGGTTGCTGCCCCCACCTCCAGAACCAATCACTGTTGGAGCCACTGTGTAAGTGTTGGGGTTATGGGGACCTTGCTTCCCATTCCCCCCTCTTTTTTCCCCTTCTCCCCCAATTTCCAGATTACCATCTAATGCAATGTACTTATACGCTTATACTCATTTACTTATAGATATGATCATACATCGACTCTGAAGAAGTGGCGTTAGTCCAAGAAACGCGTCAGTCAATGGATGTTATGATGTCATGCTAATACTCTGTACTACTGTTTCATTGCCATGTTGGTTCTTTTGAGATTGTAAATGTTGGGGTGCACACCATGTACTTTATTACTCTATTGTTACTATATCATGTCAGCCTATACGTGCAATACATTATGATCACCCCTTTTTTATGTATCAATAAATATGATATAACAATTTTTTACTCAGTCATGTCTCTCATTCAAAGTCCCAACCTTTTTTGTATTGTCTCAATACCAGGTTGATGTTATCCAAAGAGCATGTAAAACATAGGAAGATACATAGTGTAGTATGTTAAGACTCCGTTCACACTGGTCGCCTGACAGGTCGCCGTAGGTCACCTGCCATAGAGAAGCTGTGGACCCGTTCTAATAGGAGCGACACAAGTCGCTCCGACTTAGAAAAAGGGTCCGGAGCTTCTTTGGGGCGACCTGGAGCGACCTGCATTGACTTCAATGATATGAAGTCCGTGCCGGCCGCTCCGAGCTGCGCACCGCGACCTGTGAGGTCGCCCCGGCAAGTCGGATCGCCCCAGTGTGAACGGGGTCTTAAAGGCTTTATTATTAATAAAAAAAATGCACTCACATAAGGAAATGTAATCGCTCATAACAAATAGCCGGCCGGCTGTACAACGCTGAACACGAACACCCGTCCTTCCGGGTCCACATGGTGACGTCAACACACCGGTCCCTACGTGTTTCGTCACAGGTGACGTCTTCCTGGGGGAGCGATTTACATTTCCTTATGTGATTACATTTCCTTATGTGAGTGCATTTCTTTTATTAATAATAAAGCCTTTAAACGTTCTACACTATGGATCTTCCTATGTTTTACATGCTCTTTGGATAACATCAACCTGGTATTGGTATACCATTACTCCGGGAGACGGATAACCTTTGATGGTTTTGGTCACTACCCACTATCCAATATCCATAGGAATGTTGTCTGGCGTAATATATTCTACACCTGGTAAGCCTTCAGATTGGGTGATTCTTTATATGCACCGTGGAAGAAATCTTACCTGTGTTGTGGTGGAGGACTTTTCATCTTTTGTTTGCGTTGCACTGAGTTTGGAACTTTTCTTTATATGATAATTTTTGATTCATGATATTTTAGCACATCCATTGTTATTTGATACATATTTTATATTTTTATGTGTTATTCACATATTGTTTATCACATAATTACTCACTTCATTATCTGCTAGCGCAGCTTCACGTTATTTATTTCTTAAGTGTTATCCCACTATAAGCTGCTGCTTTTTCTTTGTTTGGTATCAGCGCGGTTATTTGTTGTATTTGTTTCTTTAATATGCCAAGAAAAAAGCACTAAGCAGTTTTGTTAATGTTGAAAATAAAACAAAACCTTTCCTGACCACTGACTTTTAACTGATTTAGAGGTGAAAATTGGGGTAGATCAGTATTTTGACTTGATTTGTGACTTGACCAAAATAAATGACTTGAATTGATTTGCTTGACTTCTAGCAGGGACTCGACTTAACTTGCTTGCTTTTCGCCACAGTAACTTGGGACTTGCTTGAGACTTGAAGGTTAAGCCTTGCGACTTGCACATGTGTGACTTACTCCCATGTCTGCCACAATGTGCTTGTGTGCTTCCTTCAGTATACCGCTTCCTCCAGTCTTGAACATAGATATCAGATATTGCAGCTGCACCATACAAGTCTAGCTGACAACTTAGCTTGTATGAGATCTGGAACTGTTTATTGAACAAACTCACACAGAATATATAAACCCCACCAGGTCAGGTGAGCCTGACCACATTATCATATACAGAAATAGAATTAACATAACTAAGGAACAACCAACACAAACTGTAACCAGAAACATAATTAACCTGAGCTAATTAACTAGCCAGCTGGACAGAAACAATAGGTGAATGGGGATCCACACCCAGACAAAGTTATAATATAACAGTGGGTTGCTCTGTGCAAATCCACTGCAACAGAGCAGGTAAAGGCTCGTACACACTATAAGAAAATCAGGCGAACATTTTTCGTACGATCGTCGTATAGTGTGTGTACAGAACTTCCTACAGACGACTTCGTATGACAAACTCCAAAATTTTTCTCGTATGGGAAAAAACAAAAGATTTTCATTTAATGTGTACCGTTTTCGTACGATTTTTGTACAAGAAAAATCAGAAAAGAAAGATTGCGCATGATCAGAAACAATAAACAACAAAAAAAAAAAGCCTTTGTCGTACGAGAATTTTCGTACGAATGTTCGTTCATCAGTTCCGGTGTGCTGGGAAACAACGAGGAAAATCGGATGATCGTTCGCCAGATTTTCTTGTAACGTGTGCCCCACTTAAGTATAACATGTTTTTTATTTATTTATTTGACTGTACGACGCTTTGCGGGACCGCGAGTGGGAGTACGCGCCCATTCGCCACAGGGAAAGCTAATCAGCGGGCCCGGTGGCTGCGATGTTCGCCGGGCACCCGCGATCGCTCCCCGCCGAGACAGAATGGCGGTCTGCCGTTGTAAACACAGCAGACCGTTGTTCTGTCAGCAATGAACACAGGGATCCTGTGTTCCTCTTATTTAGGAACACAGATCTCTGTGTTCATTCAGTAAATACAGCGCCCCCCACAGTTAGAAAGTACCCCCTAGGGATGCATTTAACCCCTTGATCACCCCTGGTGTTAACCCCATCCCTGCCAGTGTCATTAGTACAGTGACAATGCATATTTTTAGCACTGATTACTGAAGGAATGTCACTCGTCCCCCCCAAAAGTGTCAAAAATGTCAATTAGGGGTCCGATTTGTACACCGCAATGTCACAGTCGCAGATCGCCGCCATTACTAGTAAAGAAATAAAAATGACCTAAATCTTTCCCCTAGTTTGTAGATGCGATAACTTTTGTGCAAACCAATCAAAATACGCTTATTGGGATTTTTTTTACCAAAAATATGTAGTAGAATACAAATGATGAAAAAATTTGATTTTTAATTTTTTTTTTTATTGGGAATGTTATATAGCAGAAAGTGAAAAATATATATTTTTTTTTTCAGAATTGTCTTTTTTTTTTTTTTTGGGACTATTTATTGGGACTATCCATTTCTTTTACAGGTGACACAGAGCAAGCGGATGGCCCAAAGTCGTTTTTGAGGCCGGAACTCCACTTTAAGGGGGCAAATCCTTCCGGTCTTAAAGTGGTTAAATTGATGCTCTTTTTTTTGTTTATAGCACAAAAAATAAAAATCGTAGAGGTGATCAAATACCACCAAAATAAAGCTCTATTTATAGGAAAAAAAGGACATTCATTTTATTAGGGTACAGTGTTGCACAACCGCGCAATTGTCCAATATATTAACGCAGTGCTAAATCGCAAAAAATGGCCTGGTCATTAAAGCGGAGTTTCGGCCTCGGAAACTATTTTTCACTAAAAATACCCCCGGGACAGTCAGGGCTAGTGCATTCCACAATGGATAGCCTCTGATCTGACCCAGGTTGCACTTACCTTTTAGAAGAAATACTTACCTTGAAAAATCTTCTCCAGCGCTGCCATCTTAGGTGTGGGCAGCTGAAGCCAGCGCGTCCTCTTCTGCGTCCTCTTCAGTGGCCTCTTCGGTCCCACAATGCACTGCACCGGCCCCGCTCGTTAGTTCCGGGGAAGGCGCGTCATCCCTGCACAGCTTCTGGGCATGCCCAGAAGCTGTTTAGCAGGGAATGATGCGCCTGCACCGGAACTAACAAGCGGAGCCGGTGCAGGCGCATTGACTTCTGGGAGTGATGACGTTCAGCTCCCAGGAATCAAGTGTCGGCGCGGGCCGCGGCCGCAGAGGGAGGAAGAGGAAGAAAGGTAAGTATATTTTCTTCAATAACAAGGACTATGCATTTCTTTTACAGGTGACACAGAGCAAGCGGATGGCCCAAAGTCGTTTTTGAGGCCGGAGCTCCGCTTTAAGTGGGCAAATCCTTCCGACTTAAAGTGTTTAAATTGACGCTCTTTTTTTTGTTTATAGTGCAAAAAATAAAAATCGCAGAGGTGATCAAATACCACCAAAAGAAAGCTCTATTTATGGGAAAATAAATTTTATTTGGGTACAGCGTCGCACGACCACGCAATTGTACGTTAAAGTAACGCGGTGCCGAAAATGGCCTGGAAAATCTTCCGGTCCAGAAACTGCCACAGTGCAGCGGGTGATACGGCGGACCTTCGTCAGGGCCCTGCGGGATAATAGACTTTCATAATATGTATTTTATTCACCGGAAAGCTACTCTTCCTCCTTTCTCTTAGACGTGCGTGGATACAATGAAGCAGTGGAAGGATATTGACATCAGCCGTTGACGTTTTGTTGATTTCTTGCAGTCTTGGGATCGGTGTGGAGAATGAATGTGAGCGCATTACAAACACGAAGCCCCCGCTGCGCTGACAGGTAGAGCGGCTCACACCTTAATGAACCAGCTGCCTAGGTGGGCACAGATGCTGAACACGGCGCGCGCTGCGGATTATCCTGGCAGGAAGTGTCCTGTTTCTGGGCACCAGGGTGCAATTAGGGTCAATTTGTCCCCGTCCCTTCATGTTAACCCATGCGCTGCTGCTTCCTCCCTGACGTTGGAGGATGGCTAAGCGCCGTTTACACGCATCTGCGTTGGCCGCAGTTTAAAGCACAATTTAAACAGAACTACGTTTTCTCCGGGTTCTGCTGATTGTATTCTACAACAGGGAGCTGCAGAACATCAGAATCGTCGCTGTCGCCACTTTCCGTACCTGATGACGAAATTTTCTCACGAATCGCTATCGCTCAGTTCTTCAAGTAACTCTGTTTCGCTGTCGCTGTTTTCCAGTTCATCTAAAAGCGCTTTTGCGCAAAAAGAAAGTTTTTTGGATGCCATGGTCGTTCTCTATTTTCCAGGCACAAAGAACTGGAAAAGCACAGACAGGGCACTGGAAAAGTCACCAGGTGAAATCCTGTGGTGAGATGGGATGATACAGTGTAATCCGTTAGGATCACAGCTTTCTATCATCTCATTTGGTGTATTTACACTAAACTACTAAACGACTGACACCAGTGGGTGAACTTCCAGGATCGCAAAGGTCACACTTGCGACCGGGCCCTGGCATTCCACCACCGTGGGGAGGCCCCAAGATGGCAGGAAGGGGGCCCCACTGCAGAACTTGTAAAAGGGTCCCTTTGCAGGACCGTAATAAAGGGCCCCACAATTAGAGTAAAGGGCCCCAGCATCAGTGGGAAGAGCCCCAGGCTTGAAGGGAAGGGACCCGGCCAGGGGTCCCATGGTTTTTATTGCACCGGGGGCCTGAAGGTTCTAGTTACGCCTCTGACTTTATATACCACCTTGGTCCAATATAGATTTATGAGATTATTGTATATTGATTCTTTATCTATTATGTGTCACTAGAGCACTTTAATTCATTGATTTATACACTATAGACACATATAGGATTTCCTCTTGGTTACAAACACCTGTTTTCTGGTCTAATACTTATTTTACGCATTAGTGGGTTTGCTTGGATACACCCATAGTTCCTTTTTTGGCAGCGCCACCTATCCCTCCCTCTGACTTCAGATAAGGCTTTAACTTACTAGGCCTTGAAAGTATCTCTGTCATGGGTTAATGATCTACATGTTAAATTTTCTTGCAAGCAAGGGGAATAAAATGAATAATAGCTGTACTTATCTACAGCAACAACAAATCTGAAATTACTTTGTTCTCTGGAGCGGAGTTCTTCTTTAATCAACAGGTCAGCGAATCATATCTGAGCGAGAGGGATCACGCCACCAGGGCTGTATATTCAGCATCTTCTTTTTGGGCTGCAATTAAGTGTTAAAAAAAAAAAAAGGAATGACAAAATGAGCGAGGGCCGCGGGCTGTGGGCACTGCGCATTATCTTATAAACGGAGGCAGAGAAGGGGAAAAAAATGTGCTGTTTAATTTTAATAAATCATAGAAATGCCAACACTCTCCCCGCTGCTTAATATCCCTCCTGCGACGGCTAATAAATTAATCCATTGCGAGCGGGCGGCTCCGTAATGAGCAGAAGGAATATTGCTCTGGGCGATATGTGGGCAATGCGCTTTTAACTCCTCATCTGCCAGGCAATAGGAATCTGGCCGCCCTGGTAACCATTCCAAGGGATACAACTGTCCGATAATGACTTTGGGTCAGTGGCATAGCGTGGGTTGTCTGCCCCTCCGTGTAAGGCAAGGAATTTGCACCCCCTAAACCGTGGACTTTTAGATATCCCACCCTGATCTCACCCCCAGATACCCCCCATTCCTCCACTCTGATCACACCCCCAGACACCCCCCATTCCTCCACTCTGATCACACCTCCAGATCCCCCCAGATGATCGCTCCACTCTTATCACACCTCCAGATCCCCCCAGATGATGGCTCCACTCTTATCACACCTCCATATCCCCCCCCCCCTCCTTCACTCTGTTCACACCTTCAGATCCCCCCCAGATCCCTCCACTGTGATCACACCTCCAGATACCCCCCATTCCTCCACTCTGATCACACCTCCAGATCCCCCCAGATGATCCCTCCACTCTAATCACACCTCCAGATACCCCCAGATGATCCTTCCACTTTGATCACACCTTCAAATCCTGCACCAGATTCCTCCACTCTGTTCACACCTCCAGATCCCACCATCCCTCCGCTCTGATCACACCTCCAGATCCCCCCAGATGATCCCTCCACACTGATCACACCCCCAGATCCCTCCACACTGATCACACCTCCAGATACCCACCAGATCCCTCCACACTCATCACACCTCCAGATACCCCACCTGATCCCCTCACTTTGATCACACCCCAGATACCCCCCATCCCTTCACTCTGATCACACCTCCAGATCCCCGCATCCCTCCACTCTGATCACACCTCCAGATCCCCGCATCCCTCCACTCTGATCACACCTGCAGATACCCCCAGATGATCCCTCCACTCTGATCACACCTTCAAATCCTGCACCAGATCCATCCACTCTGATCACACCTCCAAATCCCACCATCCCTCCACCCTGATCACACCCCCAGACACCCCCCATTCCTCCACTCTGATCACACCTCCAGATCCCCCCAGATGATCCTTCCACTCTGATCACACCTCCAAATCCCACCATCCCTCCACTCTGATCCCACCTCCAGACTTCCCTATCCCTCCGCTCTGATCACACCTCCAGATCCCCCCCAGCTGATCCCTTCACTCCGATCACACCGCCAGATACCCCACCAAATCCCTCCACTCTGATCACACCTCCGGATCCCTCCAGATGATCCCTCCACTCTGATCACACCTCCATATCCCCCCCCCCCTCCTTCACTCTGTTCACACCTTCAGATCCCCCCCAGATCCCTCCACTGTGATCACATCTCCAGAAACCCCTCCACTCTGAAGTGCCAGGGACAGGAGGGTTAGCTGTGTCCCGCGCAGGCAGAAGAATATTTCAAGCAAGATCTCCGGTGGCAGCGGCAACTGCAGCAACCAGTGGGGAGCCTCCTACACCCTGACCTCCTCCTCCGCCGGCACCCCCCGTCTGACCCCCCCCCCTCCCCCACACACACAGCGTGGCACTCACAAACACTTGGAAGCGGCCCTCCACTCCCCCTCCTCTACAAGCTTGGATCCATTCTCCCTGCGTTCTTCGTGACAGCTGCCTGGGCTGCCTTATGGTGGCGCTGATCCTGTCTGCGCCTGGGGCAACCTCACCGGCTGTCCCCCCTGTCCCAAACTATGCCACAGCTTTGGGTGACTGGGTGCGGTGCAGGGTCATGTACGGAATGCTCATGCCTTCATATTGCTTGGTTTGAGGCCAAATAATGACAGAGCCTCCCTAACACCCCTAACACTCTGGCAATGGTGGAGAGAGGACCAGAGGGCGCAGAGTTGCACGGATGCTGAATGTCCACTTTGCACTTCTTGTAGAATGCTCTGGAGGTGACTGCAAGGTGCTCTCAAAGGCAAGTGATAGGGACTGGTGAAATATGTCACCACAGGAAGTATGTAGGAGATTGGACCAGCAATTGGCAGAAGACTGGACAAAGCTGAAGATGGGAATTGTGGAGAGACAGTAGGCAGAATTGTGGTCAAGAAGCAGGCCAAGGTCACACAAGGGAATTAGTAGAGGCAAGCCTTAATCGGGGGCTGGGTTAGGAATAGAAAGGCAAGGTAGAAGGAGGTCCAAAAATGGACAATTCAGCCACAGGTAGGCAAAGTAAAGCCAGGTCCAAGGGCAAGCTGGGTCAGTAACAGATAGGCAGAGTAAAAGTAGGTTATAGGGCAAGCCTGGTCCGCAATGGACAAGTAGAGTAAAAGCAGGTTCGAGGGCAAGCCTGGTCAGCAATGGACAAGTAAAGTAAAAGCAGATTCGAGGACAAGCCTGGTCAGCAATGGACAGGCAGATTAAAAGCAGGTTCTAGGGCAAGCCTGGTCAGCAATGGACAGGCAGAGTAAAAGCAGGTTTGAAGGCAAGACTGGTCAGCAATGGACAGGCAGAGTAAAAGCAGGTTCTAGGGCAAGCCTGGTCAGCAATAGACAAGTAGAGTAAAAGCAGGTTCTAGGGAAAGCCTGGTCAGCAATGGACAAGTAGAGTAAAAGCAGGTTCGAGGACAAGCCTGGTCAGCAATGGACAGGCAGATTAAAAGTAGGTTCGAAGGCAAGACTGGTCAGCAATGGACAGGCAGAGTAAAAGCAGGTTTGAAGGCAAGCCTTGTCAGCAATGGACAAGTAAAGTAAAAGCAGATTCGAGGACAAGCCTGGTCAGCAATGGACAGGCAGATTAAAAGCAGGTTCTAGGGCATGCCTGGTCAGCAATGGACAGGCAGAGTAAAAGCAGGTTCTAGGGAAAGCCTGGTCAGCAATGGACAGGCAGAGTAAAAGCAGGTTCTAGGGCATGCCTGGTCAGCAATGGACAGGCAGAGTAAAAGCAGGTTCTAGGGAAAGCCTGGTCAGCAATGGACAGGCAGATTAAAAGCAGGTTCTAGGGCATGCCTGGTCAGCAATGGACAGGCAGAGTAAAAGCAGGTTCTAGGGCATGCCTGGTCAGCAATGGACAGGCAGAGTAAAAGCAGGTTCTAGGGCATGCCTGGTCAGCAATGGACAGGCAGAGTAAAAGCAGCTTCTAGGGCATGCCTGGTCAGCAATTACCAGGCTGAGTAAAAGCAGGTTCTAGGGCAAGCCTGGTCAGCAATGGACAGGCAGAGTAAAAGCAGGTTTGAAGGCAAGACTGGTCAGCAATGGACAGGCAGAGTAAAAGCAGGTTTGAAGGCAAGACTGGTCAGCAATGGACAAGCAGAGTAAAAACAGGTTCAAAGGCAAGCTGGGTCAAAAACAGGCAGGTAATGTAAAGCCAGGTCCAAAGGCAAGCTGGGTCAGCAACAGGCAGGCAATGTAAAGATGGGTCCAAAGGCAAACTGGGTCAGTAACAAGTAGCCAATGTAAAGCCAGGTCCAAAGGCAAACTGGGTCAGCAACAGGTAGGCAAACAATATAAGTTTCAGGTCACAGGGTAATAGCTAAAGACCATCCAGCAAATACTTAATTCAGTTCTGCTCTTTAAATGAGACTTTTGGTGCCATTGCTGGAATCGGGCATGTGCACCATGCATGAGCATGCTCATGCAGGCGTGCATGCACAGGCAAATGACTGGTTTTAACCCTAGGTCTTCGGCCACGCATAGGAGCGTTCTCATGCACATGTTGCCTTGTGATACCATTCTGACAATATCCACCTGGACAGATGATGGGTAAATCCGAAGCTTATGTCTCTCTGTAAATTTATGTAGAGTATGGAAATGTTAGAACCCCAGTCAGGTTACTCGAGCTGCTGATGAGCCTACCTATTTCATTGCATATGAACATTGGCTACAAGTACATTTGAAGTACTCCAGGTACAAAAAAACATTTAAATATATTCCTTAATATAAATCCACTTTGTGTGCTTAAAATGCTTTTGCAGATCCAGTTATTGCCTTGTAAAAGAAGCAGTGACATCATCAGTGTGCTGTACATAGCCTGTACAGAGAGCAAAGAGGGGCCCAGCAATCCTCACTGACTGCAGGCTGCCTACAGAAAACTACAGAAAGGGGTGGAGACAAGACCAGTCAACCTGCACAAGGAGAGAGAGCAGCAGTGAGCGGTCTTTATTACAGGGAAGGAGATAACAGTTCACACATTTAATGGATTAATGCACAGTTCTGGAAAAAATACACAAAGCACACCTAGAAGTCTATTTTTAAAACATTTGTTGCACGAATGTCAGGAGCATTCAAGAAAGCCGAACAAAATGCTGCTGTAAACTTTTTAAGAGCTGCATCATCAGCCCCATCTAGTGGCCAAAATGCAGTATACATTTCTGAAATACTTCAATAAGGAAACTATCAGTGTTTTGGCCACTAGATGGAGCTGATGATACAGGCTTTAGCTCTTAGAACATTTACAATGACAGTTCATTCAGCTTGCACAAATGCCTCTGACATTCGTGCAACAAATGTTTTATAAATTAACCCCCAAGATTCCAGCAATACACGTGCCTTTTGTGTTTAGATGATAGTCGCATATCCCGGGTGCTCAGCTTTAAATGCTCTGTATGAGGTTCTGACTCTTTTCCAGATGTGCCTCATTCCTTATGGTGAGTTGAATGTCAATCCCTAGGCTGGATTTATCTATATGACGTATGAAGCAGCAGAGCGGTGCTCAGAGACCTGACGCTGGTGCTGTACATTGAACAATGACGAGGGATTGTGAAGATGGATCTGATCAGATCTACTTATAGATATGGTGACCCCAGACGCAGAAAATGTCACATCTGCTCCCCCCCCCCCCCCCCCCCCCGATCTGTCTCTCTTATCTGGTCTGCAGAGCAGAGCCCGGATTGTACAGATAATTGGGGGGAGATTATTTTTCAATAAAAAATGATTAACCTAAAACTGATATTTCAGTTCTGCACGACTGATAGGAAGTTAAAGCAACCCTTCAAAAAATGAAGGTAAAAGCCCAGAAAAAAATGTGTTTCAAATGCTTACACAGAATTAAATCCCAAAGGGATTTAGCAGATGGGGAGAGTGATGTTGCGATACCAAAAAAGGGTACAATGACAGGTATAAAAGCAAAAATTATAGATATATATAAAGTCTAATCTTTATTATTGGAAATGGGTAAAAAAAACATTTTTTTTTTTTTTTTTTTTGAGCCTTTTTTTTCCCTTTTATATACCTCCCTCTTTTAATTAGGATTTCACCATCCATCTTTGCCTCACTTTGGCCTCTGGTTTGGGTTTGGTTGTCCGGTTTGCTCCCCTGCGTATCACCCGCACACAGCCACTGCAAGTATTTTTCCTTTCTATAAATCATTTTTTATTCCCTAGCAGTGGCGGCTGGTGTTTATGGGGTGCAGGGGCGTCACCCCCCCATCCATGCGTCCAGCCCCCTAATCTACATGGAGTTCAATGGGGATTATTTTTTTTTTAACCATGTGATTAGAGCCAGAGGCTCTCACAGGCTAAAATAAAGGGTGAGCTCGGGGCCCCGAGCCCACCCAGTTGTGTGACAATAGCGAATGAAAATTCGCTATTGTCACACGGATCCTCCTCCTGGCTAATCAGGAAGCCCATTTTCCGATTGGCCAAAAGGAGAGGCCATGCTATTGGCCAATGAGGAGGAGGAGGAGGGAGGAGATGCCAGGGAAGCTGCCGGCGTCGCTGCCAGGGGAAGCCGCCGCCGCCGCCGCCGGAGATGAAGCTGATGGGAGGATTCTAATGGGGCCAGTCAGGAGTGTTCCAGGACATCTTTAGCGCTTTAATGTAAGTGAGCCAGTGATGGGGTGGGGGGGTTTGTGTGCGAGCTGGTGTGGTCTGGGGGGGGGGGGGGTATGGTGTGGTCTATTTAAATTTCCTAGCAAGTTAAGAGTCACATTACTAAAGAATAGTGGCGGCTGGTGCTCCATGGGCCGGGGGGCGGCTGGTGCTCCATGGTCCTGGGGGGGTATGGGTTGGTCTATTTAAATTTCCTTGCAAGTTAAGAGTCACATTACTAAAGAACAGTGGCGGCTGGTGCTCCATGGGCCGCCCCCCCCCCCCCCCCAGCCCATGGAGCACCAGCCACCACTGTTCTTTAGTAATGTGACTCTGAACTTGCTAGGAGATTTAAATAGTTCCTTAGCACAGCTCCCCCTCCCCCACCCTATTTCTGAAGGAGCCCATCCCCAAAAAATCTCAAAAAGAAAATCGAGTGGCAGGACTGGGGTGATGGAGGAGTGCATAAGGCAATGTGAATATGGCAAGTAGGTTTCAATGTATTTATTAATGCATTTTTTTTTTTTATTGGTTAATGGGAATCATTTTGTTAAAATTCAATGGATTTGTGCCTTTTTCAACCTTTATGACTATGTAACTCTGCCTGCCGTTAAGTGAAGCAGCCACTTAGCCCACCATTGTCAGAGTATTGCTTCACTTAAAACAAAACAAAATCGCAGTGCGAGCCGAGGGATTTTCTCTGACAGCTCAGTGCTGGGAATCCCAGAGCTGTGAATTCTGACGCATGTTTGGGTCAATGTCTAATGGTTCGTCTGCATTTTTGTTTTATTTCTCGTAGAACGGAGGCAAAAGTTTTGGACCAGCGACCAGAAGGGCCCATGTGGGAGGTGTCAAAGTCAGCATGGGAATTAAAAATAAAACCTCGTTCTGAGACGGGGTGAATCGCGGCTTTGATGCGTCAGAGGAATCTCATATGATGTGTGAAAACTGCGGCAGCCTTGGTGTCCCCTGAGTGGGAAATTGCCCTCTGTCAGGCCCTGTTTATTTCTAGTCAAAAGAGCAGACTATCATTTCTAGGCTCAACATTCCTTATAGAAGAAAAGCAGGTAAAAAAAAAAAAAAAGAAAATTATAATTGTTCTTATTAAAATATGCTTTATAATGAAATCTTTGTACTGGTAGCATTTACTTCATAAATAAACACTGCTCTAGTTGTTCTAATCACCACTGGTCCGACTCAAATCACTAATCACTAATCACCACTAACCACTAATTTTATTAGTCCATTACACACATTGAACACTGCTCCAATCATGGGCGTCCGCATGGATGGGCATGGGGGGGCAAGTGCCCCCCCTGGAATCTCAACTTCCCCTCTAAAGTGGTTGTTAAGCCACTTTATACTATCCTGTCTGCCCCTATGTCCTTGTATGTGTTTTAAAAAAATAAGGCGTTCTTTATCAGTTTTCAGATCGCCGCTCACGTGACCCCCCAGCTCTCTCCTCTCCTTGTCTGACAGCTGCATGTAGCTGGTGGGGCTGAGGATTCCCCGCTGACATCAGTCGGGAGGGGAGGAGTATGGGCCAAGAGGAGGAGAGAGGGGGCAGGTCACGTGAGCGCTCTGAAAACTAGTAAAGAGCAGCTTATTTTTCCCCTTTAAAAATAAATATTCCTGAGTCGCGGCTTGCACGGTGACTGACATCAGTCCTCAGCTCCAGGCCCTGGTGCTATCATTCCAGGAGAGGGGGAGCCCGGGGCATGGAAATTGAGGAGACTTGTGGCCCCCGTGCACACAGGCACGGCACGTGACGTCAGATGCATGTATGCACAGCCTGCATGGACCCAAAACAGAGAGGGTCAGCTTTGCTTTTT
Organism: Pelophylax lessonae; assembly: GCF_965119305.1. NCBI lineage: Eukaryota > Metazoa > Chordata > Amphibia > Anura > Ranidae > Pelophylax > Pelophylax lessonae. The sequence goes on from NC_138775.1 coordinate 14,797,553, forward strand.
CATCAGGTTTCTCAAACCTTTGAATTCCTGCGCTTTATGTGATAATGACTAGGCCCACCCCCCTCTCATGACATTGTTGAAAAGGGGCGGAGCATGACTGACCTTAAAATGATGCCTCCCTTGGAAAAAGTTCTGCAGACGCCCATGGCTCCAATCTTTATCAGTTTGACACCCACTACTGAACACTTCTCTAATCTTCATCAGTCTGACACCCATCACTGAACACTGCTCTAATCTTTATCAGTCTGACACCCAGCACTGAACACTGCTCTAATCTTCATCAGTCTGACACCAACCACTGAACACTGCTCTAATCTTCATCAGTCTGACACCAACCACTGAACACTACTCTAATCTTCATCAGTCTGACACCAATCACTGAACACTGCTCTAATCTTCATCAGTCTGACACCAACCACTGAACACTGCTCTAATCTTCATCAGTCTGACACCAACCACTGAACACTGCTCTAATCTTCATCAGTCTGACACCAACCACTGAACACTGCTCCAATCTTCATCAGTCTGACACCAACCACTGAACACTGCTCTAATCTTCATCAGTCTCACACTCAGCACTGAACACTGCTCCAATCTTCATCAGTCTGACACCAACCACTGAACACTGCTCTAATCTTCATCAGTCTGACACCAACCACTGAACACTGTTCCAATCTTCATCAGTCTGATTCCCATCACTGAACACTGCTCTAATCTTCATCAGTGTGACACCCAGCACTGAACACTACTCTATTCTTCATCAGTCTGACACCAACCACTGAACACTGCTCTAATCTTCATCAGTCTGCCACCAACCACTGAACACTGCTCTAATCTTCATCAGTCTGACACCCACCACTGAACACTGCTCTAATCTTCGTCAGTCTGATTCCCATCACTGAACACTGCTCTAATCTTCATCAGTGTGACACCCAGCACTGAACACTACTCTATTCTTCATCAGTCTGACACCAACCACTGAACACTGCTCTAATCTTCATCAGTCTGCCACCAACCACTGAACACTGCTCTAATCTTCATCAGTCTGACACCAACCACTGAACACTGCTCTAATCTCCATTAGTCTGACACCCACCACTGAACACTGTTCTAATCTTCATCAGTCTGACACCCACCTCTGAACACTGCTCTAATCTTCATCAGTCTGACACCAACCACTGAACACTGCTCTAATCTTCATCAGTCTGACACCCACCTCTGAACACTGCTCTAATCTTCATCAGTCTGACACCAACCACTGAACACTGCTCTAATCTTCATCAGTCTGACACCCACCACTGAACACTACTCTAATCTTCATCAGTCTGACACCCAGCACTGAACACTGCTCTAATCTTCATCAGTCTGACACCCAGCACTGAACACTGCTCTAATCTTCATCAGTCTGACACCCACCACTGAACACTGCTCTAATCTTCATCAGTCTGACACCAATCACTGAACACTGCTCTAATCTTCATCAGTCTGACACCAACCACTGAACACTGCTCTAATCTTCATCAGTCTGACACCAACCACTGAACACTGCTCTAATCTTCATCAGTCTGACACCAACCACTGAACACTGTTCTAATCTTCATCAGTCTGACACCCACCATTGAACACTGCTCTAATCTATATTAGTCTGACACCCACCACTGAACACTGCTCTAATCTTCATCAGTTTGACACCCACCATTGAACACTACTCTAATCACCACTGGTCCACAACACAACATTTAACAGTAGTCTAACGTTTATAAGTCCAACACACCCACCGAACACTGCTCTAATCTTCATCACCTGACACACCCCATTGGACTCTGCTCTAATCATCATCAATTCAACACTTACCACTAAATAGTACTCTAAATTTTATCAGTTCAACGTGCCCACTGAACCCTGCAATAATTATCATCTGCTGACATGCCCCACTAAACACTATTCTAATCTTAATCAATCCAACACGCCCACTGAACACTGCTCTAATCATCTTCATCAGTCCAACTCTCCCACTGAACACTGCTCTAATCATCTTCATCAGTCCAACTCTCCCACTGAACACTGCTCTAATCTTCATCAGTCCAACACTCCAACTGAACACTGCTCTAATCTTCACTGGTCCAACACACACCACTAAACAGTAGTCTAATCTTTATCAGTCCAACACGCCCACTGAACACTGCTCTAATCATCATCAGTCCAACATGTACCACTAAAGAGTACTATAAATTTTATCAGTCCAACATGCCCACTGAACACTACTGTAATCATCATCAGCTGACATACCCCACTGAACACTACTCTAATCTTCATCGGTCCAACACTCCCACTGAACACTGCTCTAATCATCATCAGTCCAACACTCCCACTGAACACTGCTCTAATCATCATCAGTCCAACACTCCCACTGAACACCGCTCTAATCTTCATCAGTCCAACACTCCCACTGAACACTGCTCTAATCTTCCTCAGTCCAACACTCCCACTGAACACTGCTCTAATCATCATTTTCAGTTCAACACTCCCACTGAACACCGCTCTAATCTTCACTGGTCCAACAGTGAAGAACACTGCTCTAATCTTCATCGGTCAAACACACCCACTGAACACTGTTCTAATCATCATGGGTCCCACTCACACCTGTAAACAATACTCTAATCTTCATCAGTCAAACACACCCACTGATGGATGTTCTACCCATCGTTGGTCGGATACAACAAACTGGCATAGTGTAATGGGCCTTCACTTAATTATTGGAGGTTTGCTAGCCTAAGACTTTCTCTGACTTATTACATCCCTCAGTAACCCTAGAGAGGAGATCTCCTAGCGATAGATTATTAATCCAATTTACCTTTTGAATCCTTCATAATATGAAATAAATAAATATACCAACATTACAGATGCAGATCTGATCTTTTTCCAGGCTACCTTCCTACTGCACATTTCAGCTTCTTCACTTAAAGCGGAGTTCCGGCCTATTTTGCAACTTTAGTGATTCCTGGAGTGCTCGCTATGCTGATCAACAATTGGGCATTTTCAATTTTTTTCGGGGGTCTCTTACCTTATTTTCAGGACATTTTTGGTTGTACTTCCTCCTCCCCCCTCTGTGGCCACGGCCACCGACATCACTTCCACCTTTGCATTGCATCCTGGGAGCTGTTTGTCATCACTCCCAGGAGGCTGGAATCAGGAAGAACTCCCAGAACACTCCCTGGAATCAGGAAGAAGGACACAGCAGATTACACTGCGGCTTCAGATGCCCACGTCTAAGATGGCCGCGCCCAGACGGCGTTTTTAAAAGTAAGATTTTGACCAAAATCCAATACTGTACACCTTGTAAGTATGAGAATAGCGGTTCTGTAAAGGGCGATGGATTAGTATTATAGGGGTATTTTTAGTTAAAAAAGGTATTTGAGGCCGGAACTCCGCTTTAAGAGATCCAAACCTTATCTGAGCCTACACCATCTCAGCTCAGCAAAAAAACCTGATCCCATCCATTAGAGATCTACATTCTACCCTTAACATTATTATGGATCCATAAGGATAACACCACAGTTAAAGTTGAATTTTAGGTATGTCAATTTTTACCTGGATGCGTTAGTTCAGCTTGGACCAATGTAAGTATATATACAGTATATAAGCCGCACCTATGGGTTCCCTGTGGAAGCTAAAACATAACTTTAGTACGCACCGCTACTCTAGTGATTGCCACTAGCTTTCAGGTCCCATGCCAAAGATGAAATTCCTATTGCAGGGGATGCCCACAATTTAGAAAGGTTACAAATGTATAACAAAATCAGTAAGCCATTCACACAAGGAAAAATAATAAAAATTCTGGAGGTGTTTTGTACACTAATAGTATAAAGCACACCACCAGGTGTTATATTTTTAGAAAATTCGATTTATAGAGACTTTAGAATGAAATAGAAATTTGTTTTTAGTAACAATAAATAACAAAATGGTATGTGTAGCAGTTTTATATACAGTATTATTATATATTTTTTTAACCTCTTTACAACCGCCTGCCGCAGATGTACCTGCGCAAACTGCCGTAACTGTACATTGGTCGCGAGTAGGAGGCTAGGGGGTGAGCGCAGGCCACCGGCCGCCCTCGCTCATCAGCCGATGCAGTGGGTAGGCGGCTCCGATTGCCATCTGACACCCGCGATCGCTCCCCGCTGAGAGAGAAGGACGGTCAGCTGTTGTAAACACATCCGACCGTTCTTCTCTCTGGAATGATCACAGAGTGCCTGTGATCCTTCTATATAGGATCACAGGTCTCTATGATCATTTCACAAGCCACACCCCCCCCCACAGTTAGAATCTCTCCCCTAGGCTCACATTTAACCCCTTAAATACCCACAGTGTTAACCCCTTCCCTGCCAGTGTCATTATTACAGTAACAGTGCATATTCTTAGCACTGATTACTGTAGTAATGTCACTGATCCCCCCAAAAGTTTAAAAAATGTCAGTTAGGGGTCCAAACTGTCCGGCGCAATGTCGAAGTCCTGCAAAAAATCGCAGAGCGCCGCCATTACTAGTAAAAAAAAACACAATAAAAATGACATAAATCTTTCCCGTAGTTAGTAGACGCAATAACCTTTGCCCAAACCAGTCAATATACGCTTGTTGCAATTTTTTTTATCAAAAAAATGTAGCAGAAAACAAATTGGCCTAAAATGTTAAGAAATTTTGATTTTTATATTTTGGGGGGGGGGGGGGGGAATGTTATATAGCAGAATGTGAACAATATTGATTTTTTTTTCAGAATTGTCGCTGTTTTCTTGTGCATAGCGCAAAAAATTAAAATCGCACAGGTGATCAACTACCAACAAAAGAAAGCTCAATTTGTGGGAAAAAAAGGATGTAAATTTCGTTTGGGCACGACCGCGCAATTGCCAGTTAAAGTCACGCAGTGCCTGGTCATTAAGGGGGCAAATCCTTCCGGTCTTAAAGTGGTTTGTAGCGGAGAAGTAGTTTAATCTACAGGATCTCCGCTGGTAGACAGGAAAACAGGTAATAATCCAAATAGGCAGGTACAGCCTGCAACAATCCAGGTAGCGTTATACCATCCTTCCCTCCCAAGAACTAGACGACACATAGGCTGGGAGTCAACTAGAATAGATTGTTTATTGGAAACACAAGAGATCTACACTCTACAAAAACCCCTCCCTCTTTGAGCCATCCCCCACACAAACACACATCCCATAATAAGCTTACAAGGCAGACAGGAACAATAGGACAATGGAATGCAGGTATTCACAATAACAAACCCCACCCCACTGGCATGGGTCTATGAAACACTTCTACCATTTTGTAGCCATCTGCAATACATCCCCACACATCTCCTGAGGGACACTGCTCAGAAATATGATGGTCCCAAGGGAAAGAGTTCTCACTCTCTCAACACAAACCACACTCTCAGTGTCCATTCCGCTACATGGTTCAACAAAACTGGAGTTCTCCTTTAACATTCCTGTATGTTATTTCTAAAACGTTAAATGAGGATTAAGAAAAGTGGCAACAAGTATAAACTATAGTAGGTGCACAATACCTGGGAACTCATAGCCCACTATGAAGTCCCCAAAAAATTCTTAGGTGGTTTACCTCTCCATTCGTCAATGGAGCAATCAGCTTTTGGATGGACTTACCCTTTAAATTTCCCTAATCTGCATGTGTTCTAGACTGAGCACCCCGTCTTAATTAAGTCAGTGTTCCAATATTTGTTATATAATCCAAATATCTCTGCGCTTATTAAATTGTTCAGTGCCCACACAGAGGTGGCGAGGTAGTGAGGAGCTGCGTTCAGTGCTTGGAATGTGATATTCTATAAAGAGGAAGTGTTAAGGTTATCCAGCCACCAGAGAGGACGCAGTAAATAACACGCCATGCTCTTCTTCGGGTTCACTGCGGATTCGTTCAAAAGGCTGCGGTGGCCAGAATTTATTTTTAAAGTTGAATTTAAGGCACGCCGCAGTTAAAGTGTGTGTTCAGCTAAAACTTTTTTTTTTCTTGGTTTCTGTTTATGAGGACCACTGTTGGGTATTTTCTGCTGTCCAAGGCTTTGGTAGAGGGATTTCCATCACTTCCTGTCCTAGTCACAGCAAACAGGAAATTAAGGTAAAATCTCCAGCAGAAGAGATTCCCGTAACGTCATTGACCAAATATGGTCATGTTCATATATTTGTTTAGTTGTCATTTTCAGGCAAGCAGTTGGGAGAGTATCTTGTAGGTCAGAGGTCTCCAAGCTGCGGCCTGGGGGCCTTTTTTTTTTTGCCTTTATAGGGCCCTTGGGGCACTATTCCTTCCACCGATATGAGGCACTCTTTCTCTAAAACCAATGATGGGACACTATTTCTTCCACCGACCCAAGCGAAAGGTAACTAATTCTCCCACTGACACTAACGATGGGGCATTTCTTCTCCCACTGACACCAGTGATTAACACTAATACCAATGATGGGACACTATTCCTCCAACTAATACCAATGATGGGGCACTATTCCTCCAACTAATACCAATGATGGGGCACTATTCCTACAACTAACACCAATGATAGGGCACTATTCCTCCAACTAATACCAATGATGGAGCACTATTCCTCCAACTAACACCAATGATGGGGCACTATTCCTCCAACCAACACTATTCCTCCAACTAATACCAATGATGGGGCACTATCCCCCCAGCTAATACCAATGATGGGGCACTATTCCTCCCACTGACCCCAGAGATAGGAAAATAATTCTCCCACTGACACTATTGATGGGGCATTCCTCTTCCCACTAACACCTATGATTCCCACTAATACCAATGATGGAGCACTTTATACTCCAACTAATACTAATTATAGAGCACTATTCCTCCAACTAATACTAATTATAGAGCACTATTCCTCCAACTAATACTAATAATGGAGCACTATTCCTCCAATTAATACCAATGTTGGAGCGCTATTCCTCCCACTTAAGTTCCAATTATAGAGCACTATTCCTCCAGCTAATACCAATGATGGAGCACTATTCCTTCAACTAAAACCGATGATGGAGCGCCAGTCCTCCAACTAATGGGCCATACACACTATAAGATTTTCTGAAGACTTTCTCCTTTAGATTTACCAAAACCAGATAATATGAGGTCAAACCTAAACACTTTCAATTTGTATGCAATCTGGCAGGCCCTTGCACTACATAGAAAATGTAAATCTGAAGGAAAAAGTCTTCAGAAAATCTTATAGGGTGTATGGCCCTTAAAACCAATGATGGAGCACTATTCCTTCAACTAAAACTGATGATGGAGCGCTAGTCCTCCAACTAAAACCAATTATGGGGTACTATTACTCCAACTAATACCAATGATGGAGCGCTGTTCCCCCAATTAATACCAATGATGGGGCACTATTCCTCCAACTAAAACCAATGATGAGGCACTATTCCTCCAACTAATACCTATGATGGAGCGCTGTTCCTCCAACTAATACCAATAATGGAGCCCTATTCCCCCAACTAATACCAATGATGGAGCATTATTCCTGTAACTGATACCAAGAATGGGACACTATTCCTTCCACTGACCCCAGAGATAGGGAACTAATTCTCCCACTGACACTAACGATGGGGAACTCCTCCTCCCACTAACACCAATGATTCTCACTAATACCGATGATGGGGCACTATTCTTCCAACTAATACCAATGATGGAGCGCTATTCCTCCAACTAATAACAATAATGGAGCGCTATTTCTCCAACTAATACCAATAATGGAGCGCTATTCCTCCAACTAATACCGATAATGGAGCACTATTCCTCCAACTAATACCAATGATGGGGCACTATTCCTCCAACTAAAACCAATGATGGGGCACTATTCCTCCAACTAATACCGATAATGGAGCACTATTCCTCCAACTAATACCAATGATGGGGCACTATTCCTCCAACTAATACCGATAATGGAGCACTATTCCTCCAACTAATACCAATGATGGGGCACTATTCCTCCAACTAATACCAATGATGGAGCACTATTTCTCCAACTAATACCAATGATGGGGCACTATTCCTCCAACTAATACCAATAATGGAGCGCTATTCCTCCAACTAATACCAATAATGGAGCACTATTCCTCCAACTAATACCGATAATGGAGCACTATTCCTCCAACTAATACCAATGATGGGGCACTATTCCCCCAACTAATACCGATGATGGAACGCTATTCCTCCAACTAATACCGAATATGGGGCACTATTCCTCCAACTAATACCAATGATGGAGCGCTATTCCTCCAACTAATACCAATGATAGAGCACTATTCCCCCAACTAATACCAATGATGGGGCACTATTCTCCCAACTAATACCAATGATGGAGCACTATTCCTCCAACTTATACCAATGATGGAGCACTATTCCTCCAACTAATACCAATGATGGAGCACTATTCCCCCAACTAATACCAATGATGGAGCACTATTCCTCCAACTTATACCAATGATGGAGCACTATTCCTCCAACTAATACCAATGATGGAGCACTATTCCCCCAACTAATACCAATGATGGAGCACTATTCCCCCAACTAATACCAATGATGGAGCGCTATTCCTCCAACTTATACCAATGATGGAGCGCTATTCCTCCAACTTATACCAATGATGGGGCACTATTCCTCTAAGTGACACTATTTCTTCAACTGACTCAAGAGACAGGTAACAAATTCTCCCACTAACAATGGGGAAATCCTCCTCTCACTAACACCAATGATTCCCACTAATACCGATGATGGAGCGCTATTCCTCCAACTAATACCAATGATGGGGCACCCGTGATCACTCCCCGTGGAGAGAAAACAGTGGTCTGCCGTTGTAAACACAGCAGACCATTGTTCTCTCAGGAATCAGCACAGAGCTCCTGTGATCCTCCTATTAATTATCACAAGTCTCTGTGTTTATTCCCCAAGCCCATCCCCCTCGCAGTTAGAAAACACCCCCTAGGCATACACTTAACCCTTTGATCGCCCCAGAGTTAACCCCTTCCCTGCCAGTGTCATTATTACAGTAACAGTGCATATTTTTAGCACTGATTACTGTAGTAATGTCACTGGTCCCTCCAAAAGTGTCAAAAATGTCAGTTAGGTGTCGGATCTGTCTGACGCAATGTCGCAGTCCATTACTAGTAAAAATAAATAAATATATAAAAATGACATACATTTTCCCCTAGTTTGTAGACGCGATAACTTTTGTGCAAACCAATCAAAATACGCTTATTGGTATTTTTTTTTTTTTTTTACCAAAAATATGTAGCAGAATACAAATTGGCCTAAAATTATGAAAAAATTAAATTTTTACTTTTTTTTTTGGGGAATGTTATAAAGCAGAATGTGAAAAAAATTTGTTTTTTTCAGAATTGTCTCTCTTTTTTTGTTTACAGCTGCCATTACTAGTAAAAAAAGATTTCATAAAAATATCCCCTAGTTTGAAAACGCTATCACTTTTGTGCAAACTAATCAATATACGCTTATTGGGGTTTTTTTTTTTTACCAAAAATATGTAGCAGGATACATATTGGCCTAAATTCATGAATAAATTAGATTTTTTACATGTTTTTATATGTTTTATAGCAGAAAGTTAAAAATATAGTTTTTTTAAAAAAAATTGTACCTCTGTTTTTGTTTATAGCGCAAATAATAAAAAACCGCAGAGGTGATCAAATACCACCAAAAGAAAGCGCTATTTGTGGGGAAAAAAGGACATCAAGTTTATTTGGATACAGCGTTAAACGACTGTGCAATTGTCCATTAAAATAACGCAGTGTCAAATTGCAAAAAATGGCCTGGTCATTAACCACTTAAGCCCCGGAGGATTTGGCTGCTCAAAGACCAGGGCCTATTTTGCGATTCGGCACTGCGTGATTTTAACAGACAATTGCGCGGTCGTGCGACACTGTACCCAAATGAAATTGATGTCCTTTTTTTCCCCACAAACAGGGCTTTTTTTTTGGTGGTATTTGATCACCTGTGCGATTTTTACTTTTTGTGCTATAAACAAAAAAAAAGCAACAATTTTGAAAAAATAACAATATTTTTCACATTTTTTTATATGAAATTCCCCCCAAAAAAATTTAAAAATCTAAATTTTTTAACATTTTAGACCAATTTGCTTTCTGCTACATATTTTTGTTAAAAAAAATTGCAATAAGCGTATTTTGATTGGTTTGCGCAAAAGTTATTGCTTTTGCTAACTAAGGGAAAGATTTTTGTCATTTTTATTGTTTTTTTTTTAACTAGTAATGGCGGCGATCTGCGATTTTTTTTTTGCAGGACTGCGACATTGCAGCGGACAGATCGGACCCCTGACTAACATTTTTGACACTTTTGGGGGTACCAGTGACATTACTACAGTAATCAGTGCTATAAATATGCACTGTTACTGTTAAAATGACACTGGCAGGGAAGGGGTTAACTTTATTAGTGATCAAGGGGTTAAATGTGTCCCTAGGGGTGTGATTCTAACTGTAAAGGGGTGTGGCTAGTGATGTAACCACAGAGACATACGATCCTACATAGCAGGATCGTATGATCTCTGCAGTTACACCAGGGAGAATGACAGGCGGCTTTGTTTACATCAGCCGCCTGCCTTTCTCCATCTCCAGCGGGAGATCGTGAGTGACTGGCAGACATCGGAGCCGCCGGTCACTCGCGCGGGGATGGCCGTGAACGAGCGGGGGCGGGAGCGCGCTCGCCCCCTACAGGTTCCTGGGCAAGTGACGTAGTACTACATCTCTTTGCCTGTGAGGGGCTGACTGCCGCAGTAAATATACTGTGAGCGGTCGGCAAGTGGTTAAGGGAGTAAAACCTTCCGTTCCAGAAGTGTTTAAAATCCCTGCAATGTACAGAGATCACCTATAGGGGGAGTTTGTTCTTCAACAAAAGTGGAGTTACTCTTTAAATATCTTGAATAAATAGCTGTGATGTTAGCTTTTGACACTAAAAAAGTTCATACAAAAAATGTTTGTTTTTTGAAGAAGGAAAGGAAACTTGCTCTGTTACAGACGGCCGCGTCAGCATTCTTAGTGCAAGCCCAGCAGGGCCAGAGGGGGAGGTAGGTGGAGGAATGAGCCCCAGCTGTGGCTCCATAGGCAAATGTCAGAATCGGATATTCTGTGCTATCTGGAGAGACGCAGACTTGTCACCTCCCTGAAATGTAACCTCACCATCCAACGCGGAATGTGACAAGGCGGACAAGACTCACTTTAAGACAGAAAACGGTTTTAACTATTGTAAACACACATTTATGATGATAAAATGAGATATCTCCAACTGAAGTTTAAAATAAACTTTCACACGGGCGCTCCGTATGTCCGTTTTTCATCCCATTTTTTTGCGTCTGAAAAACGGACATAATGCATGTCAATGGGATTGCGGATGTCAGCAGATGACCATCCGCGTACATCCGATTTGCGTCCTTTCCAGTGACGGCCGGTGTGTTGGGGGCGCAGGGGTGCCGCCCCACCATCCATGCGTCCGGCCCCCTAATCTGCATGCGGGGCGCCGGACACATGGAGTTTAATGGGTTTTTTTTTTCTGAAGCACGTGATTAGAGCCAGAGGCTCTAATAAGCTTCAGTAAAGGGTGGACCCGTGGCGCAGAGCAGTGCGCCCCGGGCCCACCCATTGTGTGACAATAGCGAATGAAAATTTGCTATTGTCACACGCATCCTCTTCCTGGCCAATCAGGAAGCGGGTCCGAGACCTGTTTCCTGATTGGCCGAAAGGCGAACCTTTGCCATTGGCAGAGGAGGAGGAGGATGACGACGGGAGACGCGGGGAGACTGAGGAGAAGCCGCCGCTGGATCAGGTAAGTGAACTGGTCATTCTCTGCACGCTGTGGCACTCTGCATTAATTGGGGGCACGCTGTGGCACTCTGCATTGATTGGGGGCACGCTGTGGCACTCTGCATTCATGGGGGGCAAGCTGTGGCACTCTGCATTCATGGGGGGCAGGCTGTGGCACTCTGCATTGATGGGGGTACGCTGTGGCACTCTGCATTGATGGGGGGCATGCTGTGGTCACTCTGCATTGATTGGGGGCACGCTGTGGTCACTCTGCATTGATGGGGGCACGCTGTGGCACTCTGCATTCATGGGGGGCACGCTGTGGCACTCTGCATTCATGGGGGGCACGCTGTGGCACTCTGCATTCATGGGGGCACGCTGTGGTCACTCTGCATTGATTGGGGGCACGCTGTGGTCACTCTGCATTGAAGGGGGCACACTGGTCACTAATTTTTCTGTTTGTGCCCCCCCAAAAATTTTGAGCACCAGCCGCCACTGGTCATATCGATATTAATGATGGCCCTGCCATCATGCCTAGTCATGTCTGTGAATGTCAGAGTTTTACAATGCCTCATGGGATGTGTAGTTCCGTAATAGCTGGAGGGCCGTAGTTTGAGGATCCCTGTATTAGAGGATTATTGCTACATTCCAAAGGCACACCAGATCCCATTCTGTCCGGTAATTGGCGGTAGAGCATGTTGGACTGTATCCTTTTACTGTGCTGCTAATAATCTCCTCCATTCTTCTTTCTTTCCTATTTCAGGAAATACAATATTTAAATAATTCTACCAGCGGTAATTAAAACCAACCCCCAGGGGGCGTCCTCTCCACTACGCTTGCTTTGGATTTCTGGTCCCCATAGCAGTCCATGAAATAGGCACTTAGCGAGCAAAACCCGTCAACAGGCTATTGGCATTAATGAGAATCTTAATTCCCGGACACTCTACCAGTCCTCCCATCCCGCCGAGGGATCCCGACAAGGACCGAACGCCGCATCCCGGCTCGTACAAATATTATGGCAGTGACGGAATCGTCTCCGAAATTAATTTTCCATCTTGGAATCCCGCAGAGTATAGCCAGGCAGTTAGCGGCTCGCTCTGATTTTCGGCGGGGAGATTGGGAAGTCTTCTATAATTACCGCTGACGCAAGGTATGGAAATTCAAATTATTTATACCTTTCCGGAGCGCTAATCTGAAGCGTTCCGCAAAATGATCAGAAAGTGTTCTTAGAAGTTAATTGCTGCCGACGAGATCATGAATGAATTAGGTTAAAGTGGAACCCTAACTTTCTGGAAAGGTTAGAAAAATACGGCAAAAAAAAAAAGGACTAACAAAAAGATTTCTATGTTCCATTCTGATTGGACAGCTTCCTGTTGGCTACATTTTATTGGACGCGGTCTGCTCCATATTGTGGTGTTACAGGAGACTGTAGGGGCTCGTTTACACTTGCTTTGACTTCCACACACTTCAAAATGCTTTCTGGATGTGTTTTTGATGCTTCAGTGGTGTTTTCTGAAGCTTTTATAAAGCTTGGCAAATGCCCTGTGTGTGTTGATTTTTTATTTGTTTTAAAGGGGCCCAGTAGAACCCCAGCTCAGCAGTACCCCAACTCAGCAGATCCCCAGCTCATAGGCACCCTCATTCAGCAGATCCCCAGCTTTGCTGACCCCCGAACCAGTAGTAACCCCCAGTTATACTGATCCTCCACTCAGCAGTATCCCCCAGCTCCGCTAATTCCCCGCTCAGTAGTAACCTCCATATATACTGATCCCCCACTCAGTAGAATTCCCCAGCTCTACTAATCTCCCACTCAGTAGTATCCCCCAGCTATCTCTACTAATCCACTTCTCAGTAACCCCCAGCTTTGCTGATTCTCCACTCAGTAGTAACCTCCAGCTATGCTGATTCCCCACTCAGTAGTATCACCCAGCTCTGCTGATCCCCTTCTCAGTAGTAACCTCCAGCTATGCTGATTCCCCACTCAGTAGTAACCCCCAGGTATACTGAGAGTCCACTCAGTAACCCCAAGCTCTGCTAATCCCCCACTCAGTAGTAACCCCCAGCTATGCTGATTCCCCACTCAGTAGTATCCCCCAGCTTTGCTGATACCCTGCTCAGTAGTAACCCCCAGCTCTGCTGATAACCCGCTCAGTAATATCCCCCAGCTCTGCTGATCCCCCTCTCAGTAGTATTCCCCAGCTCTGCTGATCCCCCTCTCAGTAGTATTCCCCAGTTCTGCTAATCCCCCACTCAGTAGTATCCCCCAGCTCTGCTAATCCCCATCTCAGTAGTAGCCCCCAGCTATACTGTTCCTCCACTCAGTAACCCTAAGCTCTGCTGATCCCCCACTCAGTAGTAGCCCCAAGCTCTGCTGATCCCCCGCTCAGTAGTGTCCCCAGCTTTGCTGATACCCTGCTCAGTAGTAATCTCCAGCTCTGCTAATTCCCTTCTCAGTAGTATCCCCCAGCTCTGCTGATCCCCCTCCCAGTAGTATTCCCCGACTCTGTTAATCCCCTTCTCGGTAGTATCCCCCAGCTTTGCTAATCCCCTTCTCAGTAGTATCCCCCAGCTTTGCTAATCCCCTTCTCAGTAGTATCCCCCAGCTTTGCTAATCCCTTCTCAGTAGTAACCCCCAGCTATGCTGATTCCCCACTCAGTAGTAACCCCTAGCTCTACTGTTCCCCCCACTTATTAACTCCAAGCTCCCCCGATCCCCGACTCAGTAGTAACCACCAGCTCTGAGGATCCTCTGCTCAGTAGTGTCCCCCAGCTCAGCTAACACCCCGCTAAGTAGTTCCCCAGCTTTGCTGATCCCCTGCTCAGTAGTAACTTCCAGCTCTGCTAATTCCCTTCTCAGTAGTAACCCCAGCTATGCTGATCCTCTTCTCAGTAGTAACGCCCAGCTCTGCTGATCCTCTGCTCAGTAGTATCCCCCAGCTCTGCTGATCCCCCACTCAGTAGTATCCCCCAGCTCTGCTGATCCCCTGCTCAGTAGTAACCCCCAGCTATGCTGATCCCCAAATCAGTAGTAACACCCAGCTATGCTGATCCCCCACTTAGCAGCAACCCCCAGCTCTGCTAATTCCCTTCTCAGTAGTAACCCCAACTATATCGATCCCCCACTCAGTACTAACCCCCAGCTATGCTGATCCCCCACTCAGTAGTAACCCCCAGCTCTGCTGATCCCCTGTTCAGTAGTATCTCCAGCTCTGCTGAACGCTCGCTCAGTAGTGCCCCCAGCTTTGCTGATCCCTTGCTCAGTGGTAACCACCAGCTCTGCTAATCCCCTTCTCAGTAGTAACGCCCATCTCTGCTGATCCCCACTCAGTAGTAACAGCCCGCTCTGGTGATCCTCTGGGTTGCTGATCCTCCTCTCTCTCTGGTCCCCCCTCATCTTCCACTTTATTGCTACCACGCTACGCACTACATGTGACATCTGATAGTTTCCGGTCCCTCAGCTCTGCTGATCCTCTGCTGCTCAGTCCTCTCTCTCCAGTCCCTGCTCTCCCTCTGCTATACCGTTCCCATGTTGCACACCACGTGTGTTACCTGCTAGTTGCTCAGCTCTGGTCTGGATCCCGCTCACCTTCCTGCTTCTCCACGCTGCACACCAGATGTGACATCTGCACCAGACACTTCCAGAATATACACACATAAACTGGAAGTGACTGCTGAGCATGTCTTTCTGGATCACTTGTTGGTTTCCCAGTGCATCCTGAGATATCTAATACCTGCAATACCCCTAAAACAAAATGAAGCTAACTGACTAAAAGCCCCTCAAAAGCTGCAGGTGCTGTTAGTGAGGGTTGGTATAGACTTCTATGGAGGCTTTAAAGACGGTTTGAAGCACCAAGAATGTAACATGGGGAATAATTTTTGAAGCAAAGAAAACACAACATGTGAACAGGAATGTAAGGTATCCAATATTAGTGACAGGTGACAAAAAAGCATGTCCAATGCTACATTTTGAATCAAGTTTAAAAAAAGCCCCTAGGCGTCAAAATAAAGCGCCCTTTACTAAATAGAATGCTAAGCTTACATTACAGTCCTGATCACACGTTGTGTTTGCTTTGCTTCAATAATTATTCCCCATGTCACTTTCTAGGTGCTTCAAATCGTCTCCAAAGCCTCCATAGAAGTCTATGACAATGCTCACTTACAGCACCTGCAGCTCGTTAGGGGCTTTTATTCAGCCTTAACTTCGCTTTGTTTTGGCGGTATTGCAGGTATTAGAAATCCCAGAATGCACTGGGAAACCAACAAGTGAACCGGAAAGACATCATCAGTGACTTAATTTGTTGACTGCATTTAATGCTCTTAACCAATAAACGTTTCAAAAAGCCCTGTAAGTGCTATGAACTTTTGTACTAGGCTTTCTTCAGGACTGATTCAAGACATGTGGTCTTTGGACTATAGGTTGGGCATTACTGGTATAGGCCAGGGGTCCTCAAGCTGCAGCCTGCGGGCTGGATGTGGCCCTTTTGCTTGCCTTTATCCAGCCCTTGAGGAACTATTCCTCCCCTTGACACCAATGATAAGGCATCGCTCCTTCCACAAACACCAACAGTGGTTCTTCCAAGGACACCAGCAATAGAGCACTATTTCTTCCACTGACTCCAATGATAAGGCACTATTCCTCCCACTGATACCAATGATCCGGCACTATTCCTCCCACTGATACCAATGATGGGGCACTATTCCTTCCACCGACACCAACGATGGGGCACTATTCCTCCCACTGACACCAATGATGGGGCATTATTCTTCCCACTGATACTAGTGATGGGGCACTATTCCTCACACTGACACCAACGATGGGGCACTATTCCTCCCGCTGACATCAATGATGGGACACTATTCCTCCCACTGACACCAATGATGGGGCACTATTCCTCCCACTGACCCCATTGATGGGGCACTATTCCTCCCACTGACACCAATGATGGGGCACTATTCCTCCCACTGACCCCAATGATGGGACACTATTCCTCCCACTGACGTCAATGATGGGGCACTTTTCCTCCCACTGACAATAGTGATAAGGTGCTAATCCTCCCTCTGAAGAAGCATTATTCCTTCCATTGACAACATTGGTTCATAATTCCTCTCAAGGACACCAACAATGGGGCACTATTCCTCCCACTGACATCAATGATGGGGCACTATTACTCCATCTGACACCAATGATGGGGCTCTATTCCTTTCACTGACATCAATGATGGGGCACTATTCCTCCCACTGATACCAGTGATGGGGCACTATTCCTCCAACTGACACCAATGATGGGGCACTATTCCTCCCACTGACACCAATGATGGGGCACTATTCCTCCCACCGACACCGACGATGAGGCACTATTCCTTCCACTGATACCAATGATGGGGAACTCTTCCTCCCACTGACACCACTGATGGGGCACTCTTCCTCCCACTGACACCACTGATGGGGCACTATTCCTCCCAATTATACCCTATACCTAAAAGGGTGCCTTTAACCATTAATGGCACCACTGCACGTCCGCTAAATGGCAATGAGATTTTGCGCACATTCCTAGCACGCAGTAGTGTGATCCTAGCCTAATAGTATGTGCTGTTGGCTTTGTGCCATTTTAAGAGAAAATTGGGTAATTCTTCGGGTCGGGGTTGAAATTGTTTTACCATAAACGCCGTATTTTTGCCTTATGTTACCAATCATCATTGTTCATTGGGAATCATCCAGCGGTCAGTTCCTGCGTCTCGGGTTAGGGACAATCACGGAACATGATGAGATAAAATCTAAGCAGCCGCCTGAGCACACGGTGTTACCTGCCCGGAGAGACAGAACAGCCGGGCTGGCATCGGAACGCGGTTTCTGACGATGTGAATTGCCCCCTGCGGCTCGGAGATCAAACATGCAAATAGCCACTAATTCCGCCGCCTGATTTCTCGGTGGGAAGCTGCTGGTAGGTTTTGTAAACACTGAGACCGGGGCCATTTGCATCTGTTTAAATTCATTTGCAAGCATTAAAAATTTGCCATCTTGAAATCGCATTTCATAACGGCTGGAGAGGAGTTAGCGACGGCGGGAGCAAAATGTTTCCAAAAGTTCTGAGATAGCGCCAGGTCAGGTGGGCCCCAATTTGGATCTTCTACAAGAAGAACAACATGACTTTTCAAAGGGTGTCTAAAAACACTTGCCGACCAGCCGCCGTGTATAATATACTGCGGCAAAGTGGCGCTATTGGGTGAAACGCCATACCTGTACATCATTTCATTCAATAGCCACTGGATGGGGCCATCGGGCTGCGGTGTGATTGGCTAGCGGGGATGGCAATCATCGGGTCCGCCGGCCACCCGCGATCATCCCCGGGAGAGGCAGAACGGCGATCCACAAAGGGAGAGGGGATCTCTGTCTTCCCCCAGTCAGACCCTCCCCTACACAGTTAGAAAGCACCCCCTAGGCCAGTGATGGCGAACCTTGGCACCCCCAAGGAACTACATTACCCATGATGTTCATGCACTCTGCAGTGTAGTTGAGCCTCATGGGAAATGTAGTTCCAACACATCTGGAGTGCCAAGGTTCCCCATCACTGGCCTAGGCACACATTTAACCCTTTTATGGCCCCTGATGTTAACCCCTTCCGTGCCAGTGTCATTAGTACAGTGACAGTGCATATTTTTAGCACTGATTACTATAATAATGTCACTGGTCCCCCCAAAAGTGTCAGTTAGGTGTCCGAATTGAGAAAAAATTGAACAAAAGTTCAGAAGGTGGGACTTTATATGAGGCTCTGTCCAATGGGGTAGATGCCTCCATCCCTGGTCATAAGAATATGAGGGGAATAAAGTAATTAAAATAATATTTTAATTACTTTATTCCCCTCATATTCCTAGGTGTCCGAATTGTCAGCCCCGATGTCGCAGTCCCGCTAAAAGTGCCTGATCGCCGCCATTACTAAAAAATAAAATACTGAAATACCAGCTAGGTACACAGTTAACCCTTTAATCACCCCTAATGTTAACCCCTTTCAAGCCAGTGTCATTAGTACAGTGACAGTGCATATTTTTTAGCACTGATCCCTGTATTAGTGTCACTGGCTCCCACAAAGTGTCAAAGGTGTCAGTTAGTGTCCGATTTGTCCGCCGCAATAACGCAGTCTGCTATAAGTCGCTGATCACCACCATTACTAGTAAAAAAAAAAAATATATATCCCATAGGTTTGTAGATGCGATAACTTTTGCGCAAACCAATCAATATACGCCTATTGGGATTTTTGTTACCAGAAAATATTTAGCAGAATACAAATTGGCCTAAAATGATGAAGAAATTAAATTTTTTAATTTTTTTTATTGGGAATGTTTTATAGCAGAAAATAAAAAATTTTTATCTTTTTTTTCCAAATTGTTGCTCTTTTTTTTTTCATAGCACAAAAAATAAAAACCGCAGAGGTGATCAAATACCACCAAAAGAAAGCTCTATTTGTGGTCCGATTTGTCCGCCGCAATGTCGCAGTCCCCCTATAACTCGTTGTCTGCCATTACTAGTATAAAATTTAAAATAAATAAAAATATCCCATAGGTTCGCAGATGCGATAACTTTTGCGCAAATCAATCAAAATAAGCAGGAACCCGGATCTCTGTCTTCCCCCAATCAGTGCAACCCCCACTACAGTTAGTAAGCCCCCTCTAGGGACGCATTTAACCCTTTGATTACCCCTTGGGCCTTATTGGTTGAGCCAGATGGACTTGTGTCTTTTTTCAACCTGACTAACTATGTAACTATGTTAACCCCTTCCTCGTCAGTGTCATTAGTACAGTGACAGTGCATATTTTTTTATAATGTCTCTGGTCCCCAAAAAGTGTCAAAAGTGTAAGTTAGATGTCCGATTTGTCCGCCGCAATGACGCAGTCCCGCTAAAAATTCTTTGGACGAAAATGTTCGCCCGATTTTCTTATAG
Source organism: Pelophylax lessonae (assembly GCF_965119305.1). Taxonomy (NCBI): domain Eukaryota; kingdom Metazoa; phylum Chordata; class Amphibia; order Anura; family Ranidae; genus Pelophylax; species Pelophylax lessonae. The sequence goes on from NC_138775.1 coordinate 14,817,326, forward strand.
TGTTTATGAGTCTTTACTCTGTATACAATAAAAATATGTTGATATTTTTATATATATTAGTAGGTCTGACTGTCTGTCCGGGTACTGTACCATAAAAACCCATTCATCCTATTTGCCCGTTTCTCCATTTTATTCCTACCTACCTTCATGACATGCCTGTGAATGTGTCTTCACTCTCGGTCTCCAGGGGTCCTTCTCTGTGGAGTGGCGGCCGGCGGCGGCGAGGCGCTGCCGAGAACGAGTGCCTTTACTTTAAAAATGGCACCATTACGTAACTGCGCATTTGTCTGCCCGGCCGAGCTTGTAAGAGCTTGCCCGAATGCGGCAGGCATCGGAACAGCGCATGCGCAGTTATGATGTCGGCCCGACACCATTTTAACCATTTTAACCAGTAACGGCGGGCATTTACGGGCAGACCAATGCAACACTGATTTGTCTGAACTAGTGCCGGCAGTGTAAATTACCTGGGACAGCAGTGGCGGCCCGTCCATTGGGGGCGCAGGGGCGCTGCCCCCCTATCCATGCATCCGGCCCCCTAATCTACATGCAGGGCACCGGACGCATGGATTCCAATGTTTTTTTTTTTTTGAAGCACATGATTAGAGCCAGAGGCTCTAATAGGCTTCAAAAAAGGGTGGGCTCGGGGAGCAGAGCACTGCGCCCTGAGCCCACCCAGTTGTGTGACAATAGCAAATGAATATTCTCTATTGCCACACTGATTCTCCTCCTGGCCAATCAGGAAGTGGGTCCTGAGAACTGTTTCCCGATTGGCCGAAAGGAGAAGCCGTGCTATTGGCCAAGGAGGAGGAGGAGCAGGAGGGAGGAGACGCAGGGGAAGCCACCGCTGCCTGCCCAGGGTGAGTGAGCCGTTGACCAGAGGGGGGTATGGTGTGCAGGCTGGTGTGGTCCGGGGGGGGGGTGTGGTGTTGTCCGTCTGGCGCCCCCGCCCCCCCGGCCGTGGGTGGAGCACCAGCCGCCACTGCGGGACAGGGTTCTACTTGCCGGGACTGTCCCGGCAAAAACGGGACAGTTGGCAGCTATGTGTCTGACATCGCATATGTGTAAACCGGCACTGAATGTTAAAACATTTTAAATTTATATTCACAACTCAGTGCCATTAGCGGAGGTCGCATATAAGAAATGTCAATTGGCAAATAATGCAGCATATGGATGTGTGGCGATGACATGTAGACGGGTCTACTCGCTGATCCGGGACCTATGGCGTGTCTATACATTGCGCTAATAAATCCTTTGCTCTTCCCCGTCCGTTCATTGGCGGATTAATATTCCAGCATGCGTCACCCCTGTGCAGGAATTTGCAGGAACATCTGATTTATTAGGACAGAGATGGGAGAGGACGGAAGGAGAACATTTCTTTCTAATTGAGCAAATCCCCTTCAAGCACCCAGCGCCCAAACCCGGGGCCCGGACTAATTCATATTAATATGAGATCTCTCTCCTCCGCGTAGAGGCGGCGAAGACACAACGCCAGGCATGAGGCTCCATGGTAATAAGGCGATTATTTGGTAGAAATTGAATGAAGCGACATGAGTGGTGTCCGTGAAACGGGAGCCAAGTAATATGTGACAAATAAAAAGTCATAATCAAATTGAAGGGGATGTTTTAACTCTTTCTGTACAGAGTCTGCGTCTGCCAAAAGCCTATCTAAACCCAAGAACAAAATTTTTGATATATTGTATCTTACCAGTGCTTAGATGTGGCGGCTGAATTCGTTTTCTTTTTTCACCCCCCCCCTTTATTTTCACCTGGTGATCTGGCCAGGGTTGCTGTTAGAATTCACGGGACCCCGTACAGGCTACCTTGCAGGCCTCCCCCCCCCCCCCCAGAATATATCAAAGCAATATTTTCACTTAAAATACTAAAATCATTATTAGCGGATACAAACATAACAGAGAACCTGTATCAATTAGCTCTTTTTTAACCAGTTCTGGACCGGAAGGATTTGCCCCCTTAAAGAGGAGTTCCACTCAAAAGTGGAACTTCCGCTTTAAGTGGTCCTGACCCCCTAACATGCCACATTTGGCATGTCATTTTTTTTTTGGGGGGGGGGGGGAGCGGGTACCTAGTTTTGACAGGTACCCGCTCCCACTTCTGCTCGGGGCGCCTAGGCGGCTCAGGCGTAATTTCTCCTCGGCCCCTCCCTCCCTGCAAACATCTGGGACACGTCACAGGTCCCAGAAGACTGCCCGTCTATTCAACGCGCAGCGTGACTCGCACATGCACAATGCGCAACCGGCTGTGAAGCCGCAAGCTGTCACAGCCGGGTACCCACACTAGAGATGCCGGCACCACCGGGAGAAGACGGAGAGAACCGAGGCTCCCCCCAGCCGCATCGCTGGACCGAGGGACAGGTGAGTAGGTGAGTGTGTGTCTATTAAACAGCAAGTCAGGGCACGCATTCACGCCCCCTACCTGGAAGTGCGAGCTCACGTATACTGTATATACTTGATCCTAAGCACAGCTGCCACCCTATAAGGCAGTCAGCAACCGGTTAAACTATAACTAAAGGTAAAATCTTTTTTTGTTTTGTTGATAGAGTGGAGAGGGATTAGAACCCCTGTCAGTTTTTATTGCAGTTTGCACCTCTGGAGATTCATCCTCTCTATTTGTCCTGTTTACCGTTATCATCAGAGCCGATGCAGGGATTTTAGAAGCCCTAGGCAAAATAAAAATTGCCGCCCCCCCATATGCTCTGCCTACCCCCATCCCAAGTTGCTGAAGGGGTTAAAACCCCATCAGTGACTTACCTCGGCGTTGGGTCAGGCTCCGCCTACTCTCCTCCCCCGCCGATGTCAGCTGGCGGGGGGAAACCTAATGCGCATGCGTGGCAATGGCTGCACACGCACATTAGACCTCCCCATAGGAAAGCATTGTTCAATGCTTTCCTATGGGGATTTGGGCGATGCTGGAGGTCCTCACATAGCGTGGATTGCTGTAGCACTCATGCAGGCAGCACAGCATGAGGAGTGTCGCACCGGCCGGCCCATCACTGATCCTGGGTGCAGGATGCTGGCGCCGGGGAGCCCCCTGCTAAGTTGCGCCCTAGGTGGCTGCCTAGTTCGCCTTACAGGTAGCGCCGGCCCTGGTTATCATTGAAAGTGAAATAAAATCCCACCTTTTGGGCTGTCACTACTACAGAGTAAATCATCCAATGGGGACGCTAGCTCTAGTGACAACCAGGGATTCTCTGACTTTGTAAGGATTTTCTCTCACTTCCTGTTTTAGCGATGGGACAGGAAGTGAAGGGAAATCTCCCCAAAGGGACATCGATTGGGGGGGGGGGGGGACTGACAGGGTTTATAACCCTCCCTTTATCCAAAATGAAAAAAAAAATTGCCTACTATAGGAGACCAGGAAAGAAGATGCCATCATTGCCAAAACACTTTGGTGGATCCTTTTCCAAATTTCCCATGCTGTATTTCGTGTGGCATAGCTGTTACTTTCTATTGCACACCATGCAGCTTTTATTATACTTAGATCATTCTGTAGATTGGTTACAGAGAGAAGAGACCCAAACAATTCTATGTAACTCAGTAGAGGAGTTTATCCATCTATTATAACGTTCCGTCAGACGTTCCTGCTGGAGGCGGCCGGCTCTCCAGAAGAAAGTCATTATAAAGGAGCAAATTAGATCTGTGCAGTGAAGGGGCCGCGCTGTCTATAGAGATGTATGTGGCAGTTCATTGCTAATGACCTTTGTTACCAGATGTACATCGTGAGATGTCAGAGGGAGCTGGAATAGAGATGTGTCTGGGCTGCAACAGACTGTGGGGTCACGTCTGATCACCCACACTACCCTTTTGGGTGAATACTGAGCATAGTCTTTTACATTTTAATATACCTAACCTTCAACCTAATCTAAGCGCTAATGTAGAATCTATTCCAAAACTTAAACCAATTTCTTATAAAAATTGTAACCCTTAACATCCAACCATAACTTCTTTACCTAGCCCCAACCCTAAACCTCTCAACCTTCCTGCTAACCCTTAACCTAACTGCTAACACGAACTGTAACACCTAATTATTACAAACCTAACTTGTTAACCTAACCCCAAACCCTTATTCTAAACTGCCAACCTAACATCAAACCCTCAATCTAAACATAACCCCAAACCCTCAATGCCAACCTAACCCCAAACCCTCAACCCCAATCTAAGCAGAAAAACCCCAAACCTTCAACCTAACCCCAAACCCTCAACCTAACCCCAAACCGCCAACCTAACCCCAAACCCTCAACCTAAATCTAACCCCAAACCCCTTAACCTAACCCCAAACCCTCAATGCCAACCTAACCCCAAACCCTCAACCTAAACCTAACCCCATATCCTCTATGCCATCCTAAGCCAAAAAACCCAAACCCGCAACCTAAACCACAAACCCTCAACGCCAGCCTAACCCCAAAACCTCAACCTAACCCCAAATGCTCAACCTATACCTAACCCCAAACCCTCAACCTAACCCCAAACCCTCAATCTAAACCTAACCCTTAAACCCTCAACCCAAACCCTCAACCTACACCTAACCCCAACCCCTCAAACCAACCCCAAACCCTCAACCTACACCTAGCCCCAAACCTTTAACCTATAGCTAGCCCCAAACCCTCAACCTAACCCCACACCCTCAGCCTAACCCCAAACCCTCAACCCCAACCTAAGCAGAAAAATCCCAAACCCTTAAACTAACCCCAAACCGCCAACCTAACCTTAAACCTTAACCTAAACCTAACCCCAAACCCCTTAACCCAACGCAAACCCTCAATGCCAACCTAACCCCAAACTCTGAACCTAAACCTAACCCCAAACCCTCAACGCCATCCTAAGCCAAAAACCTCAAACCCCTTAACCCCTTAACTTAGCCCAATTTCCAAACCCTCAACCTATACCTAACCCCAAACCCTCAACTTAACCCCAAACACTCAATCTAAACTTAACCCTTAAACCCTCAACCTAACCCCAACCCCTCAAACTAACCCCAAACCCTCAACCTATACCTATCACCAAACATTTAACCTATACCTAAAACCAAACCCTCAACCTAACCCCAAACCCTCAACCTAACCCCACACCCTCATCCTAACCCCAAACCCTCAACCCCAACCTAAGCAGGAAAACCCCAAACCCTCAACCTAACCCCAAACTGCCAACCTAACCCCAAACCCTCAACCTAAACCTAACCCCAAACCCCTTTAACCTAACCCAAACCCTCAATGCCAACCTAACCCCAAACTCTGAACCTAATACTAACCCCAAACCCTCAACGCCATCCTAAACCAAAAACCCCAAACCCTCAACCTAACCCCAAATCCTCAATGGCAACCTAACCCCAACCTAACTCCAAAATCTCAACTTAAACCTAACCCCAAACCCTCAACTTAACCCTAAACCCTCAACCTAAACCTAACCCCAAAACCTCAATCTAACCCCAAACCCTTAACCTATACCTAACCCTCAACCTAATCCTAACCCCACACCCTCAACCTAACCCCAATCCCTTAACGCTCACCTAAGCCAAAATGCTCAACCTAACTCATACCATGTTACTTAACCCCCAACATACAACCTAACTTTTAACCTGATCCCAACCTTAAGCTTTAGCCTAGCCCTCATATTTTATACTAGGGTTAAATAACCCTCAATATACTGCCTTTAACAATAGTGTAAAATCTCCCTATGCGCTTTATTCAAAGCTAAGTAGTAGATGAGATGGGATCTATCAGTAAAGAACTGCTTGCGCTAACCCTCATTTTACACGTAATTCATAATCTAACTCCTAACATGATTTGTAACACCTTATCTCCAACCAAACTTCTTAACCTAACTTCAGCTTAACAAATTAAATATTAATAAAAATAATAATAATATATATTTTGTATTTATATATATAAAAAAATAAAAATTATAAAAAACAAAAAAAATGTAATGGGAAAAAATAATATATTTTATGTATTTATATAAAAAGACAAAACCCCATTGAAAATGGCCCACATAGTAGTACTATTCATAACTAAATGAACAGAGTGCATTAAATAATTTGAGTTAAAAAATGAATTACTATGGGAATATTTGGGATGATTCCCAAATATATCACACAAAATAACGCTGATGTCAAGAGTAAAATGTCACTGGATGACTAAGTGTGAAAAGTGTGTGTGTGTATATATATATATACATACAGTATATTTTTATTTGCAAATTTCACATAAGAGCATTAACCATTCATATAACAAAATAAAACATAATATAAAAAAGAAAAAAAATTATTAAAACAATGTTAACATTCGTAAATATCAGAATTGAAGATTATATCTATATATATATATATAGTAAAAAAAATTACCCAATGTATGTGCCTCAATGAGCATGCACATGCCTGGGTTATTGCTAGGCATGAGTGTGAAAGACTCTACCTATGGCCCTATACACAGAAGCCACAGGAAGCAAGGGGCCAAGGCAAAAGAAACAAAGAAAGAAACAAAGGGGCAAAATGCTACAAGTGTAATAGCTTGGTACATATAATGTATGCTGAAGTGGGCAGAGCAGACCAAAGGGCAACGACCCTATCAAATTACATTAGAGTTTGGACATCCAAACCTACATTCAAACCCTTTGGAGTCAGAGTTCCTAGCCGATGTATCCGGAAAGTTCCCCTTCTGCACAGCCTATGAAAACATCTTCACATGTTATGGTTTTTAGATTGGAAACTAAGACAGGAGGGATCCTCGTTGTGCTTCTCAAAAAAATGGAGTAGAACTGAATGTTTGTCGAATCCTTTGAGGATGTCCCTTTTGTGTTCTCCAAACTGTATCCGAAAGGTGCGTATTGTCCGACCCACGTACAGCAAGCCACAGGGACAGAGCAGGCAATAGAGCACAAAATGTGATCCACAATTGATGAACTGCCGAATGGTGTAGGTCTGGCCATTGTTGGCTGTAACTGTCCTCCTCCTATGCCAAATTGACAAATGTAGTGGCATGCTCCACAGTTGGGGACACAGCACCTAAAGCTGCCCTTTTGATGACATCTAAGGAGTTGGCATTGGAAAACTTCTGTCTGGGCCACCAACCCAACCTATTAGTACTGGCTGAAATACCCACCTACCTCTCAGCCAAATCCTGCCCTTTCTGGGAATACCTATGCAAAACATGACAGTGAACAGCATTTTGGGCTATGTAACTGAATACAGAGTGAGCCTGCTAGCTCTTGTCACCCTCCATTCTCCGCTCCCGTGTAATCAGATGGATGGAGTGCTTGCAGATTCATTTATCAGAGTTTAATTAGTCCCGCCGCAGCTCCTTCTTATGAGTCCAATTATTCCAATTGTTTGTCGCCGTCATCATCGCAGTAAAATAATGTTAGACGGGTTTCCCCGGAGAAGGGAGAGGTGATACATAAATTGAGATGGACATAAGAAGCCAATGCTGGCTCCTTGCAGGGCTGATGTGGACCAGCAACACCATTCACCTCCCCATTCATTCATCAGCTCATTCATTTCCTAAATATTGTTATAGAAAAAGGTCAGACCTTCCCCCAAGTCACAGCATCGAGTTTCAGAGCTGGTTATTGCATCACTGAGAAGAGTTAAATGGAAGCCTTATATTTATAGTGACATATCTTAAAGTGCCAGCGACATTTTGTTAATGGGTAGATTGGCGGCAGTAACAGTGATGGTCTGCGTTCCACCACAGACTCATTTTTCACCAATTTTTTTGCAGAATTTAAAGGGGGCCTTTGCTGTATCTATAAATGTATCTGATATCTGATCTCCCTGATAGTTAAAGATTCTAATTCCTGCAGAATTCTGTTTTTTTTATCCAGCAGGTGACATGTGCTCTGCTGAGGTTCGGAGTTTAAGTGACAGTTAGTTTTTATCAGAAAAAAACGCAAGGGGTGATGGGCTGGAAACCCTAATGGTCCTCCCAGGCTTTTCTTGGCTGCAAACTGGCACCAGGTCGCAGGCCTTGAAATCGCCCGAAATCGTGTGTTGAACAGAAGGGCTATGGGGCAGAGACTGTTCACAGAGTGGTAGGCAATAAAGTAGTCAGGTCTCGACAATAATCAAGGAGAGCTGCAGGAAAGGGAGTAGTCTAGTCTAGTCAATGATCGAGGCAGGCTGCAGCAAGAGAGTAGTCAAGTCTAGGCAATGATCGAGGCAAGTGGCAGCCAAGAAAGAAGAAAGTAGTCAGGTCTTGGCAATGATTGAGGCAGGCGGCAGGCAAGAGAGTAGTCGAGTCTAGGCAATGATCGAGGCAAGTGGCAGCCAAGAGAGTAGTCAGGTCTAGGCAATAATTGAGGCAGGCGGCAGGCAAGAGAGTAGTAGGGTTTAGGTAATGATTGAGGCAGGCAAGAGAGTAGTAAGGTCTTGGAAATGATCTAGGCAGGCAAGAGAGTAGTCAAGTCTAGGCAATGACCACGGAAGGTGGCAGACAAGAAAGTAGTCAGGTCTAGGCAATGATTGAGACAGGCAAGAGAGTAGTTCAGGCTAGGTGATGATGGAGGCAGGAGGCAGGCAAGAAAGTAGTCAGGTTTAGGTAATGATTGAGGCAGGTAATAGAGTAGTCAAGTCAAGACAATGATCTGGGCAGGCGGCAGGCAAGAGAGTAGTTAAGTCTAGGCAGTGACTGCGGCAGGTGACAGACAAGAAAGTAGTCAGGTCTAGGCAATGTTTGAGACAGGTGGTAGGCAAGAGTAGTTAGATCTAGACAATGATCGAGACAGGCAGCAGGCATGAGAGTAGTCAGGTCTAGGCAACGGTTGAGGCAGGCGGCAAGCAATAGAGTAGTCAAGTCTAGGCAATGTTTGAGGCAGGCGACAGACAAGAGAGTAGTTAAGTCTAGACAATGATCAAGGCAGCAGGCAAGAGAGTAGTCAAGTCTCGGCAATAAATGAGAAAGGGGGCAAGCAAGAGAGTAGTTAAGTCTTGGCAATGATTGAAGCAAGCAGCAGGCAAGAGAGTGGTCAGGTCTAGTCAATGATCAAGGCAGACAGCAGGCAAAAGAGTCGTCAGGTCTAGACAATGATTGTGGCAAGCAAGAGAGTAGTCAGGTCTAGGAAATGATCGAGACAGGCGGCAGGCAAGAGAGTAGTCAACTCTAGTCTAGACAGTGATCAAGGCAAGCAGCAGGCAAGAGAGTAGTCAACTGTAGACATTGATCGAGGCAGGCGGCAGGCAAGAGAGTAATCAGGTTTAGGTAATAAATGAAGCAGGCAAGAGAGAAGTCAGGTCTAGTCAATAATCGAGGTAGGTGGCAGGGAAGAGAGTATTCAGGTCTAGACAATGATCAAGGCAGGTGGCAGGGAAGATAGTAGTCAAGTCTAGACAATGAGCAATGCAAGCGGCAGGCAAGAGAGTAGTCAGGTCTAGGAAATGATTGAAGCAGGCAGCAGGCAAGAGAGTAGTCAGGTCTAGGCAATGATCCAGGCAAGCAGCAGGCAAAAGAGTAATCAGGTCTAGACAATGATCGAGGCAGGTGGCGGGGAAGATAGTAGTCAAGTCTAGACAATGAGCAAGGCAAGCGACAGGCAAGAGAGTAGTCAGGTCTAGGCAATTATGGAAGCAGGCAGCAGGCAAGAGAGTAGTCAGGTCTAGGCAATGATCGAGGCAAGCAGCAGGCAAAAGAGTAATCAGGTCTAGACAATGATCGAGGCAGGTGGCGGGGAAGATAGTAGTCAAGTCTAGACAATGAGCAAGGCAAGCGACAGGCAAGAGAGTAGTCAGGTCTAGGCAATGATGGAAGCAGGCAGCAGGCGAGAAAGTATTCAGGTCTAGGCAATAATCGAAGCAGGCGGCAGGCAAGAGAGTAGTCAGGTTAGGCAATGATCAAGGCAGGTGGCAGGCAAGATAATAGTCAGGTCTAGTAATGCAAGCAGATCATGTCTGGTGGAAGGGGCCGGTAGGGTGCTGTACATTATTAATATTATATAGGATTTATATAGCGCCAACAGTTTGCATGGCACTTTATAATGTAAAGGGAGACAGTACAGTTACAATACAATAAAATACAAGAGGGTTACGAGGACCTTGCTCAAAAGAGCTAACAATCTAATAGGGTAAAACACCCTGCCCCAGTACTCCTCTCAAGACCCTGTAGTCCTGATGCAAGCAGCGGGCTAGGTCATGGGAGTTATTCAAATATCAAAATACCTTGATGGGTGGGTGTCAGTGTGGAGTTGTGGAAAGTTCTCGGCAGACTATATTTGTATGCAGACCACCCCTCCATATATGATGATGAGCTGAAAGAACTGAAATCCAATAAATGAAAGGGACAGGCCAGAGACAGTCAGGTGGGGGGGGGGGGGAGCTAGATTCTGCTGGACATCCTACAGCTGAAAACGAGGCGTACTCTCTCTGGTTTGCTGCAGCTTGTAATGCACATTGTGAGAAGCTCACAGTGTGCGGTGAACTTAGAATAAGCCATTTCAGTCCAGGAGAGGAGCCGGCACAACTGTGCAAGACTGAAGGGAAGGCCGGGGCTCAGCAGAGGAAGTCAAATAGATGGATTGCTCTATAATAGTTAGGTCAGGGTTCTTCTTTATCATTACTGAACGTGTCGGCTGCGCAGGATTTTCCCACCGCGGGGCGATTACAATCATTATTCCGGTGCTCTCCGTCTGCCGGCTGCTCCCCGCGCACAGATATATACGGCCTCCCCCGTCTCAGTGTAATATATGTGCATTTTTTACACCGGGAACATTGGAAGAACATTGTGTTGAAGAAACAGCTTGAAGCATGCGGGGTCCAGAGTCAGCGCCACCCCGTGATTGGCTGCCTACACTAATGTCATTATTCCTGTGCAGACGGCAGGCGAACACAACGGCCACTGGAGCTATTCGGGGAGCTGGGGTATGGAAAAAGGAATGTGTGTGTAGAGGGGGAAAAGGAGGACACGGATGAGCCGGGGTGACCCATCTCCAGATTCCTATAGGAGATAATGTGCCCCCCCCCCCCCCCCCCGTTGGTAATGATAAAGCATGCAACAATTCTTGAGCTTCAAAGGCAATCCCTGTTCATTGTATGCATGCTTCGTAACGTGTCAGTGTAACCCTTCCAGGTATTTATTACCTGTCACAGAGATCGCAGGACTCCCCCCCTGACAAGGCCTTCACCTACTCCAGGAGGACGGCACCATCTTTGTTCAGGCATCCTCGACTTCCTAGACTGAGATGCTAGCTCACTATCATTTCAACAGCATCCTTACTCTCCCAAAAATACCCGTACGCCTTCACTACATAATGGACCTGTAGTCTATTTTTCATTAACCACTTCAATACCGGGCACTTTCACCCCCTTCCTGCCCAGGCCAATTTTCAGCTTTTAGCGCTGTTGCATTTTGAATGACAATTACGCGGTCATGCAACACTGTACCTAAACAAATAGAGCTTTCTTTTGGTGGTATTTGATCACCGCAAGGTTTTTTCTTTTTTGCTACACAAATAAAAAAAGATCGAAAAGTTTGAAAAAAAAAAAAAAAGTTTTTTTTGTTTATGTTATAAAATTTTGTAAATAGATACGTTTTTTCCTGCACTGATGAGCAGTGATGAGGCCGCACTGACAGGCACTGATGAGGAGGCACTGATGGGGTGGCACTGACGACGAGGCACTGATAGGCAGCACTGATGGGCACTGATAGGCAGCACTGATAGTGTAACGAGACCCTTGCTCGCTCGCTTCCGCTCTCCCGACACTCCTCTGTTTCTAGTGAGTCAGCTTGCAGATCGCAACGTTTGAAGGTTCGGTCAACCAAGGATCTGGGATCCGAACTACAGCTATGTGCCGTTCGGAATCCATTAGAACAAACACCAAGCAGGCTGTATGTAAGTTCAAACAGGAAGACAATTTATTGGAAGGACATAGCACACTTTTATACAGAATTTGGAACATCCTGCCCTCAACAACCGCCCTCCTATTGGTCAATTGCAAAGTACCTGCAGTTCCCCTTCAGGTCCTCTTTAGCCATGCAAATGAGGACTTGAAAATGAGTCAGCAGGGATTGGTCCAGTTTGGATAGCTTGACCAGAAGGACTGTTATGTGTAATGAGACAGAAGCCCCAGGGGGCAATCAATGTACACAATAGCCAGACACAGAACAATGGTTCCCTAACGAGCCCTCAATACACATTACTCTGAGTGTCAATACATCCCTTAGCAGACAGCAGGTGAGTTCATTAGCACACCCGACAATAGGTGAATGGAAAGCCACCTCAGATAAAAGCAACATTGTTAGACAGTCATTGAACTTCCTGGAATGACCATATTAGGAGTTGTACTTCCTGGTCAGAGACCTCATACTGTACAGGGAATTACAAGTGAGACATTATTCCTGAATATGACTGTCCCATTTGTAGAAGTCCAAACCATATTCTCAGTGTTCTGGTGCCCCCCAACCTCTCTAAAGGAATTCGGGGTCCACAACCCCCATGCCCAAAGTGACTCCCGTCACAGATAGGTAGCACTGATATACAGCATTGGTGGGCACTGATAGGCGGCACTGATATGCAGCATTGATGGGCACTGATAGGCGGCACTGATGGGCACTGATAGGCGGCACTGATAGGTATCACTTATATGCAGCATTGGTGGGCACTGATAGGCGGCACTGATGGGCACTGATAGGCGGCACTGATAGGCACTGATAGGCGGCACTGATGGGCAATAATGGGCACTGGTGGGCGGCACTGATAGATGGCAATGATGGGCACTGGTGGGCGGCACTGATAGGCGGCACTGATATGCAATAATGGGCACTGGTGGGCGGCACTGATAGATGGCAATGATGGGCACTGGTGGGCGACACTGATAGATGGAAATGATGGGCAGCACTGATGAGGAGGGCACTGGCAGGCTCCCTGAACCCTAATTGGCATCCCTGGTGGCCATGGGTGGGCAATCCCTGGCGGCCATTGGTGGGCATTTCTGGTGGCCATGGGTGGGCAATCCCTGGTGGCCATGGGTGGGCATCCCTGGTGGCCATGGGTGGGCAATCCCTGGTGGCTCTAGTCTAGGCAAAGTCACTGGGGGAGGGAGACTGAGGAAATACTTCCTTCCTGCAGTAGACAAATGACATAATTTCAGCCTAGGCAAAGTCACTGGGGGGAAGGGGAGACTGGGAAAATGCTTCCTCCTGCTTGCAGCAGACTGATGACATTATCTTAGCCTAGACAAGGTCACTGGGGGGGGGGGGGGACTGGGGAAATGCTTCCTTCTGCCTGCAGCAGACTGATGCCATCACCTCAGCCTAGGCAAAGTCACTGGGGGAGGGAAGACGGAGAAAATACTTCCTTCCTGCAGCAGACTAATGACATAATTTCAGCCTAGGCAAAGTCATGGGGGAGGGGAGACTGAGAAAATGCTTCCTTCTGCCTCCAGCAGACTGATGCCATCACCTCAGCCTAGGCAAAGTCACTGGGGGAGGGAAGACTGAGAAAAAATACTTCCTTCCTGCAGCAGACTAATGACATAATTTCAGCCTAGGCAAAGTCACTGGGGGGAGGGGAGACTGGGGAAAGGCTTCCTTCTGCCTGCAGCAGACTGATGCCATCATCTCAGCCTTGGTAAGGTCACTGGGGGAGGGGAGTTAAGAAAAAGTGGATAGATAGTGCTGGACCTGTAGGTTTTTTCTTACTGTTGTTGCTTTCTTAAGGTGTTAATGTTTTGTGTAAATGATCTGGTTCCTGGGCAGGCGGCTTCTACACCCCAGAGGACCTCCACGGTCTCCTTGGCTTGTAGTGTAATGTAAGAAGGGTTGAAATTTATCTGCCTAACCACTGCTTAGAGGTCCAGATACAACTTTATTCTATCAAAGGTTAGGGGTTTGTATTAAGAAATAGGCCAGCGAGTTTCAGGGGTCTACTTGCCCCTTCATCAGGGCTAGAAAGAACATAAGAAGACTATCATGTCAGTCTGACATCAATACAATGTCCCCCCCCACATGGGGTCATAATTAAACCTGTCTGTCAACAGTAATGAGATTTCCGGGACCCCTGTGGGTATAGGGTGAAATTGATGTCAGTGTGACGTTACTCACCGTCACTATGAGTGAAAGACAGATAAGTAATGGTTTGGATTGCTTCAATATTTGTCAGCAAAACCTTCATATAGAAATATGAAGATTTAATACCACCTTACACAGTGTATTCCATGCTTGGCTGTGAGAGAGACACAAAGACTGTCATTCGCAGACTTCCCTATTGTTTGTGTATTGGGAGGGAATGTGGATTGCCCTGTCTCATTGTTAAGTGTTAATGATCTCACATTGTTCTGTCCGTCTGCCTTAAGAGAAACTTATTATGGGATGTATATAGGTATGTGGATTGGATGCTAAGAGGGAGGGGGGATTTTCCCACATTGTATATTTTTGTGTACACTGTATGAGAGTGTAAAACTCTGTTCCTATTGGATTGTGAATGTCTTGTCCAGTCTTCAACAAGGTCCACCTAGGCGGTAACCTTGTGGGTGAGAACTGTATATAAGTCTGTTTCTTGTTCAAATAAAGTTGTTCTAGAGTTACTTCACCCTCAATCTAGAGTCCTGTCTCTTATCGGGGGAAAATGCTACAAGGGATTGCTATGGTCTTCCATACTCCCTTAGATAATCACTAAGCTCTTGTAAGAGCTTGTGTAGGAGCTTGTTCTGCTGCCCTCTCTGGGGAAAGAGAGGTTCACCCACGGGAACCTGGAGCCTTGTCGTAGGTCCAGGATGGGTAGGAGACGGCGAGACCCTAACCAAGCTGCGGCGGTTCGTAGGGTCTGAAGTGGTTACAGTGTCTGGTGAGTGCTTGGAGCCTTCGGGAAGCACTAGGAGCATCTGTCAACGGAGGTAACTGGTCAGGGGTGTCCTGTTCCGTTACAGTCAGCTTGGGGGCAGAACGTTGGACATCTCCTCTAGCCCTGGGAGCACCTCCAGCGGCCGTGATTTGCTATTATCGGCGGGACCGGGACACCTATCCAGATTTTGCATCTGGCCAGATTTGTACTGTGAGTTCTAATATTTAGAAATAAACTGCCCACTAGATGGCGCTTTTCCCTTTCTATACGCACACACACGCAGGAGCGGTGGGGGTAATCACATGCGATTTGGACAGGAATCGTACCCCATTCCTGTTCAAATTGCATGTGATTCTTTGCGCATTTGGCAATCATAATGCATACATTTTTTTTTTTTTTTAAATCCTGATCGCCTCCCCAAAGTAGTGCAGTGTTATATTCTATAATGCTCTGGTCACAGTGCTGGGGAGGACTGCTGCACACAGAAGATTTGTATTTCAATGCATAGAATGCCCTTCATTTCGTTTTTTTTTCCCCCACAAATAGAGATTTTGTTTTCACACAAATAGAGATTTTTTTTTTGGTGGTATTTGATTACCTGTGCGGTTTTTATTTTGAAAGACTGACAATTTTTAAAAAAAAAAATAAAATATTTTTTACTTTCTGCTTTAAAACACATCCAATAAAAAAATGTAAAAAAATCAAATTTATTCATGAATATAGGCCAATACGTATTCTGCTATATTTATTTATGGTAAAAAAAAAAAAAACTCAATAATTGTATATTGATTGGTTATTGCGTCTACAAACTATTGCATATATTTATGGAATTTTTATTTATTTAGTTATTTATATATTTATTTTTACTAGTATTGGCATTGATTAGCGTTTTTTTTTTTTTTTGGGACTTTGACATTTCCGCAGACAAATCGGACGTTCGGCCTGCACCTGGGAAGACTTCACCGATCACGAAATGCGTCGGACTTGGCAATGAAAAAAAAAAGTTGTAATTTTAGTTCCAATTTAACTTCTTCCCATCCGCGCTATAGCTGAAAGACGGCTACAGCGCAGACCTTAAAGAGGAAGTAAACCCTCCTCGGGAAGTTGTACCTATAGGTAAGCCTATGATAAGGCTTACCTATAGGTACTGTAAATATCTCCTAAACATGTACAAACATGCATACTAGCTCATTATGTGTTTCTCTTGCAGGATGTAAAAAAAAAAAAAAAAAAAATTTAAACGGGTTTACAACCTCTTTAATTGTCAGGAGGGCGTCCATGTATGTCCACCTGTGCATGAGCTGGCTGCGTGCTCCCTGCATGCGCGACTCACTCTGTGATCAATGAGTCCATGAGACTCGGCTGATCACAGATTGGAGTAAGGCCGGTCCCGGCCCCTTACCATGTGATCAGCTGTCAGCTAATGACAGTTGATCACGTGATGTAAACAGCAGCCGGCAAACAGCTTTTTGTTTCTCCTCACACTGTCAGCATGAGGAGAATAAAAAGCAGATCGCCGGCTGCTGTCAGAGGTACCTCGGTCCTGAAGAGGAAGAGCATCTGTGCCCACCAGTGCCACCTACCAGTGCCCACCAGTGCCACCTACCAGTGTCCAACAGTGCCACCTACCAGTGCCCACCAGTACCACCTATCAGTGCCCATCAGTGCCACCTATCAATGCTCACCAATGCTACTTATTAGTGCCAATCAATGCCCCATCATCAGTGCTACCCATTAGTGCCACCTACCAGTGCCCAGCAGTGCCACCTATTACTGCTCACCAGTGCCACCTAACAGTGCCAATCAGTGCTCCATAATCAGTGCTGCCTATCAGTGTCAACTACTAGTGCCTATCATTTCCCACCAGTGCCACCCATCAGTGCCCACCAATGCCACCTTATTAGTGCCCATAAGAGCCACCTATCAGTGCCCCCTTTTACTGCCCTGCAGTGTCACCTACCAGTGCCCTTCAGTGCCGCCCATCAGTGGCCATCAGTGCCACCCATCATTGCTGCCTTATCAGTGCCCATCAGTGCTGCCTTATCAGTGCCCATCAGTTTCACCTGTCAGTGCCCATCAGTGCAACCCATCTGTGCCCATCAGTGTAGCCTATCAGTGCCCATCAGTGCAGCCTATCAGTACCCATCAGTGCCGCCTCAACAGCACACATCAATGAAGGAAAAAAATGGCATGTTTGCAAAATTGTATAACAAACTCTAAAAACTGTTTTGTTTTTTTTCTAAATTTTCGTTGTTTTTTTTTTGTTTGTTCAGAAAAAAAAAACCCATTTGGGTACAGTGTTGCATGACCGGGCAATTGTCATTCAAAGTGCGACAGCGCTGAAAGCTGAGAATTGGCCTGGGCAGGAAGTGGGTTTAGGTGCCCAGTAGGCAAGCAGTTAAATTTGTTACAAAATGTCAAACGCTGCAATAAGAACATCAGAACTTGAGTCAGAGGGGCTGCATCGTGAAACCTGGATTATTTCTCAGCCTGTAATACGCCGCTACAGAGGGCTCACGGTTGGTTTCTATACTCCATTAATATTTTTCTCTGTTTGTAAATTTTCCCGGTTAGTCATTGGTAAACAAATAAATAAATAAGTCCAGGGATGGCGGGCGCAGCGGCGGCGCGCAGTCCCTGGATACAGAAATGAAAATCAGGATCAATTTCACCAAGGTAATTCCGTCTGCATCAGCAGCCGGCCGCGGCAGATGAAGTGTCCGCGCCTTGGTGGATTAGTTCGCTCGCTTTGTGATAAAGTGCGGCACAGAAAGACGTAGTTTGCATTCATTCCCTGGGCGGTCTGTGTTCATTCAGCCGATCGCCTTCGCCGCAGGAATGCAAATCGTCTAGTGCACAAGATGGCCGGGGTCTACAACTCCCAGATGTCCACAGAGGAGCAGAACTGACCGATAGGCTTCATGGGCTTCGGGGCTTTTATAAACGCAGGAAAAAAAAAAAAGCAGCTTAAAAATTGCGCCTTTTTTGCAAAGCGTTTAGTCGCGTCAGGCACTTGGACTTTTATTTCTTTCCTTGGCCAGAATATTACCGTAATTTATTCTGGCCATTGAAACAAAAAGACACTCAAGTGCTAAACGTGCCAAGCGCTTAGACACGTTTTGGTGCGTTTTGGCTGGGTTTTTTTCAACCAAAATGCTCCCCTCTTGAAAGCAGAAGTGATGTTTTTTTTCTGCCTCTGAAACCCCCCCCCCCTCCCCCCCAGTTCTAAAATCCTGAAAACCCCTATATATGCATACTCACTGGGGGGAGATATACTAAAACTGGAGCACTCCGAATCTGGTGCAGCTGTGCATGGTAGCCAATCAGCTTGTTCAATTACATTTTGACAAAAAAAAACCTGGAAGCTGATTGGTTTCTATGCAGAGCTGCCCCAAATATTACACTCTCCAATTTTATTAAATGGCCCCCCATAGGCTAACATGGAGGAGTGTTTAGAGGGGGAAAAAAGCCTGAGCTCCATTCTGCATGAGGCCGGGTCCGGGCTGCCATTTTCCCACATCCCAAACTTCTGACAAAAATTACTGATTACTCTCATGGTAAAGCACAACTCCAGACGTTTTTTTTTTTTTTTTTTTTTAATACATTTTTTATTTGTTAAAATTTGTAATAAATGTATTAAATTTATTACATTTATTTATTATTCATATATTTATTAAAATGTATTAACTTTTTATATTTATATAATGTTTTAAATGAATATTGAAAATGATTAATTGTATTTATTATGCATAAAATTATTACTTTTCTTTACACTTTTTAAAATGTATTTATTTAAAGGGTAACTCCACTTTTTTAGGAATGAAAAAGAGATTGGATGTCGGGTCCTGGCTGCCATTTTCCCACATTCCAAACTTCTAACATAAATTACTGATTACTGTCATGTTAAAGCACAACTCAAGCTGTTTTTTTTTTATTACATTATTTTTTTTACATTTGTATTAAATGTATTACTTGTATTTATTATTCATACATTTACTAAAATGTATTAACTTTTTATATTTTTTTAAATGAATATAGGAAATGAATAAATGTATTTATTATGTATTTTTTTTTATACATTTTTTTATTTTTTAAAATCTGTAATAAATGTATTAAATTTAGTACATTTATTTATTATTCATATATTTATTAAAATGTATTAATTTTTTATATTTTTATAATGTTTTAAATGAATATTGAAAATGATTAATTGTATTTATTATGCATAAAATTATTACTTTTCTTTACACTTTTTAAAATGTATTTATTTAAAGGGTAACTCCACTTTTTTAGGAATGAAAAAGAGATTGGATGCCGGTCCTGGCTGTCATTTTTCCACATCCCAAACTAAATTACTGATTACTCTCATGGTAAAGCACAACCCCAGATGTTTGTTTTTTTTTTTATACATTTTTTTATTTTTTAAAATCTGTAATAAATGTATTAAATTTAGTACATTTATTTATTATTCATATATTTATTAAAATGTATTAACTTTTTATATTTTTATAATGTTTTAAATGAATATTGAAAATGATTAATTGTATTTATTATGCATAAAATTATTACATTTATCTATACTTTTTAAAATTTATTTATTTAAAGGGTAACTCCACTTTTTTAGGAATGAAAAAGAGATTGGAAGCCGGGTCCTGGCTGCCATTTTCCCACATTCCAAACTTCTAACATAAATTACTGATTACTCTCATGTTAAAGCACAACTCAAGCTGTTTTTTTTTTAATTACATTTTTTTTTTAATTTGTATTAAATGTATTACTTGTATTTATTATTCATACATTTACTAAAATGTATTAACTTTTTATATTTTTATAATTTTTTTAAATTAATATAGGAAATTAATAAATGTATTTACTATGTATAAAATTATAACATTTATTCATACATTTTTTTATTTATTTATTTAAAGGGTAACTCCATTTTTTGTGAGAATGAAAAAGAGACTGGACCGAGCGGTCTTAGCTGCCATTTTCCTGTCAAAAACTACTGTCATGTTAAAATGTAACTCCAGCCTTTTTTTTTAAATGACATTTTTTATTTGTTAAAAATTTTCATAAATGTTAGAAATGTATTACATTTATTTATTATTTATACTTTTTTTTTAAAGGTATTAACTTTTCATACTTTTATTTGTTTTTATCTTTTTTTTATAGAATATGGAAAAATTATCTTTAATGTATTTATGTATAAAATTATTACAATTATTTATACATTTTTTTATTTATTTAAAGGGTAACTCAACTTTTGTGGAATGAAGAAGAGGCTAGGCGCCGGGTCCCGGCTGCCATTTTCCCACATCCCAAACTTCTAAAAAAATGTAGGATTACTGTAATGTTAAAGCACAACTCCAGCCTTCTTTTTTTTTTTTTTATTACATTATTTTTTTATTAATTTTTTTTTATGGTGCTCTGGCACCATTTATTTCCCTGGGCTCTCCCCTAAAGGGGAATCCCCCCGCCCCATACTCACCATCCCTTGAGTTTCCCCTGTACCATTTAATGCTTTCCCGTTTGTATACTTACTACCTCCATATGACTTCAGACCGGTCATGTGATGTGTCGGGTCTTCTTTGTTCTTCTCCCGGGAGTGGGTGACCCTCAGGGCAGAATATGCCAGGAGTGGGTGGTCCTCAGGGCAGAACATCCCGGGAGTGTGGGCAGTGGTGTATTTAGGTTTTGTGCTGCCCTAGGCCTGACTAAGTTTGTGCACCCCCTAATTTCAATATGACCCACCCCTTCCTGTAAAGACCACAACCCTTATGGTTTGTGACCCGCCCTGTAATCTGTACATCACAGACCACAACCACAGTCTATCTGTGCCCACCAGCATATCCTTATCAGTTCCCATCAGTGCAGCCTATCAGAGTGGCCTCATCAGTGGCCATCAGTACAGCCCCATCAGTGGCCACCAGTGTAGCCTATCAGTGCCGCCTATCATACCGGCAGGTAGCAGTGTGACTGCTTTATGGGTTTGTCAGACTTATTTGCCTCCTGGATCCTGCCCTCTGGCCCTATTCGCCCCATAATACTGGCACTAAACTAAAAGTGGAGCGAAAGCCGGCCGGGACCCTTTTCATGCGGGAGCTGGGAGGAGGCTGTTTTTTTTTCATGTGGTGAGCAGCTTTTTTGCTGCCTCCCTGCAAAGTGCTGCCCTAGGCCTGGGCCTTGTCGGCCTAGGCCAAGATACAGCACTGAGTGTGGGTGGTCCTCAGGGCAGAACATCCTGGGAGTCAGTGGTCCTCAGGGCAGAACATCCTGGGAGTGGGTGGTCCTCAGGGCAGAACATCCCAGGAGTGGGTGACCCTCAGGGCAGAACATCCCAGGAATGGGTGGTCCTCAGGGCAGAACATCCCGGGAGTGTGGGTGGTCCTCAGGGCAGAACATCCTGGGAGTGGGTGGTCCTCAGGGCAGAACATCCTGGGAGTGGGTGGTCCTCAGGGCAGAACATCCCAGGAGTGGGTGGTACTTAGGGCAGAACATCCCGGGAGTGGGTGGTCCTCAGGACAGAACATCCCAGAAGTGGGTGGTCCTCAGGGCAGAACATCCAGGGAGTTGGTGGTCCTCAGGGCAGAACATCCTGGGAGTGGGTGGTCCTCAGGAAAGAACATCCCAGGAGTGGGTGGTCCTCAGGGCAGAACATCCTGGGAGTGGGTGACCCTCGGGGCAGAACATCCCGGGAGTGGGTGACCCTCGGGGCAGAACATCACAGGAGTGGGTGGTCCTCAGGGCAGAACATCCTGGGAATGGGTGGTCCTCAGGGCAGAACATCCCGGAAGTGGGTGATCCTCAGGGCAGAACATCTGGGAGTCATGGTCCTAAGGGCAGAAGATCCTTGGAGTGGGTGGTCCTCAGGGCAGAACATCCCGGGAGTGGGTGGTCCTCAGGGCAGAACATCCCAGGAGTGGGTGGTCCTCAGGGCAGAACATCCCGGGAGTGGGTGATCCTCGGGGCAGAACATCACAGGAGTGGGTGGTCCTCAGGGCAGAACATCCTGGGAATGGGTGGTCCTCAGGGCAGAACATCCCGGAAGTGGGTGATCCTCAGGGCAGAACATCCGGGAGTCGTGGTCCTCAGGGCAGAAGATCCTTGGAATGGGTGGTCCTCAGGGCAGAACATCCTGGGAGTGGGTGGTCCTCAGGGCAGAACATAGTGCTGACTCGATGACATCCGTACTGCTCTCTGCATCAATGCACTGTGAGTGCCGGCCAGGGCCAGGACAAGGGGTGGGCAGGAGGGACGACTGCCCTTGGCACTGTGGTATCATGAGAGGAGGAGGGGCACTGCAAGGAGATAATGGAGAGGGGATTTGTGTTGGGAGGGGAAATTTGGGGGGCGGCAGGGGATATGAATTGTTCAAGGAGGGGAAATGGGGGGGAGTCATGCTAGGAGTTGTGATTTGGGAGGATTTTTGTTGGGAGGGGAGATAATTATATGTGCTAAGAGGAGAGGATTTTGGGGGGGTCTGTGCTAGAAGTGGTGATATGGTGGAGGGGAGAGGGGATATGAATTGTTCTAGGAGGGGAAATGGGGGGGTGATGCTAGGAGTTGTGATTTGGGGGGATTTGTGTTGGTAGGTGAAAAGAGGATTTGTGCTAGGAGGGAGTATTTCGGGGGGTTTGTGCTAGAAGAGGTAATATGGTGGGGAGGGGATTTGTGCTAGGAGGGATCATTTTTGGGGGGGATTTGTGCTAGTAGAGATGATTGGAAAGTAGTTGTGCTAGGAGGGGGATTTTTTTTGGGGGGGGGGGGGGATTTGTCCTGAAAGGGAGGATTACCAATGGGGGGAGATGATGTGTTCTGGGAGGGGAAATATGAGGGGTAGAAGATTTGTGCTAGGAGTAGTGATTTTTTTGGGGCGAGTGTTCGATTTGTGCAGGGGGCATTTGTGGAGAGAGAGGATTTGTGCTAGGAGGAGTGATTTGGGGGGGGGTCGATTTTTGCAGGGGGCATTTGTGGAGAGAGAGGATTTGTGCTAGGAGGAGTGATTTTTTTTTGGGGGGGGGGGTCGATTTGTGCAGGGGGGATTTGTGGAGAGAAAGGATTTAAGCTGGGAGGGGGAGGAAGAGATTTGTGCTGGGATGGGGGATTTCAGCAGGGGGGATGGATTTGTCCTGTGAGGAGGGGGAATTTATTCTTAGGGGTAAGCATGGAGATTTGTCTCCAATATTTTGGGGAGGGGGTCGATTTGTGCAGGGTACATTTGTGGAGAGAGAGGATTTGTGCTAGGAGGAGTGATTTTTTTTGGGGGGGGGGTTGATTTGTGCAGGGGGCATTTGTGGAGAGAGAGGATTTGTGCTAGGAGGAGTGATTTTTTTGAGGAGGGGGGTTGAATTGTGCAGGGGGGATTTGTGCAGAGAGAGGATTTGTGCTTGGAGGAGTGATTTTTTTGAGGAGGGGGGTCGATTTGTGCAGGGGGGATTTGTGGAGAGAGAGGATTTGAGCTGGGAGGGGGGATGGGGAGGAAAAGACTTGAGTTTTTCGTATTGAGAGCTAAATGCGCACACGCAGAATGATTACAGCAGCACCCCCTGGTGGGTAATATAGGCTCACCGGAGGAACACAGTCCAGACATGGGGACAAATAGGAATTGGAAGAGCTTTTCTGTGGGAACGGGGGCAACATTTAATGTTATAGGACTATTTACGCTTCAGGTCGAATGTTATTAAATTCGACAGAATAGAGTGAATAAGGAAACACTGCATTAAGGCCACTAGATGGAGCTAATGATAAATATTAGCTATGCTCATCAGCTCCATCTAGTGGCCAATAATTTGGTATAGTCCTGATTCACTCTATTCCTGGTGCGCAGTCATGTTTGAACAGGAAGGGGCCATCCCCAAACTGTTCCCACAAAGTTGGGAGCATGAAATTCTCCAAAATGTCTTGGTATGCTGACACCTTAAGAGTTCCCTTCACTGGAACTAAGGGGCCAAGCCCAACCTAGAGAAAGAAAAAACAATTATATTCAATTTTGCACCCATTTGCACAGACCGAATGTATTAATATTGTGAGAAACTCCCTCAGAACAGGGGCTTTTGGAGGGGACTGCAGGCTACCCTCTTGCCTACTGACTATGGGCCCTGGCTTGTGAGGTAAAACTGCTCTTTGTGGGGTGTATGCTGGGGGGACCATTGGAGTAATGTTACTTTGGGTTCAATTCCACATCTCCCCAAGACACACAGACAGACTCTGGGACTCAATTGCCAATAGGGGACTGCTCCGCACAGTCAGACTCATGGCAGATGCTAATGTCATTAGCTCAACCACCTGTCTTCCACACATTGTTGATTGTGCTGTTTAACTCACCTATTGTCTACTGTGGGGATGTGTTTACACTTATAATAATTTGTATTGTACTTCATGAGCTCGATGACGCCAAGTCTGCAAGTTAATTAGCTCAAGTTAATTAAATCACTGTCACCTATTAGTTGCTAGTGGGAAAGTAGACTACAGTTTGTGTTGATTGTTCCTTAGATATGTTAATTATATTTCTGTACACAATTTCATCTGCATATGATAATGTAATCAGGCACCTGACTTATAATAATGTGTATTGTACTTCAGGAGCTTGATGACGCCAAGTCTGCTAGTTAATTAGCTCAGGTTAATTAAATCACTGTCACTTATTAGTTGCTAGTGAGAAAGTAGAATGCTGTTTGTGTTGGTTAGTCCTTAGATATGTTAATCCATTTTCTGTACACAATTTCATCTGCATATGATAATGTAATCAGGCACCTGACTTATAATAATGTGTATTGTACTTCAGGAGCTCGATGACACCAAGTCTGCTAGTTAATTAGCTCAGGTTAATTAAATCACTGTCACTTATTAGTTGCTAGTGAGAAAGTAGAATGCTGTTTGTGTTGGTTGTTCCTTAGATATGTTAATTATATTTTTGTACACAATTTCATCTGCATAGGATAATGTAATCAAGCACCTGACTTATAATAATGTGTATTATACTTCAGGAGCTCAATGACGCCAAGTCTGCTAGGTCATTAGCTCAAGTTAAATAAATCACTGTCATCTATTAGTTGCTAGTGGGAAAGTAGAATACGGTTTGTGTTGGTTGTTCCTTAGATATGTTAATTATATTTATGTACACAATTTCATCTGCATAGGATAATGTAATCAGGCATCTGACCTGGTGAGGTATATATTGGGTGTGAGTTTGTTCAATAAATGTTCCAGATCATATACAAGCTATTCTTGGCTAGTTTTGTATGGGGGGGGGCAGATAGAATATTTGATATCTATGTTCAGGGCTAAAGGAAGCGGTATTCTGATGGAAGCACATAAGTGCATTGTGGGGTCGCGATTCCGTTACAATTATTATTATTATTTTACAGGATTTATACAAAACATGAAGTTTCACAGGACAAATGGCTCTGTATTGTTTTTATAAATACACCCAATAGTGTGTGGGTGCGTGTGTGGGGCATCACATTTAATCCTATTACCACTTTGTGAAAATTGGGTGGAGAGAAAATTTCTGTCTATAAAATCCTGGTCCCCTGGGGATATAAAAATTGTGCGAATAAACCCAGGTCTGGCGAGAAGAAAAGGAGGGGGGGGGGTGAAAGATGGGGGGAGAAAGATGCCAGCAAGTCCTGGAAATGGGGATTTACATGTGCCCAAACATATCAGACAAAATTAATTCAAATCATTTTTTTTTAACATATTTATTCAAAATACAAATTGATAAAAAGGCAGTCACCGTTTGTATGTCACAAAAAATATAATGCATCACATGATCTGGTAGATGGATCATATGATCTGGTTAGTGGATCGACGCGTTTCGCTCAAAACCACTATGCTTCTTCAGGATCCAATTGTGTATGCATACAGAAAAACCCTTAGCATAGTTTATTCGACCAATATCATAGGAAGGTAATACCATTTCGGATTTTGGAATGAAATTGGCTGTATGATATGGACATATAAAAAAAAAAAAAAAGGAGGAATAAACCTCCACAAACGTTGGAAGAAACCAATAGGTTTCTGTTTGTCAGGGATTCACTATTATATGCAGGTGCACTGGCGCCGCAAACTGGCGAACGCCTATGCGCATGCGCGTACACAGAGGCACATTGAATAGTTAGAGGCTACCATGCAGTACTTTATGTATTGTGACAGGAAGTCAGGTAAATCTGTGGGTGTTGTCACAGACGGGAGATACATTTCTGCCTTGTTTAGACAATTCACCAATTACTATCAGGTGTCGGCTGCATAGGTAGCCAGAAAGGTTTAAGGAACGTTGGAAAGCTTCAGCTATTTAGAATGAGGCAATTAAGGCCTCTATTAGTTATCCAGAGGATGACTACTGATTGCTGCATCCTGAGGCTTTGTGCGTTAAGGAGAGCAGTGAGCTGAGAAAGACTTCTGAAGGTGAGGTGGTGTTGACCTTTTCTTTGTGAAAAGAAAACAAATAGACTATTGGTCTTCTGCTGTATGACCAGCAGTGTCTGCCCAGCAGTAGGTTGGGACAGACACCATAGGTAGGTTCCTGTGTTGTGAAGGTAGACGCCCCAAGTGGC
Source organism: Pelophylax lessonae (assembly GCF_965119305.1). Lineage (NCBI taxonomy): Eukaryota > Metazoa > Chordata > Amphibia > Anura > Ranidae > Pelophylax > Pelophylax lessonae. Next base: position 14,843,661 of record NC_138775.1, read on the forward strand.
CAGGGTTTATTTTATGTTTGTTTGATTTATGCTGTTTGGATGCTTGCACTTGTTTCCAGCAAATTGGAAGAATAAACCTGTAGCGGAGTAGCAGTATGATCCACGATATCTTCACTTGTAGTCAGACACAGCATACAATAATCCTGGTAGCGTATAATATTCCCAACCCTCCAATAACCAGACGACACATAGCTTGGTGGTCAAAACTAGACTGCTTTGTTTATTGAAAAACACAGGGATCTACACTCAGCCAAAACCCCTCCCTCTTCGAGACATTCCACACACAAAGCTGAACATCCCATAATAACCTTATTCTGCCAGACAGAAACAATAGGACAATAGAAGGCAAGTATTTAACAATAACAAACCCCCACCCATCTCCTGAGGGACACTGCTCAGACATATGATAGTCCCAAGTGAAAGAGTTCTCACTCTCTCCACATAAACCACACTCCAAACACTTGGTTCTTAAAGGTATACACATGCAATAAACATAATGCATATACGAAGGACAATATACAGTGGCTGTGTTTGCCACAAAACCATAGACCATTGTTTTCAACCACTCCTCGGCTGTCTCTCTGTGTAGCGAACCCACCCAAGGGGTCACCCACACCCGCTACCAAGCCAACCCCTTACAGTATATATATGAAATGTCCTTTATCCATGTACATATATGAACTAACTGATTTATATATACATGTATGTAGTTGCTAAAACCAAAGAAGTTATGTAATAAACATGTTATAATGTAATTTCTATTTACTTACTGGTCATTTGCTTCATGCAAAGTCCCAAATATCCCACCTCCTTCATTGTCCAGACCAGGGATGGAGGTACTTGTCTCACATGTATGTCATATAAAGTCCCACTAACCTTTTTCTACACATAAAATGCAGTGACCCGGCGATCGTCCCGATGGAATATATAATTACCACTATTACCACTTCCTCTTTAATTGATAGACTGTGTTTAGTTTGTTTTTTTTAATATAGAGCCAATCACAAATGAGCGCACTGTGCAGCCTCTTGTGACCCTCCTTTTCAGAGGAGACGTTACAAAACAAACAATGAGAAATTCAGGAGGATTCGGAGTCCTCCAAGGATTCTCCTCCTGTTTATGAATATTCTACAGATCCTCGCAGAGAGAGCGCAAAACCCGCCACAGTCCTCCAAATTGAGAAGCGTTCGCATTCCGCTCAGAGAGCCCCCCGGAGACGGACGCCACCTCATTACTACAAATAACGTTCGATGCACAGAAACCAGATTTGCAGATTTTCTATCTGGCTGGAATGTCATTAAAGAAATGCCTGTACATTGAATCACAGATCGGAGCCGCTCTCTCCTGCCATGAATACTCATGCCTGGGAGTCCCCCTAGTGTCACTGCGGGTTATTAAAGCTTCATATTGTAGGTGTGGGAGGGACGGGATTGACTTTGTTTTTGGTCTCCTGTCACCGGTCCCCACTGACTGGAGGGTGGCTTGGATACTTGGTTCTATAGCTATATGTGAGGAGAGAAGTACTGAGAGTCAGAGAGGGGGAGGGGAAGTCTGTGCGGCTCCCCTGTACACCTGGATAGGAGGGGCGGCGGGGGCAGCATGTAGAGAAATCACTGTCCTCCTTTTTCCTCCTGTAGCTCCAGGAGGAAAATGGAGGAGATTGGTTCCTCTGTATGCTGCCCCCGCCACTCCTCCTATCCAGTTCACTTGTGTTCTGCTGTCTATGGGCCCCTGTGTGCTCCCCTGCCCCCCCCCCCCACTGGGCTCCCTCCCCTCTGCTGCAGGGGATGTGTCACAATAGAGAACCAGGAAGGGGTCGGTAAATATGTAATTTACCAGCTCCTTCCTTTTCTGAATGGACAGAGTCATAGTCAGTGACATTGTAAAAAAATAAAATGATAAAAAATAATACAATTAAAATGCCAAAAAATAAAAACGACTGACACCAGTGGGTGAACTTCCAGGATCGCAAAGGTCACACTTGCAACCGGGCCCTGACATTCCACAACCGTGGGGAGGCCCCAAGATGGCAGAAAGGCGGCCCACTGCAGAACTTGTGAAAGGGTCCCGCTGCGGGACCATAATAAAGGGCCCCGCAACGAGATTATCACGTACCTGGTGGAGATCAAGCTGTAGAGGGGGCTTCTCTTGCACCTCCTGTCCAACACCCCTGGTAGAGATAGAGTGGCACGAGGGCCGGTATAGCAGGTGGTGCCTGGACAGGAGACTGATGGCTGTGGATCACCGGATGAGCACCTGGAACTGGAACTCTGTGATGCTGGATGAGAAGGCAGGAGCGAAGCCAGAACTCAAGCCAAGGAGTCATCAACAGCTGGGCAGCGCAGGTACAGGAACGTGAGACGGAAGCAGTGTCAGGATACAAGCCGAAGACGGTACACAATCTGGCAGCGAGGTACAAAGGCATAAAGACAGGAGCAGGGTCAAACACAGGCCGGGGTCACAGGTAGACAGGCAGAAATCCAAAGGAGAGTCAAGGGTAAGCCGGGTCAGTACGGGTAATCCAGAAGCAGGTCAGGGCACAGGTAAACAGGAACACGCTGAAAGACCACTCAGAAATGTGCTCCTGTCACTGCTCAGCTTAAATAGGCCGTTTGGCGCCAAATGCGTGCGCGCGTTCGTGTACGCCCATGCGCACACGCACATTTCTTCCAGTAATGTGCCTGGGCATGCGCACCAACGCCTGTTTGGGTCCAGCTGAACGTCTCTTACAGAGAGTAAAGGGCCCCATGATCAGCGGGAAGAGCTCCAGGCTTGAAGGGAAGGGGCCCCGGCCAGGGGACCGGGGGCCCTTCATGGTTTCTTGCACCAGGGCCCTGAAGGTTCTAGTTACAACCTCTGGGTAAATTACATAGATCTTTCTAATGGATTCAACAGCCTTTCATTGGAAACATGCATGCAACTTCCCTACATTGAAAGGTAATAGTTACCCGTCAGAGAACAATTTGCATTTTTTTTTTTTCAATGAATGGACGAGCCCTCTGATTGGATGAATGGGATGGCCAGGGAGGTGATTTCATAATCTCCAACTCATCTAATAGGAAAATGCTTTGCATTCATTGAGAAAAATGTTCTCCGGAGGGTGGCTGTGCTGAGTGGGCGACCCCTTGTGGTTACTATGCAGCAGGGAAGACACTGGGCACTGGACCCAGAAGACTGCAATGACCACAGTGATTCCACGCCTCCACAGCGGTCCCGCAGGTATGGAACATGACTGCTGACATTTATCCAAGCTGGTACAATGTAACTCTGCAATACAAACCATACCTGGAGTTCAGCTTTAATCTTTTGTGTGAAGGCAGCCACTTGTCAGAGATCCTTATCGTCTCCTCGATCAGGGCCAGATTTACACCTTGGGGGGCCCAGGGCACTTCAGGTCAGGGGGCACTTCATACACTGAGTCGGTTTACATTCTCAATGACAGTCTCGCATTTTCAAAATGAAACAATATACCAGTTCAGAGTAAAACCTTTTACAGATGACAGCTGGCAAAAGTATTACTTTCCAAGATACATTTAGTAAAAGAACATATTCTTTATGTTATTATTATTTTAATTCTTTATTTTTTAATATTTATATCATTTTTTTATATATTGTTTTTTTATTTTTTATTTTATAGAAAGGGGCCCCTTCTGTCAGAGGTCCCAGGGCAGTTGCCCCAAAGTAAATCTTTTTACAGATGACGGCTGGCAAAAGTATTACTCAAGTAATACTCAACACTCAATACTCAAGTATTACCCAATATACTTTTAGTAAAAGAACCTTTTTTTTTATAAATTATTATTTTTTTTATTTTATTTTTTTACCATTTCTACAATTTTTTATATTGTTTTATATATATTATTTTTTTGTATAGAAAGTGGCCCCTTCTGTCAAGGGAGCAAAGGGCAGTTGCCCCTTTTGTCCCCTTAAAATTCCAGCACAGTCCTCGATCTGACGTTTTATATTCATATATACGGGATGGAGACGGGGGGGGGGGGGGCAGAGGGAGAGGAAATTGAGATGGAGAGAGAGAAGCGAGAGCGATGGATGAGAGAGAGAAGGAGGGGAATATTGGGAAAGAAACTGACAAGGAGGGAAAGTAAGGTGGAAAGGGGAGAGAGGGGAAGGGAAAAAACTGGAGATATTAGTGAGATATTTAGAGAAACCAGTAATAGGGGGGATGGGAAAAAAAAAGGAGAGAGACAGGTAGGGAAACTAAACAGGAGGCTAAGGTGGAGACTAGAGAAAGAGAGAGAGTCAAGGGAAATAGAGAGATAGAAAGGAGAGAGCGAGTGAATGAGACTAATAGGGAGAGTTAAAGAGAGAGAGAGTGAAAGAGAGGGAGAGTGAAGGAGAGAGAGAGTGAAGGAGATGGAGAGTGAAGGAGAGGGAAAGTGAATGAGAGGGAGAGTGAAGGGGGGGGGGGAAGAGGAGGAGAGTAAAGGAGAGGGAGAGAGAAGGAGAAGAAGAGTGAAAGAGAGGGAGAGTGAAAGAGAGGGAGAGTGAAAGAGAGGAAGAGTGAAGGTGAGGGTGAGTGAAGGAGAGGGAGAGTGAAGGAGAGGGAAGAAGAGGAAGAGTAAAGGAGAGGAAGAGTAAAGGAGACGGAGAGTAAAGGAGAGGAGGGTTGAAGGAGAGGGAGAGTCCTGGAGAGGGAGAGAGAAGGAGAGGGAGAGTGAAAGAGAGGGATACTGAAGGAGAGAGAGAGTGAAAATGAGGGAGAGTGAAGGAGAGAGAGAGTGAAGGAAAGGGAGAGTGAAAGGGAGGGAGAGTGAAGGAGAGGGGGGAGTGAAAGGGAGGGAGAGTGAAGGAGGAGGAGAGTGAAAGAGAGGGGATTAAAGGTGAGGGGGGTGTGGGAGGGAGAGTGAAGAAGAGGGAGAATGAAAGAGGGATACTGAAGGAGAGGGAGAGTAAAAGTGAGGGAGAGTGAAAAAGAGGGAGAGTGAAGTAAAAGGAGAGAGGGAGAGTAAAGAAGAGGGGGGAGTAAAAGAGAGGGAGAGTGAAGGAGAGAGAGTGAAAAGGGGGAGAGTGAAGGAGAGAGAGAGAGAGTAAAGAAGAGGGAGAGTGAAGAAGGGGGGAGAGTGAAAGAGAGGGAGAGTGAAGGAGAGGGAGAGTGATAGAGAGGGAGCGTGAAGGACAGGGAGAGTGAAAGAGAGTGAGAGTGAAGGAGAGGGAGAGTGAGGGAGAGTAAAGGAAAGGGGGGGAAAGAGGGAGAGAATGAAGGGGAGGGAGAGTGAAAGAGATGGAGAGTGATTGAGAGAGAGAGTGAAAGAGAGGGGGAAGGAAGGAGAGGGAGAGTAAAAAGAGGAGGTGTGAAGGAGAGGGAGAGTGAAGAAAAAGGAGAGTGAAAGAGAGAGAGAGTGAAGTAGAGGGGGGGGGTGAAAGAGAGGGAAAGTGAAAAGGGGGAGAGTGAAGGAGAGGAGAGTGAAAGAGAGGGAGAGTGAAGGGGAGGGAGACTGAAAGAGAGGTAGAGTGAAACAGAGGGTAAGTGAAGGAGAGGGAGAGTGAAGGAGGGGGAGAGTGAAGGAGAGGGAGAGTGAAGAAGGGGAAGAGTAATGAGACGGAGAGTAAAGTACAGGGGGGTTTGAAGGAGAGGAGGAGTGCCGGAGAAGGAGAGAGAAGGAGAGGGAGAGTGAAAGAGAGGGATACTGAAGGAGGGGGAGAGTGAAAGTGAGGAAGAGTGAAAGTGAGGAAGAGTGAAAAAGAGGGAGAGTGAAGCAGAGTGAGAGTGAAGGAAAGGGAGAGTGAAGGGGAGGGAGACTGAAAGAGAGGGAGAGTGAAGGAGAGGGAGAGTGAAGGAGAGGGGGATTGAAGGAGAGGGAGAGTGAAGGAGAGTGAAGAAGGGGAAGAGTAAAGGAGAGGGAGAGTAAAGGAGACGGAGAGTAAAGGAGAGGGGGATTGAAGGAGAGGAGGAGTGCCAGAGATGGAGAGAGAAGGAGAGGGAGAGTGAAAGAGAGGGATACTGAAGGAGGGGGAGAGTGAAAGTGAAAGAGAGTGAAGGAGAGGGAGAGTGAAAGAGAGAATGAAGGAAAGGGAGAGTGAAAGAGAGGGAGAGTGAAGGAGAGGGGGATTGAAGGAGAGGGAGAGTGAAGGAGAGGGAGAGTGAAGGAGAGTGAAGAAGGGGAAGAGTAAAGGAGAGGGAGAGTAAAGGAGACGGAGAGTAAAGGAGAGGGCGATTGAAGGAGAGGGGGTGTGCCGGAGACAGAGAGAGAAGGAGACGAAGAGTGAAAGAGAGGGATACTGAAGGAGGGGGAGAGTGAAAGTGAGATTGAGTGAAAAAGAGGGAGAGTGAAGGAGAGGGAGAGTGAAAGAGAGAGAGAGTGAAGGAAAGGGAGAGTGAAAGAGAGGGAGAGTGAAGGAGAGGGGGGAGAGAAAGAGAGGGAAAGTGAAGGAGAGTGAAAAGGGGAAGAGTGAAGGAGAGGAGAGTGAAAGAGAGGGAGAGTGAAGGAGGGGGAAGTGAAGGAAAGGGAGCATGAGAGAGAGAGAGAGAGTGAAAGAGAGGGGGGAGTGAAGGGGAGGGTGGGCGAAAGATGAGGGAGAGTGAAGGAGAGGGAGAGTGAAAAGGGGGAGAGTGAAGGAGAGGAGAGTGAAGGAGGGGGGTGTGAAAAGGGGAAGAGTAAAGGAGAGGGAGAGTGAAAAGCGGGAGAGTGAAAGAGGGAGAAAGTGAAGGAGAGGGAGAGCGAAAGAGAGGGAGAGTAAAAGAGAGGGAGAGTGAAGGAGAGGGAGAGTGAAGGAGAGGGGGGGTGAAAGAGAAGGGAGTGAAGGGAGGGAAAGTGAAGGAGAGGGGGGGTGAAAGAGGGGGAGAATGAAGGGGAGGGAGAGTGAAAGAGAGGGGGGAGTGAAAGAGAGAGAGGGGGAGTGAAGGAGAGGCAGAGTGAAAGAGAGGGAGAGTGAAGGAAAGAGAGAGAGGGGGAGTGAAAGAGAGGGGGAGTGAAGGAGAGGGAGAGTGAAAGAGAGGCAGAGTGAAAGAGAGGTAGAGTGAAGGAAAGAGAGAGAGTGAAAGAGAGGGAGAGTGAAAAAAAGAGGGAGAGTGAAGGAGAGGGGGAGGGAAAAGGGGAAGAGTGAAGGAGAGGAGAGTGAAGGAGGGGGAGAGTGAAAGAGAGGGAGAGTGAAAGAGAGTGAAGGAGAGGGAGAGTGAAAGAGAGGAAGAATGAAGGAAGGAGAGGGAGGGAGAGAGAGAGAGAGAGAAAGAGAGTGAAAGAGAGGGGGAGTGGAGAAGAGGGAGAGTGAAAGAGAGGGAGAGTGAAGGAGAGGAGAGTGAAAGAGAAGGAGAGTAAAGGTGAGGGAGAGTAAAGGAGAGGGAGAGTGAAGGGAAGGGATAATGAAAGGGAGGGAGAGTGAAGGAGGGGGAGAGTGAGGCCGAGGGAGAGTGAAGGACAGGGAGAGTGAAAGAGAGGGAAATTGAAGGAGAGGGGGAGTGAATGAGATGGAGAGTGAAGGAGAGGGATGGTGAAAGAGAGGGAGAGTGAAAGAGAGGGAGAGTGAAAGATAGAGAGAGTGAAGGAGAGTAAAAGAGAGGGAAAGTAAACGAGAGGAAGAGTGAAATAGAGGGAGAGTGAACGAGAGGGAGAGTGAAAGAGAGGGAGAGTGAAGGAAAGGGAGAGTAATGAAGAGGGAGAGTGAAGGAGAGAGAGGGAAAAAGAAGAAGAGTGACGGAGAGGGAGAGTGAAAGAGAGGGAGAGTTAAACAAAGGGGGAGTGAAAGAGAGGGAGAGTGAAACAGAGGGGGAGTGAAGGAGAAGGGGAGTGAAGGAGAGTGGAAGTGAAGGAGAGGGAGAGTGAAGGAGAGGGGGATTGAAGGAGAGGGGGAGTGAAGGAGAGGGAGAGTGAAGGAAAGGGAGAGTAATGAACAGGGAGAGTGAAGGAGAGAGAGGGAAAAATAAGAAGAGTGAAGGAGAGGGAGGGAGAGTGAAACAGAGGGGGAGTGAAAGAGAGGGAGAGTGAAACAGAGGGGGAGTGAATGAGAAGGGGAGTGAAGGAGAGTGGAAGTGAAGTAGAGGGAGAGTGAAGGAGAGGGGGATTGAAGGAGAGGGGGGCTGAAGGAGAGGGAGAGTGAAGGAGAGTGAAGGAGGGAGAGAGGGAAGGAGAGGGAGAGTGAAGGAGAGGGAGAGTGAAGGAGGGGGAGAGTGAAGGAGAGTGAAGGAGAGGGAGCGTGAAGGAGAGTGAAGGAGGGGGGAGTGAAGGAGGAGGAGAGTGAAGGAAAGGGAGAGTGAAAGAGAGGGAGAGTGAAGAAGAGGGAGAGTGAAGAAGAGCGAGAGTGAAAAAGAGGGAGAGTGAAGGAGAGGAAGAGTGAGAGAGAGTAAAAAAGAGAGAGAGTGAAGGAGATGGAGCATGAAAGAGAGAGAGAGTGAAGGAAAGGGAGAGTTTAAGAGAGGTAGAGTGAAGGATAGGGAGAGAGTGAAAGAGAGGGAGAGTGAAGGAGAGGGGGGAGTGAAAGAGAGGGAGAGTGAAGGCGAGGGAGAGTGAAAGAGAGGGAGAGTAAAGAAGAGGGAGAGTGAAGAAGAGGGAGAGTGAAGGCAAGGGAAAGTGAAAAACGGAGAGTGAAGGAGGGGGAAAGTGAAGGAGAGGGAGATTAAAGGAGAGGGAGAGTGAAGGAGAGGGATGGTAAAGGAGAGGGGGAGTGAAGGAGAGGAAGAGTGAAAGAAAGGGATACTGAAGGAGAGGGAGAGTGAAAGAGAGGGAGAGTGAAGGAGAGGGGGGAGTGAAACAGAGGGAGAATGAAGGATAAGCAGAGTGAAAGAGAGGGAAAGTGAAGGAGAAGGAGAGGGGGAGTGAAGGAGAGGGGGAGTGAAGGAGAAGGAGAGTGAAGGAGAGCAGGGCCGGTGCTACACTATTTTACACCCTAGGCAAGACCAGCTACTTGCGCCCCCCTCCCCAAATAAATAAAAAGGGAAGGGGTTAAAAATTGTCATATCCAGTGACCCTGATCTGATGGTTCCTCCATGTAATGCTGTTATACCCAGGGACCCCCATATTCCTCCATGTCACACCTGGGGACCCTGATGTCCCCCTATATCACACCCTATATCACACCCAGGGACCCTAATGTTTTTCCATGTCACATCCTGGGACCCCAATATTCCTCCATGTAATGCTATCATACCCAATGACCCCGATGTTCCACCATGTCACACCCAGGGACCCCTGTGTTCCTCCATGTCATGCTGTCATACTCAGTGAACCCAATGTTCCTCTATGTCACACCAGGAGCCCCTGATGTTCCTCCATGTCACACCTGGGGACCCTGATATTCTTCCATGTCACACCTGGGGACCTCAATCCCCCATGGCACACCCAGGGATCCCAATTCCTCATTGCACACCTGGTGACCCCAAACCCCTGTTACACTCTTGACCCCTATCCCCCATGTCGCACCTGGTGACGCCGATTCCCCATGGCACACCTGGTGACCCTGATTCTCTTTCACACCAGGGATTCTCCATGTCACACCCAGGGACCCTGATCCCCTGTTCTGGGGACACTTACTGGGCAGTATGAAGAGAGTGGCCCGCACTATGCCCGCCTTGACCATGATCCTGCTGATTCCTTCTTGCAGGATGCTCCTCTCCTGGACCACAGTGCTCACCACAGCTTCAACCGGCTCCTGGTGGAGGGAGAAGCAGCAGTCAGAGAGCTCCACACATCCTTCATCACCAACCTCCTTAGACCATTCCGGTGCCTTGTCTCTTCTGCTCCAGTAAAGGTGCCGCCCTCCAGTGCCGAGCACCGGCTCAGGTTCAGCTGTCCTCAGCTCCCTGCTTAATACCGACCCAGGGAAATGAACAGCTGCCCACCAGCTCAGTGTAGAGAGTCACTTTCTGCCCAGGGTTTATGCCACTCAGCTCCAGACAAAAGGATCATCATGCAGGCAGCACTCCGGTGGGCTCCCTTCCCTTCTTCATGGATGCGCCCCTAGGTGGCAATGCGCCCTAGGCGGCTGCCTAGTTTGCCTAGTGGAAGCACCGGCCCTGAAGGAGAGGGAGAGTGAAGGAGAGAGGGATTGGAGGGGATAGTGAATGGAAGAGAAAGGTGGAGAGCGGAGAGGGTGCAAATGAGAAGAGTATTTATAGTTACAAAGTGAGGGAAATAGAGAGGTGAGTGTAAGAGAGTGAGATTGTCAGAATGCTGAATGGAAGAGACAGATGAAGAGAGGAGAGAGAGAGAGCTACGGAAAAAGTCTTTCTCTTCCAGCTACCTGACAGATCCAGCTTCAGGAGAACAGCATGTGCTTTTTGCCCTCCCTATCCCAGGGATTCGGCATGCCAAGCCTGTAGATGAACTCAGGGGCGGGTCTTTCTCTGCACTTTCGAAATCAGCAGGATTTATCCCTTGGGATCGTTAAGGAATTCCCTAGCACATGATGAGGTCAATGTTTTCTGTTATCAATTCAACTTGTACTTGTAATTCTTTATTGGTCCCAGCTACTGTACCTGTGTTATGACCACTTTCATTTTGATAGTCCTCCACATTCCCTGAGCGTCCCATACCTTAGCTATGAGGCTTACATTTGTTTTACTTTTAACTGTTATTTGTGTACTTTGCTGAAAACTTTAAATAAAGAATTAAAAAAAGAGAGCGGTAAGTGAAAGAGAGGGAGATTGGCAGGATACTGAATGGAAGATAAAGGTGGAGAGCAGAGAGAGGAAGATAAAGAGATATGGGAACGGAATGAAAGAGAGGAAGATTGGTAGGATACTGAATGGAAGAGAAAGGTGGAGAATGGAGATAGAGGAAAAGAGAGAAGTAGTTACATTGTTACATAGTAAGGAAAACAGAGAGGTGCAGGAAAGAGAGGGAGAAATGCGCAGGATACTGAATGGAGGAGAAGAATGGAGAGTGGAGACAGTGATAGAGAGAGGGATACAGAGAGAGAGAAAGAGAGAGGGATACGAAGAGAGAGGACGAGAGAGGGATATGGAGAGAGGGGAAGAGAGAGGGATACGGGGAGAGGGGAAGAGAGAGGGATACGGGGAGAGAGGAAGAGAGAGGGATACGAAGAGAGAGGACGAGAGAGGGATATGGAGAGAGGGGAAGAGAGAGGGATACGGGGAGAGAGGACGAGAGAGGGATATGGAGAGAGGGGAAGAGAGAGGGATAAGGGGAGAGAGGAAGAGAGAGGGATACGGAGAGAGAGAAAGAGCGAAGACATGGAAAGAGAGAGAGAAAAAGAGAGGGATATAGAGAGAGGGGAAGAGAGAGGGATATGGAGAGAGAGAAAGAGAAAGGGATTGGTAGAATGATAGAGAGAAAGGGACATGGAGAGAGAGAGAAAGAGAGAGGGATATGGATAGAGAGGAAGAGAGAGGGATACGGGGAGAGAGGAAGAGACAGGGATATGGAAAGAAAGAACGAGAGAGGGACATGGAGAGAGGGGAAGAGAGAGGGATATGGAGAGAGAGGCATACAGAGAGAGAGAAAGGGATACGGGGAGAGAGAGAAAGAGAGAGGGAACGGGGAGAGGGAAAGAGAGAGGGATACGGGGAGAGAGAAAAAGAAAGGGATATGGGGAGGGAGAAAGAGAGGGATATGGAGAGAGAAGGGATGAGAGAGATATGGAGAGAGAGGCATAGAGAGAGAGAGAGAAAGAGAGAGGGATATGGAGAGAGAGGAAGAGACAGCGATATAGAGAAAAGGAACAAGAGAGGGACATGGAGAGAGGGGAGGAGAGAGGGATGTGGAGAGAGGGGAAGAAAGAGGAATATAGAGAGAGGAAGAGAGAGGGATACTGAGAGAGAGAAATAGAGAGGAATATGGAGAGAGAGGAGAAGAGAGAAGGATACAGAGAGAGAGGCTTACAGAGAGAGGATACAGAGAGAAAAAAGAGAGAGGACGGAGAGAGAGGAAGAGACAGAGATATAGAGAGAAAGAACGAGAGAGGAATATGGAGAGAGGGGAAGAGAGAGGGATACAGAGAGAGACGGATAGAGAAAGAGATATGAAGAGAGGGATACAGAGAGAGGGGAAGAGAGGAATACAGAGAGAGAGAGAGGGATATGGAGAGAGGGCAAGAGAGGGATATGAAAAGAGGAGAAGAGAGAGGGATAAAGAGAGAGGGATACGGAGAGAGACGGAGAGAGGGATACCGAGAAAGGGAGAAGAGGAATACGGAGGGAGTGGAATACAGAGAGAGGGGAAGAGAGAGGGATACGGAGAGAGGGAAAGAGAGGGATATGGAGAATGGGGAAGAGAGAGGGATATGGGGAGAGAGGAAGACACAGGGATATAGAGAGAAAGAACGAGAGAGGTACACGGAGAGAGGGGAAGAGAGAGGGATACAGAGAGATAGAGAAAGAAAAAGGGATATGGGGAGAGAGAAAGAGAGAGGGATACGGAGAGAGAGGAAGAGAGAGGGATACAGAGAGAAAAAAAGAGAGAGGGATATGAGGAGAGAGAAAGAGAGAGGGATATAGGGAGGGAGAAAGAGAGAGGGATATGGAGAGAGAATGGACGAAAGAGGGATATGGAGAGAGAGAGAGGCATACAGAGAGAGAGATACAGAGAGAGAGGAAGAGACAGGGATATAGAGAGAAAAAACGAGAAAGGGATATGGAGAGAGGGAAAGAGAGAGGGATGTGGACAGAGGGGAAGAGAGAGGGATATAGAGAGAGAGGAAGAGAGGGATACGGAGAGAGAAAGAGAGAGGGATACAGAGAAAGAGGAAAAGAGAGGGATACGGAGAGAAAGGGGAAGAGAGAGGGATACGGAGAGAGAGGCATACATAGAGAGGGATACGGAGAGAGGTATACAGAGAGAGGGAAAGAGAGAGGGATACGGAGAGAGAAAGAGACCGGGATATAGAGAGGAAGAACGAGAGAGGGATATGGAGAGTGTGAAAGAGAGAGGGATATAGAGAGAGAGGCACATATAGAGAGAGGAAGAGAGAGAGAGATACGGAGAGAGACGGAAAGAGAGAGGGATACGGAGAGAGGGGAAGAGAGGAATACGGAGAGAGAGGGATACAGAGAGAGGGAAACGAAGAGAGGGATAAAGAGAGAGGGAAACGAAGAGAGGGCAAGAGAGGGATATGAAGAGAGAGGGATATAGAGAGAGAGGAAGAGAGAGGGATACGGAGAGAGATGGAAAGAGAGAGGGATACGAAGAGAGGGGAAGAGAGGAATATGGAGGGAGAGGAATACAGAGAGAGGGGAAGAGAGAGGGATACAGGGAGAGGGAAAGAGAGGGATTTGGAGATAGGGGAAGAGAGAGGAATATAGAGAGAGAGGAATAGAGAGGGATACAGGGAGATAGGAAGAGAGAGGGATACAGAGAGAGAGGCTTACAGAGAAAGGGATACAGGGAGAAAAAAGAGAGAGGGATACAGAGAGAGAGGAAGAGACTGAGATATAGAGAGAAAGAACAAGAGAGGGATTTGGAGAGAGGGGAAGAGAGAGGGATACAGAGAAAGAGGAAGAAAGAGGCATATGGAGAGAAAGGGGAAGAGAGAGGAATACGGAGAGAGAGGCATACATAAAGAGGGATACGGAGAGAGGCATACAGAGAGAGGGAAAGAGAGAGGGATACAGAGAGAGAAAGAGACAGGGATATAGAGAGGAAGAACGAGAGAGGGATATGGGGAGAGTGGAAGAGAGAGGAATATAGAGAGAGAGGGATACGGAGAGAGACGGAAAGAGAGAGGGATACGGAGAGAGGGGAAGAGAGGAATAAGGAGAGAGAGGTATACAGAGAGAGGGAAACGTAGAGAGGGCAAGAGAGGGATATGAAGAGAGGGAAAGAGAAAGGGATATAGAAAGAGGGGAAGAGAGAGGGATACAGAGAGAGGGAAAGAGAGGGATTTGGAGCTAGAGGAAGAGAAAGGGATATAGAGAGAGAGGAAGAGAGAGGGATACGGATAGAGAGGGTAAGAGAGGGATACGGAGAGAGAGGAAGAGAGGGATACAGAGAGAGGGGAATAGAGGGATAGAGAGAGAGAGGGATACAGAGAGAGGGGAAGAAAGAGGGATACAGGGAGAGGGGAAGATAGGGATATGGAGAAAGGGGAAGAGAGAGGGATATGGAGAGAGGGGAAGAGAGGGATATGGAGAGAGAGAAAGAGAGAGGGATACGGAGAGAGAGAAAGAGAGAATGATACGAAGAGAGAAAGAGAGAGTGATATGAAGAAAGGGGAAGAGAGAGGGATACGGAGAGAGACGGGAAGAGAGAGGGATATGGAGAGAGGGGAAGAGAGAGGGATATGGAGAGAGGGGAATAGAGAGGGATATGGACAGAGAGGGGAAGAGAGGGATACGGAGAGAGAGGGGAAGAGAGGGATATGGAGAGAGAGGGGAAGAGAGGGATACGGAGAGAGCGGGGAAGAGAGGGATACCGAGAGAGAGGGATACAGAAAGAGGGGAAGAAAGAGGGATACTAAGAGAGGGGAAGAGAGAGGGATATGGAGAGAGGGGAAGAGAGGGATATGGAGAGAGAAGTAGTTGCATTGTTACATAGGGGTTGATTTACTAAAACTTGAGAGAGCAAAATCTGGTGCCGCTCTGCATAGGATCCAATCAGCTTCCAGATTTTTTTGTCTAAACTTAACTGAACAAGCTGAAGTTAGAAGCTGATTGGCTACTATGCACAGATGCACCAGATTTTGCACTCTTCAGTTTTAGTAAATCAACCCCATAGTTAGGGAAACAGAGAGTTGCATGAAAGAGAGGGGAATTGGCAAGTATACTGAATGGAAGAGAAAGTTGGAGTGTGAAGAGGGTGGAAGCGAGAGAGATACAGAAACACAGAGGTGAGTGAGAAATGAAGGAGCAGAAAGAAGCAGAGAGTAAACAGGAGAGAAACAAATAGAGAAAAATAGAAGAGCTGAGTGAGAGAGGAAAAGAGAAGCAAGAATAGGGAGATATAAGCTACCCACAGACAGTCAGTTATGTAACAATATCCATATTGTATACAGCCCATTCCGCTGCTATGGGGCCAGGGGTAGGAGGGGGCCCCCCATTAGGGAGACTGTTCAGAAAAAATAAATTCTGATGTTTCTAGTGTAGAAGAGCTTTTAAACCTCAGATCTTACTTTTCTTGTGTGAAGTTGTAGCAATGTAGACCTTACAGGTCCATGGTGGGTCTACCTTCGGCGGCTAGAGAACTCACTTAAGCAGCAGAGGTTGGTGCTGTAGGAACACATTTCATCCTCCTCCATTCTTAATTCCTTTTCTTGCAAATTTATGGCATAAGGTCGAAGAGTACATAAACTCTAAGAAAAGGAGTGATTTTTCTCCCTTATGGGCTGTCAAATATACCATTATAAGTGTTTGTTATATCAGATTAACCACTTAAGCCCCGGAAGATTTTACCCCCATTCCGACCAGGGTTTTTTTTGCGATTCGGCACTGCGTGACTTTAACGGAAAATTGCGCGGTCATGCGACGCTGTACCTAAACTAATTTGACGTCCTTTTTTTCCCACAAACAGAGCTTTCTTTTGGTGGTATTTGATCACCTGTGCGATTTTTACTTTTTGCGCTATAAACAAAGATAGAGCGTCAATTTTGCAAAAATAACAATATTTTTCACATTTTTTTATATGAAATTCCCCAAAAAAATGTAAAAATCAAAATTTTTTTAACATTTTAGGCCAATTTGTTTTATGCTACATATGTTTGGTAAAAAAAAATCGCAAAAAGCGTATTTTGATTGGTTTGCGCAAAAGTTATTGCGTTTACTAACTAAGGGAAAGATTTCTGTCATTTTTGGTGTTTTTTTTTTTAACGCGTAATGGCTGCGATCTGCGATTTTTTTTGCGGTACTGCGACATTGGGGCAGACAGATCGGACCCTTGACTGACATTTTTGACACTTTTGGGGTTACCAGTGACATTACTGCAATAATCAGTGCTATATATATGCACTGTTACTGCAAAATGACACTGGCAGGGAAGGGGTTAA
Source organism: Pelophylax lessonae (assembly GCF_965119305.1). Classification (NCBI taxonomy): domain Eukaryota; kingdom Metazoa; phylum Chordata; class Amphibia; order Anura; family Ranidae; genus Pelophylax; species Pelophylax lessonae. Next base: position 14,859,546 of record NC_138775.1, read on the forward strand.
CTTTATTGGGGAAGGAGTGGTTAAGTGTGTCCCTAGGGGCGTGCTTCTAACTGTGATTGGACATGGCTACTGGTGTAGGAACAGTGATCAACGGTCCTACATAGTAGAACCGTATGATCACTATTCCTACCCAGGGGAGAATGAGAGGTGGCTTGTTTACATTAGCCGCCTGCCTTTCTCCCTCTCCACCGACGATCGCCGGGTCCGCCGGTCACACGCACGGACTTCCTAGGGAACGAGCCGGGGTGGGCGCGCGCCTCCGCGGGCGCGCGCTCGCCCGCTATTGGCTGACAAGCAAGTGACAGGCAAGTGACGTACCCATACGTCACTTTGCCTGGCCGGGGCTGACCGCCGCAGTATATGTACTTGCGGCGGTCGGCAACCGGTTAACAAATGCAAAAAAAAACGTGTTGATCCTGCCAGAATTCTTGTGAGCTGATAACTTCCTGTGCTGTCCTCTTATGAGTTAGAAATAAGAAGCAGCCAAGATTACTTCCATGCAGTTTGCAAGTGTGAACAGGTATTAAAGTCTACTGTATGTGTACCAAATATTCCGGTTTGCTAGAAGTATCTTCTAGATTGTAAGCTCTAACGAGCAGGGCCCTCTAGTTCCTCCTGTATTGTAACTGTATTGTTTTCCCTCACATTGTAAAGCGCTGCGCAAACTGTTGGCGCTATATAAATCCTGTATAATAATAATAATAATGTAAGAGTGTATAGCAGAGTGCAGAGGGTTAATTCAGAGGTTTCAGCACTCTTATTATTTAGTATTATTCCCTGCTGTCTTTGTAGACTACAAAACACCTCCCCAATGTTACTGAGATGAGGTGAGAGGGGTACTCTATAGACTTGCCTTAGGGTGACAACATTACTTCTGCATTGATACACCACAGTGAGTGTTGTCACTCTAGGACAGGAAGTGTGTTACTCGCAGGATCACCAGGTGAAAATAAAGGGAAGAAAACTCAAAAAAGAAAACCCATGCAGCCACCACATCTAAGGTTTGGCAATATATTACATTTTTGTTCTTGGGTTTAGATTCCCTTTTAACAAACTACATTTAGATCCATATTGTACATAGAATATGTAAACTGAAATCTGATTGAATGGTTGCTATGAGTTATACTATTTTGCATATCTTCATTGTTCATTGCTTTGCCTCATTAAATAATCGTCCCATAGAAAAAGAAATATATAATTCATTACAGGGCGAGGGTCTTCTCTGCATTATGACTGAGATTTTATTAGGCGAGGCAGTAATAGAACCCAGTGTTCCCAATGTTCAATATTACTCTTATGAGCCCTTTATTAGCTCTGTCATTGGGTTGCGTCATTTTTTTAAGCAAAAAAACTCAGTTCAGATTTCTGGTTACCAAATATATAATCTGGAGCAGAAGAGGTTAATGTGGATTTATTTAGAGTCTGCTTTTCTGACATCAAACATATAGAGAAGAAAGATGAAGACGTACCCCAAATTACATCAGAGGCAGCTTCATCATTGGGCCAGCGGAGGTATAAATAGGGGAGGCAGGAGGCTGGAATAGCACAGAGGAGCCAGCATAGCCACCACTGCTCACAGCCTGTCCCTGACTACTGGAGCCAACTGTCTGCAGAAGAGCAGAGCCTGCACCACCCAGGTAATACCCCCCCCCCCCCACTATCTCCCTCACCCCCCACCTGACACAGCATCACCTGTCTGTGACTATTCCCTGCCTGCAGATAACAATACAAGAGACTCTGTACAAGCTGGGGAGGGGGAGACTGAGAGATCCGTACCAGATCACACGTTACAGTCAGGGGACTTGTCACTGTGTACTGGAGCCATGTATTCCTGTGTAGTGTGTGTGTGTGTGTGTGTGTGTTCCACTGGATCATAACTAGAGAAGATATTATACTGCAAGAAGAAAGAATGCAGGAAAGGCAAGAAGAGTGATTAAAGTGATAGAGATAGATAGATAGATGAGAAAGAAAGAAAGAAAGAAAGAAAGAAAGAAAGAAAGAAAGAAAGAAAGAAAGAAAGAAAGAAAGAAAGAAAGAAAGAAAGAAAGAAAGAAAGAAAGAAAGAAAAAGAAGACATTCTGTATTTATGTTTTTGCTAATGAAAAATGTGCTAACCAACAAAAATGAAGAAAGAAAGAAAGAAAGAAAGAAAGAAAGAAAGAAAGAAAGAAAGAAAGAAAGAAAGAAAGAAAGAAAGAAAGAAAGAAAGAAAGAAAGAAAGAAAGAAAGAAAGAAAGAAAGAAAGAAAATAAAAATAGATGACATTCTGTATTTATGATTTTGCTAAAGAAAAACGTGTTAACCAACAAAAATAGTAAGAAAGAAAGACAGAAAGAAAGAAAGAAAGAAAGAAAGAAAGAAAGAAAGAAAGAAAGAAAGAAAGAAAGAAAGAATGCAAGAAAAAGATGACATTCTGTATTTATGATTTTGCTAAAGAAAAATGTGTTAACCAACAAAAATAGAAAGAAAGAAAGAAAGAGAGAAAGAAAGAAAGAAAGAAAGAAAGAAAGAAAGAAAGAAAGAAAGAAAGAAAGAAAGAAAGAAAGAAAGAAAGAAAGAAAGAAAGAAAGAAAGAAAGATGACATTCTGTATTTATGATTTTGCTAAAGAAAAATCTGTTAACAAAGAAAGAAAGAAAGAAAGAAAGAAAGAAAGAAAGAAAGAAAGAAAGAAAGAAAGAAAGAAAGAAAGAAAGAAAAGATGACATTCTGTATTTATGATTTTTCTAAAGAAAAATGTGTTAACCAACAAAAATAGATAGATAGATAGATAGATAGATAGATAGATAGATAGATAGATAGATAGATAGATAGATAGATAGATAGATAGATAGATAGATAGATAGATAGATAGATAGATAGATAGATAGATAGATAGATAGATAGATAGATAGATAGATAGATAGATAGATAGATAAGGTTTGAAGATAGATAGATAGATAGATAGATAGATAGATAGATAGATAGATAGATAGATAGATAGATAGATAGATAGATAGATAGATAGATAGATAGATAGATAGATAGATAGATAGATAGATAGATAGATAGATAATGGATAGATAGATAGATAGATAGATAGATAGATAGATAGATAGATAGATAGATAGATAGATAGATAGATAGATAGATAGATAGAAGAATAAATAGATATAGATAAAGAGAGAGAGATGGATAGATAGAATGATGGAATCTTTTCAAAGGAAACTTGCTGAGAATTAATTACACTTAGAACGTTGTTGTCGATTAAAAATAAACATTCGATTCCAGAATTTCCTTAATCTGACAGTAAAATTCTAACTAGAGAAAAAGAAATGTTTCACTCTCTGTATAATTGGCATTCTGTACCCCGGGTATCACACAATTACATGGATTTATCATATATGAAAATCCTTCTTCATTTGTTTTGGATGAACTCTGTCGCTGTAACGCGGCTCCGCAGAACAATGCAGCGAGGGGGGATTATATAACCGTGTGGAGGGATTACTAACTTTCAGACATAGTTTGTTCAAAGAAATGACAGGACGATGCAGAAGTGATATAGATACATAGTTATTGGTATTCATATTATTATTATAATAAAGTGAAAACCTCCATATACAGAACTGATCCAGAGAAAGGCTAAAGAAACGCTAAATGCATGCTCCAATTTTCTTCACTTGGGAAAGAAAAATCCTTGGTGGTCACCAAAGGCAAACAAATATTCCCTAGATCTACAATGTCTGATGTTATTACTTATAAATGTTACTAGTCACTTATATTCTCTGCATTTAGAAACACATCCAACTTATTTTTTCAAAACAATCAACTGAGCCTGGCTAGAACTACCGGTAGTTCCTGAGGGCAGAACCTTAGTTGATCCAGAGCAAGCCATTACCACTAACCAGTCCAATCTGCTCTTATCATCCTAGCGTCCTTCTAAACCCCTATTGGCAGATGGAAACATCACTTAATTAACATTCTTCTATACAATATAAAGCTGTGTAACTAAGCGTCCAATGTTATCCTAAACGGCTAGAACTAGTTCTTGTAGAAGACAATTCCATATTTTCACAGCTCTTTTTATTGCTGGAGATCTAAGGTCATCATAATTTTTAGTAGCCTCTATATTTTGCAGTTTTGCTTTGACTCTTTTAGGTCACTTTGCAGTAAAGCAAGGAAGCAGAAACCCCTGCAGTATATTAATGTGCTTTACTAAACAAGAATGTACATACAAACTACTTACAATTATAGGAAAACAATACAACACATACAAGGGTTGACTTAATAAAGGTGAATAGACTGTGCACTTTTCAAAGTGCCGTTGCACTCTGCAAATGCAGTAGCTCCAAAGCTTAGTAAATTACCGTATATACTCGAGTATAAGCCAAGTTTTTCAGCATGTTTTTTCATGCTGAAAATGCCCCCCTCGGCTTATACTCGAGTCACTGGCTTCACTGTCTCCGACGTGTCACTGCGCATGTGCCGCATGCCCGGGAATACCTGAACGTGTTCGGGCTTTCCCGAGCATCGGCGGCGCATTTGCGGTGACGTATTGGCGCCGGGCGGCGCGATTTTTAAATCGAAGGCGCCTCTCCGTCAGGTAAGTGAGACTCCTCCACAGCCCCTGCATTTCCTCATGCAGTGCTGCGGGCATGGTACAGGACATTCTCCTGTACCATGCCCGCAGCACTGCATCTCCTGTGCCATGCCTGTACATACTGTGCCATGCCTGTACTTACTGTGCCATGCCTGTACATACTGTGCCATGCCTGTAGTTACTGTGCCATGCCTATACCATCACCTGTGCTATGCCTATACCATCACCTGTGCCATGCCTATACCATATCCTGTACCATGACCTGTGCCATGCCTGTACCATGACCTGTGCCATGCCTGTACCATGATCTGTGACATGCCTGTACCATGACCTGTGACATGCCTGTACCATGACCTGTGCCATGCCTATACCATCACCTGTACCATCACCTGTGCCATGCCCTTACCATCACCTGTGCAATGCCTATACTATGACCTGCGCCATCTCCTGTACCATGCCCGCAGCCCCTGTTTTGTGTCTCGTGGTGGTCCAGTTGGGTCCAGTAGCTGCTTCATTTCCCACCCTAGGCTTATACTCGAGTCAATACGTTTTCCCTCTTTTTCGTGGTAAAATTAGGGGTCTTGGCTTATATTCGGGTCGACTTATACTCGAGTATATACGGTATGTAAAGCTTCACTTTGCAAAGTATAGCTAACAGCTAGTAACAGTTTTTTGGCTTGCACATGAATGGATGATGGAAGTCAGCAGAGCTTCTGCCTATTTACTAAGCTATGGAGCAACTGCACCTGCAGAGTGCAACTGCACTTTGCAAAGTGCATAGTCTATTTGGCTTTAGTAAATCAACCCCACAGAGTACTACAAATATGCATGCAATACACATGCCCATGCTACCTAAACATTCCAGCAAATGAGCAATGATATTGGTCTGTATGCAATAGGGATACAGTAAAAAGTTACTTAGCTTGGGTTATAGTACACAATTTCCGTAACAAACAACACTCTAGGCTCTACTCAAGCGATTGCAGGAAACCAGGTGCTCTCATAGTGTAGATTTAGTGTCACCCCCAGGTGAAGTTCCTTCTTTGCTGAAGTCCCCTTTGGCACAGATGTTTCTTCTTAGTTCTTCTTATGACAATGGAGCCCCATTGGCTTACACTTAATGATTTTGACAAAACAGAAAGTAGAAATATGTAATATATAGAAACAGAGTAAGAAAAAGATTCTGCTCAGTTTGATGTTTTTTATACTTCATGTATACAGAGGGGCAAAAACAAGTTCTGATTTAAGTTAGTCTTTCTCAACCGTTCAAGTCAGCTAGTAATTACTATATCCACAGCTCAGAATTCACTAGCATGAACAGTGAGCTGACATAAGAAATAATAAAAGAATAAAGAAAGTGGCATACTTAGCATATTCGACAAGCCACCCTATATGACAAACGTATTTTCAGTAGTAACAATGAAACAAAAAAAGCAATCGCTTGCCCAAAAGAGAAATTAAAAAAAAATGCATTGTTCCCCTGGTTGTCATCGGAAAAATGCCCCCTTACATTAATGGTCAGTGGAGTGCCCCTTACATTTTCAATCATCACTGGAGAAGGACCCATGTAGCTTGGTTGTCAGTAGGAGAAAGACCACCTTAAATTGATGGTCATTTGGAGAAGGTCCCTCTTACACTGATGGTCAGTAAGAAAAGGATCCCTTTACATTGGTGGTCAACGTGAAGAATGTCCCTTAAATTGGTGGTCAGTGGAAAGAATGCTCTTTACATTGATGGTTAGTGCGAAGAAGACTCTTTACACTGATGATCAGTGGGAAGATTGTTCTTTACATTGGTGGTCAGTGGGAAGAATGCTCTCTACATTGGAGGTCAATGGGAAGAACAGCCCCCACATTAATGGTCTGGGGGAAGAATGTTGCTTACATTGGTGGTTAGTGGGAAGAATGCTCTTTGCAGTGGTGGTCAGCAGGAAGAATGCTCCTTACGATGATGATCAATGTGAAGAATGCCCACTACATTGATGGTCTTTAGCAAGAATGTCCCTTACATTGGAGGTCAACGGGAAGAACTCCCCCTACATTATTGGTCTGTGGGAAAAATGTTTCCTACATTGGTGGTTAGTGGGAGGAATGCTCCTTACATTGGTGGCCAGTGAAAAGAATGCATTCTTACATTGGTGGTCAATTGGAAAAATGCTTCCTTACATTGGTGGTCAGTGGAGAAGGGCCCCCTCTAGATTGGTGGTCAGTGGGAGAAAGACCACCATACATTTATGGCCAATGGGAAGAATGCCTTTTACACTGGTGGTCGGTGGCAAAGATGCTCCCTTTATGGAGAGCTAAAAAGAACATTAAATGCTATTGGCGAAAGGCAGAAACAGTTCATTGCTCAAGGAACCCCTAGCAACTTTGGAGGAACTTTAGGGTACCACAAATCCTTGGTTGAGAAAGGTTGTTCTAGGAGAAAGACCACCTTACATTAATGTTCATTGGGAGAAGGGCCCATTTACACTAATGGTCAGTGGGAAGAATGTTCCTTACATTGATGTTCAGTGGGAAGAATGCCTCTTACATTGGTGGTCAGTGGGAAGAATGCCTCTTAAATTGGTGGTTTGTGGTAAGAATGCCCCTTACATTGGTGGTCCAAGGGAAGGATGCTTTCTTTACAGATATCTAAAAAGAGCATTGGTTTCAGCCGTAGCATATCTAAAGAGAAAAAAGAAGTAATTGCTCAGGGAGTCCCAAACAACCTCTGGAAGAACTCCAGGTTGGGAAAAGTTGGTCGAGGAGAAAGACCACCTTAAATTGATGGTCAATGGGAGAAAAGCCCTTTTACACTAATAGTGAATGGCAAGAATGCCTCTTGCGTAGTAAGGATGCTTCCTTTGTTGTTCAGTCGCTTAGTCGTGTCCGACTCTTCGTGACCTCATGAACCATAGCGCACCAGGCTTTTCTGTCCTCCACTGCCTCCCGGAGCTTGCTTAACTTCATGTTCATTGTTTCGATGATGCTATCTATCCATCTTGTTTTCAGTCGTCCTCTTCTCCTTTTTCCTTCCATGTTTCCCAGCACCAGGGTCTTTTCCAATGAGTCCTCTCTTCGCATAGATATCTGCTTCCTTTACAGACATCTAAAAACATCATAAGAGTTGTGGTAACGTACCAGAAAGGCAAAAACAGATAATTGCTCAAGGAACCCTGAACAAATTTTGCAGGAAACCACAGAACCCTGGTTGGGAAAGGCTGGTCGGGGGATAGTTTTATTAGGTAGTTTTAGTTGACGAAGCTAATTTACTAAAGGAATAGAAATTGCCCAACAAGGAAAAGCTGATTTCACTCCAGTCATTCAATCACTAGCACACAAAAGTGCTGTTCTTTTTATTTCTCTTTCACGTGATTGGATTTATAGAGTGAACACAGCTTTATCTTTACTAAGCTAGGGGAACATACTGTATGCTGTTAAGTTAACAATCTCCATCTCTTTAGAAAATCAACCCGATGTCTGCCTACCCATTCCACTTTTATATTTTATAGATAAACATGACGGATGACACCACACATTGCCACGTGAATGAGCACGGGAACCTCTGCAACAATTGTTTTAATAATTTATTATGCACCTTATTGTGATCTATAGTTCTATATATCCAATATAAATTATATTCCTTTGCTTAATAGATACGATCATTAACCACTTGCCGACCGCCGCACGACTATTTACTGCGGTGGTCAGTCGCTCCTGGGCAAACCGACGTAGGACTACGTCGCTCGCCCAGGAGCTTGCAGGGGGCAAGCGCGCGCCACCGGAGGCGCGCTCCCACCCCGCTCATTCCCTGACATCCCCGCACGAGTGACCGGCGGCTCCGATGTCCATCGGCCACTCGCGATCTCCCGCTGGAGAGGGAGAAAGGCAGACGCCTAATGTAAACACAGCCGTCTGTCATTCTCCCTGAAGCAACTGCAGAGACTATACGATCCTGCTATGTAGGATCGTATGTCTCTGTGGTTACATCACAAGCCACGCCCCCCCACAGTTCGAATCACGCCCCTAGGGATACATTTAACCCACTGATCACCAATACAGTTAACCCCTTCCCTGCCAGTGTCATTTTTACAGTAACAGTGCATATTTATAGCACTGATTACTGTAGCAATGTCACTGGTACTCCCAAAAGTGTCAAAAATGTCAGTCAGGGGTCTGATCTGTCCGCCGCAATGTCGCAGTCCCGCAAAAAAAAATTGCAGATCGCCGCCATTACTACTAAAAAAAAAACAATAAAAATGACGTAAATCTTTCCCGTAGTAAGTAAACGCAATAACTTTTGCTCAAACCAATCAAAATACGCTTATTGCGATTTTTTTTTTACCAAAAATATTTAACAGAAAACAAATTGGCCTAAAATGTTAAAAAAAATTTCATTTTTACATTTTTTTTGAGAATTTCATATAAAAAAAATGTGAAACATATTGCTATTTTTTCAAAATTGTCGCTCTTTTTTTGTTTATAGCGCAAAAAATAAAAATCGCACAGGTGATCAAATACCACCAAAAGAAAGCTCTGTTTGTGGCCAAAAAAAGGACATCAATTTTATTTGGGTACAGCATCGCACGACCGCGCAATTGTCCGTTAAAATCACGCAGTGCCGAATCCCAAAATAGGCCCTGGTCTTTGAGCAGCCAAATCCTCCGGGGCTTAAGTGGTAAACCTAGAATAAATTTCCAAATTCACATGATCTATGCATGGCTCTATAAAAACAAATGACATGACAGATACGATTGGGTTTCGTAGAGGTGTGGGTTAAAGTATTTCTAGCTATGAGAAGGGAATATTTTTTGTATAAATATGTTAGAATATGTTCAAAATATCTGCGAACAACAACCATTGTTTTTAACATTTTTTGTGAAAAAATAATGAATGACAAAAAAATGGATGAAAGGACATATAGTTTTCAGTGCCTATTGTCCTGCTGGGAGGTTTTGGGTGTAGATCCACCAGAGTAAATGCACTGGAGATTGAGAAAATGTTTTTTTTTTATATACCTTTTTACTCAATTCGTTTAACATACTATTAAATCATCTGTGCTAAAAAATGAATGGCATGTACTTTGCCTTTAAACGCATGTGAGTGTCGCTGCCTTTAAATGCATGTGAGTGTCGCTGCCTTTAAACACATGTGAGTGTCGCTGCCTTTAAACGCATGTGAGTGTCGCTGCCTTTAAACACATGTGAGTGTCACTGCCTTTAAGCGCATGTGAGTGTCGCTGTTGTGCAAGTCTCAATCCTTCTGTTCCAATGAGATCAGATGTCGTCTGTATTTTCTGTGACAGTTGAGCAAGGCTGGGAACCCAGGTGGGAAAGATCAACAAATGGAGTCTGTGAGATCTAATGGGTGATTAATAGCGGTTCTCATCTACCCAAAAATTGAATAAAAGTTTTGGGTAAATTAACCCTTTTCACGCTGGATTAGAGTTCATCTGTCCTCTGCCTGCCCTAAATAAAAAGTCCTACATCTCCGAATGGTGCCCAGGCTTATTTGACCGCATGGTCCATACACAGAGATGAACAGAACATGCAGTAATGCTGCCATTGCTGATCTCCTTCTCAAAATGCATGTTGCTCCTCTGGCTTCCATGCAAGGCCAACAGAATAGGAGGCTATTGGCAAAAAAGTCGCACATCTCGGAATGGTGTCAGGGCTTATTTGATCTCATGGTCCATAGACTGGACAGAGATGGAGAGAACATGCAGTAATGCTGCCATTGCTGATCTCCTTCTCAAAATTCATGTTGCTCCTCTGGCTTCCATACAAGGCCAGCAGAATAGGAGGCTATTGACAAAAAGTACCACATCTCTGAATGGTGTCAGGGCCTATTTGACCTCATGGTCCATACACTGGACAGAGATTGAGAGAACATGCAGTAATGCTGCCATTGCTGATCTCCTATTTAAAATGCATGTTGCTCCTCTGGCTTCCATGCAAGGCCAACAGAATAGGAGGCTATTGGCAAAAAAGTCACACATCTCGGAATGGTGTCAGGGCTTATTTGACCTCATGGTCCATACACTGGACAGAGATGGAGAGAACATGCAGTAATGCTGCCATTGCTGATCTCCTTCTCAAAATGCATGTTGCTCCTCTGGCTTCCATACAAGACCAGCAGAATAGGAGGAAAAGGAAAAAGGAAAAGAAAAGCTGTGCAAACAGTAAGAACTCAATACAATTATACCTATGAAGGTTCCTATTTATCCAGGTCATGAAACACATAGTAGTAGTTTGGCACATTGGGCTGGACTTAGTGCAGGGACAAGGTCATCTAGAGCCCAGGGCAGTGCTGTATCTTTGCCTAGGCCAACAAGGCCCAGGCCTAGGGCAGTACTTTGCAGGGGGGCAGAAAAAAAGCTGCACCACGCACAAGGAAAAAAAAAACAGCCTCCTTCCGCCTCACGCACTTAAAAGGGTCCCTGCCGGCTTGCGATACACATTTAGTACAGTGCCAGTCTTACAGGGCGAATTGGGCTGGAGGGCAGGGTCCAGGAGGCAAATCAGTCTGGCACCCCCATAAAGTGGTCACACTGTTACCTCCTGGTATGATATGGTATGGTATGATGATGGGCACTGATGAGGCTGACCTTATGGGAACTGATGAAGCTACACTGATGGGCACTGATAGACTTTGGTTGTGGTCTGTGGTTTACAGATGACAGGGCGGGTCATAAAAAGGAAGAGGTGTGGCCTTTACAGGAAGGGGTGCATCATATTTAAATTAGGGGGTGCACAAGTTTAGTCAGGCCTAGGGCAGCCCAAAACCTAAATACACCACTGGCCCAGGGCAAACATGAAATTGCGCCCCCCGCCCCACCCCTCACAAGATTCATGCTTACCCCCTAAGCATAAATTGCTTACCCCCTAGGCATAAATTGCCCCCAGTACAAATCCGGCCCCCTACTGAAAATACCTCCTTCCCAAATCTTTGCCCCCCCAGCTAAAATACTCTTTCCCTATATGCCCCCAGCACATATTCCCTCCCCCCAAAACAAAATGTCCCCCTCCTAGAACAAACACCCCAAATGTTCTCTCTGAGTACGATTCATCTCCCCCCCCACTCCAAATCCCCCCTCAGCACAAATCCCCCCCCCAATTCCTAATCCTAGCACGAATCCCTCCCCCTAAAAGTTTCCCTCCTGGCACAGATACCCCCCAATCATGCATAATTACACAAATCCCCCACCCACCCAAAAAAAAAATTCCCCTCCTAGCACAAATATCTTCCCCACTCTACCATGTCACCGTTTCTAGCACAAATCCCCCAAATCCCCCCTCCTAGAACAAACCCTGTTCCCCCCTCCCAACACCAATTCCCCCAAATCACCACTCCTACCAAACTTTCCTATATTTCCCCTCTTAGGACCAATATTACTCTCAATTTCCTCCTCCTAACCCAAATCCCCTCCCCACTATCTCCTCGTGGTGCCCCCCATCTCACATGACACCACAGTGCCCAGGGCAACCGACCCCCCTGCCCACCCCTTGTCCCGGCCCTGGCTGGATTTGTTCTGTAATGTTGCTCCCCTAAGCCACTTCCCCAGTTCCAATAAGTGTTAGAAACATACCCCTGCAAGGCAGAAGAGGCACTCACCTTGGGCGCCGTGCTGCCAAAAATTTTAGCCAGGGTAGGAGCCTCTTCTGCTTTTGTGTCACATGGCCATCTCCTGCACTCTGCAGGACTAAGGGGTCAAACTCATAGCTGAGTCCTGCAGATTACGCGGGGAGATCTCCTTGCATAACCAACACCCCTCCTCTGTCATTTTGACATTTGCCAGCTCAGTATCAGGAATGATAAACTGAACACAGGAACGCATGAGCAATAAACTGTCACAGAGCTCCAAAGAGTACACAGGTGGAGCCAGGACCAGGACAAGGGTTGGGCAGGAGGGGCGGCTGCCCTGGGCACAATTTTTTATTGCACGGATGTGGGTGCTCTAACACTTACCCTAAGGAAAGGGTGGGTGCAGTTTGGCATCTTTGCCCTGGGCGCTGGATGGCCTTGTCCCGGCACTGGGTGGAGCCGCAATATCCCTGTATCCTCCAGTCCACTTTGTGACATAAATGTGGCAAGATTCCTCTCCACCGTGGTATGTATGAGGTTGGGTAACTTACCAAAAAAGAGTGGGTCTTGTATGCCTTATTCCAGACTAATGCGTTTCGTCACTTCTGGTGACGTCATCTCTGATCTCCACAAAGTGGACTGGATAATACCTACACTGAGCACCCGCGCCTTGAATATATTGGATGAGCTTATTTGCACAAGGAATATCTCTTTGAACTTTGTCACTACAGTCACTTTATTTGGACTTGATTTAACCATTTGAGTCACGTGCACTTTTTCATTAAGGCTTCACAGTTGGTATATTATTTCTTATTATTTTGCACTATTATATTGGAGTATTTTACCTATTGAGGGAATTGATGTGCATATATTAACCCACCATCACGCACAATTTTATAATTTTATACAGCCACAACTATTGTTTACACTGCATAGGTTTTAAGGGTTGTATTAACATTTAGCAAGCGCTGTAGGTAGCTTTGATAGAAGGTTACTATTGATATTTCTCCATTACCATTCTATAGCTGCTGCTTCTCAATTTTAATTTTAATTACCCTATTTTATACTATTATATTATCACCTCCACATACCATCAGGCGCGGGGAATATACCTTTTGGCATATTTTTAAAGTCTTATTTGCATTGTCTATTATTGCTTACCTTAGTCGAAGTCCACCCAACTCATGTATGTTCCTTCAGAGCTACTGACAGTATCTAGTTATATGATTGATTTTGTTCTTTACCACATTATCTGTATAATATTGCTCATCTGTTTCTTTTTATGTTTAAAAATTCAATAAAAACATTGATAGAGAAATTTCTGGTCTCGGGGAACCCCTGCTAAAAATTAAAAATCTACAACTCATGACACATTAGTGTGACAGTCAGTGGGAAGAATGCTCCTTACTCTTCTCATCATTGGGAAGAATTACCCCCTTACAGATAGCTAAAAGGAAAAATGGTGTCATTGGAAACTTATCTGAGAGGCAGAAAGTGTCCATTGCTCAAGGAACCCCTAGCAACCTCAGGAGGAACCCTAAGGTTCAATGGAACCCTGGTTGAGAAACCCTACTCCAGAGGTTGGTAGGGGTTCCTTGAGCAATGAGAAATTTCTGCCCCTGAGATAAGTTCCCACTGACCCCATTCATTTTAGCTATCTGTAAGGGGGTAATTCTTCCCAATGACCACAAGTGTAAGGAGCATTCTTCCCACTGACCATCACACATTTCTGGTCTCTGGGAACCCCTGTTAAAAATTACAAATCTACAACTCATGACACATTAGTGTGACAGTTAGTGGGAAGAATGCTCCTTACTCTTGTCATTATTGGGAAGAATTACCCCCTTACAGATAGCTAAAAGGAACAATGGGGGTCATTGGAAACTTATCTGAGAGGCAGAAATTGCCCATTGCTCAAGGAACCCCTAGCAACCTCAGGAGGAACCCTAGAGTTCCACGTAACCCTGGTAGGGAATCCATGCTCCAGAGGTTGGTAGGGGTTCCTTCAGCAATGAGCAATTTCTGCCCCTCAGATAAGTTCCCACTGACCCCATTCATTTTAGCTATCTGTAAGGGGGTAATTCTTCCCAATGACCACAAGTGTAAGGAGCATTCTTCCCACTGACCATCACACATTTCTGGTCTCGGGGGAACCCCTGCCAAAAATTACAAATCTACAACTCATGACACATTAGTGTGACAGTTAGTGGGAAGAATGCTCCTTACTCTTGTCATCATTGGGAATAAATACCCCCCTTACAGATAGCTAAAATGAACAATGGGGGTCATTGGAAACTTATCTGAGAGGCAGAAATTGCCCATTGCTCAAGGAACCCTAGCAACCTCAGGAAGAACCCTGGTTAAGAAACCCTGCTCCAGAGGTTTGTAGGGGTTCCTTGAGCAATGAGCAATTTCTGCCCCTCGGATAAGTTCCCACTGACCCCATTCATTTTAGCTATGTGTAAGGGGGTAATTCTTCCCAATGACCATAAGTGTAAGGAGCATTCTTCCCACTGACAATCACGCTAATGTACCAAGAGATGTAGATATAGTCATTTTCAGCAGGGGTTCCCTGAGACTAGAAAGTTATTTCAAAGGTTCCTCTGTGTTGAAAAGGTCATGGGCTGACTGGCAACTTTTGGCCCAGGGGGCAAGTACAAACCGGAGGCCCATGGTGCAGGTACAAACCCGAAGCCCCACCCCCCCCCCACTATCCCACTTCCCGGCCTCCTCCTGACCCCCATTCCATGCTTTAATTCCCTTCACCAGGAATATTTTAGGCATATCTGTGGCAGAATCGGTGCAGCCTTTTTATGGGGCACCAGAGCAGCCTGGGGGGCAATTGCCCCCCTGCCTCCTGGCCCAGTCCTCCCCTGGAAAAGGTTGAGAAAGGCTGGATTAGACATATAGGAAATGTGAATGTTAATAGAAGGGAAAGGTCAAGAATAGATTGGGAAGGAAAAGGAGAGGGGAGAGGCAGGTTATGGGAAGGGTAGGGTGCAAAGATGGGAGGAAAAGAAGAAAGGACCATATGTCTTCTCTGGCTGAATGCCAGGTTTACCTTGTCTATTGTAGATCTTACTCATCATGGGCACTTCTATTTGATGTATATGGCCTTTTGTTTATTGTATATATACATATTTTTTGGATCAGGGGACCTTGTTTGGGGCACTTTTCCTTGGAAACTGCAACCCCTGCTTTGATATCTAGGATTGGTTCCTCTCTCCATGGAGGTTTTTTTCCTATGTTCTATTTCCATTTTATTCAGCTATTCCCACTTTAAATTTCAAGATGTTTTCACCTTTTCATAATATTGGTTGAGCCAATATTATGTATACTATATACTAAGGGTTCTCTGTATGTGGATATGTTTGGATCCCGAAGAAGCTCAACGGTTTTGAGCGAAACGCGTCAATCCAGATCCACTAACCAGATGACGATGTGTAGCATTAGAATCCACCGTGACATGTTTAAACTGACTGACATTTTTACTTTTTTATATTATCAATAAATGTTTATTTTTTATTTTTGTTGGATTAATATATATATATATATATATATATTTTTTTTTTTTTTTTGGGGGGGGGTACATTTAAATTCCCATTTCCAGGACTACCAGACCTGGGTTTTATTGTACACTTTTGTTTTTTCCGGGGACGGTGCCAGAATTGTATTGACAGAGACTCACTCTCCACCCAATTTGCAAGAAAGGAAACTCCTCATCGGCAATCGTGAACATAGTGTGGGGAAAGCACGTTACCCTGACTGATAACCCAAAAAGGTACAGTGAGACAAACCTATTGAAGTAGCGAGCAATTGTTTGAATTATTCTGTGCAGGAATATTCTGTCCAATTTAACCCTGTGGTCCGAAATTTTGGAGTGTTTGTTTTTTTAAGGAGCTGGTAAGGCTTTCCACCACTCTGATGTCTTAAGCCTGATTTAGCCACCGTTGGATTGTCAACTATTAGAAGGTTTTCCACAGTATGCGGTAGCGTGCAGCATTGACCATATGGCACAATTAATTAATAAATAAATATGTAAATCAATTAATAAACTTATGTTTAAATACTTTTAGAAATGAATGAGTAAATAAATTCAGAAATTAACGTGTAAATAAATTCAGAAATTAATATGTACAAAAACTCCTAAATGTATGTGCAATTCAATTTATAAAATGAATGTGTAAATACATGAATAGATAAATGTATAAATAAATTAAAAGATAAACGCGTAAATAAATTATTCAATTAATATGTAACTACATTTAAAAAAATAATGTGCTAATACACTTATAAATTAATTTGCAAAAAAGTTCTTAAATAAATGTGTAAATACATTTATTACTTAATGCGTAAATAAATTAATAAATTTAAGTGCAAATAAAAAAGTAAACAAATATTTTTTTAAGTGTGTTATACGCTTATTAACCCTTAGTAAACCCTTTTCATTTTTATTAACTTCATTGCATTCTTCCTATAGAATTTTTTACTATTTTGTTTTAATTGTTTCCATTTAAATTTACGATTGTTTGTGCTTTTAGCTCCAAATTATTAAAGATGCTTTGCACTAGAAACATGATTCTAGTGCCTTTACAAAAGGGACAGAATGAAATTTGCAGTTAACCCTAAGTAGTTTTTTTAATCATATAATAAATAGTTAAAATTGTATTTAACCTTTTAAAATTATTATTGTATTTTATTATATTATTATATTATATTAATGCATAAATACATTAATACATTTAAGTGCAAATTAAAAAAATAAGCAAATATTTTTTTTAAGTGTTTTATACCCTTATTAACCCTTAGTAAACCCTTTATCATTTTTATTAACTTCATTGCATTCTTCCTATAGAATTTTTTACTATTTTGTTTTAATTGTTTCCATTTAAATTTGCGATTGTTGGTGGTTTTAGCTCCAAATTATTAAAGATGCTTTGCACTAGAAACATGATTCTAGTGCCTTTACAAAAGGGACAGAATGAAATTTGCAGTTAACCCCAAGTAGTTTTTTTAATCATATAATATATAGTTAAAATTGTATTTAACCTTTTAAAATTATTATTATATTATATTATTATATTATATTAATGCATAAATAAATTAATACATTTAAGTGTAAATGAAAAAAATAAACAAATATTTTTTTTAAGTGTTTTATACCCTTATTAACCCTTAGTAAACCCTTTTTCATTTTTATTAACTTCATTGCATTCTTCTTATAGCATTTTTTTTTTTTTAATTGTTTCCATGTAAATTTCTTAAATTTGCGATTGTTTGTGCTTTTAGCTCCAAATTATTAAAGATGCTTTGTACTAGAAACGTGATTCTATTGCCTTCACAAAAGGGACAGATTGAAATTTGCAGTTAACCCTAAGTAGTTTATTAACCATAAAATATATAGTTCAAATTGTATTTAACCATTTAAAATTATTATTATATTATATTATATTATATTAATGCATAGATACATTAATAAATTTAAGTGCAAATAAAAACATAAACAAATATTTTTTTAAGTATTTTATACCCTTATTAACCCTTAGTAAACCCTTTTTCATTTTTATTAACTTCATTGCATTCTTCCTATAGCATTTTTTACTTTTTTTTTTATTTTAATTGTTTCTATCTAAATTTCTTAAATTTGTGATTGTTTGTGCTTTTAGCTCCAAATTATTTAAGATGCTTTGGACTAGAAACATGATTCTAGTGCCTTTACAAAAGGGACAGAATGAAATTTGCAGTTAACTCTAAGTAGTTTTTTAACCATATAATATATAGTTAAAATTTTATTTAACCTTTTAAAATTATTATTATATTATATTATATCATATCATATTATATTAAATTATTCTATATTATATTATTATTTTGTTTACTCCTTCATTCCCTTCCATTTTTTTACTCTTTGTATATAAATGTTTAAAATGTGTGGTAATTTTTATAATGTTGAATTAAAGAGTATAGGGGGGGAGTAGTCAGCAATTTGGCATCCTTACCGTCGGTGCCAGAGAAATTTGTTGGGCACTGTACTGCTGTATATAAGGTGCACAAAAAATCCCCCCAAAAAATCTGGCAATAATTTACTTATTAGCAAACTACTCAGTTATATTCAGTATTCAGTAATTTTAGAAATAAGCTTTAGTTGATTCCATGCAAAATTGTCACACAGCTACTTTGTCTTAATTTGAAATTTGAATATATTTTAATTATGGTCTAGAAGTTCACTGCCAAAAAATGTTTTAATTTGAGCCATTACAACTCCCGTTGTCTATATGAAAAATGTTAAATATTCAACCAATATTCTCTTTTCAGCTAATCAAAAATCTTAAAGTGGTACTAAACCCAAAAACAAAAATGTAATATATTGCAGCTTACGAATCCTTAGATGTGGTGGTTCCATTCGATTTTTTTAGGCTTTCTTCTCCCGATTTTCACCTGGTGATCTGACCAGTAACACATTTTCTGTCTTAGAGTCGGTTCACACTAGTCGCGCTCCCTCGTGGTCCATTGATTAGCACAGGACCCGTTCTAATAGGAGCAACACAAGTCGCTCCGACTTAGAAAAAGGGTCCTGTACTACTTCGGGGCGACCTCGGAACGACTTGCATAGATTTCCATTATGTGAAGTCCCTGCAAGTCGCTCCAAAGTCGTGGTGCATGGGAATGCACAAGTCGCCCCCGAAGTAGTAAGGAGTCGTGTCGCCTCAGTGTGAACCGACTCTTAGGGTGTCTCCACTCTGGATGGAAGAGAAATGGAGACACCTGAGGACCATAAAGTCTATCTAAATCCAAAACCTTTAATTATTTTGGATAATCCCTTTCAACTTTTTTTCCTTTTCTGTCCCATTCAAGAGATTTTCCTTCACTTCTTGTCCTGTACACACAAAATGTGAGAGGAGATTTATCTAACGTGAAGGGAAATCCCCTCCTAGATTAGAAGTTTAACCCTCTATTGGCAACCCAAAAGTTCAGATTCTCTCTTTACTTTTTTAGTCCAGATACTCAATGATCGTATACAGTTATGTGAACAATAAGTACCCCCCCCCCCCCCCCTATGGAATTTGCTGACAGTTTCAACATGAACTAAATTACCAAAAGTATTGGGACGCCTGGCTTTACATGTAATGGAACTTTATTAGCATCCCAGTCTTAGTCTGTAGGGTTTAATATTGAGTTGGCCCACCCTTTGAAGCTATAACAGCTTCAACTCTTCTGGGAAGGCTGTCCACAAGGTTTAGGAGTGTGTTTATGGGAATGTTTGACCATTCTTCCAGAAGCGTATTTGTGAGGTCAGGCATTGGTGTTGGACGAGAAGGCCTGGCTCACAGTCAGCGCTCTAATTAATTCCAAAGGTGTTCTATCAGGTTGAGGTCAGGACTCTGTGCAGGCCAGTCAAGTTCCTCCAACCCAAACTCGCTCATCCATGTCTTTTATGGACCTTGCTTTGTGCACTGGTCTATATCATTTGGTGGGGGGAGGATTATAGCATGGGGTTTGTTTTCATAGTTTGGGCTTGACCCCTTAGTTCCAGTGAAGGGAACACCTAAGGCAGTGATGGAGAACCTTGGCACCCCAGATGTTTTGGAAGTACATTTCCCAAGATGCTCATGCACTTTGCAGTGTAGTTGAGCATCACAGGAAATGTAGTTCCAAAATATCAGGGGTGCCAAGGTTGGCAATCACTGACCTAAGGCATCAGCATACCAAGACATTTTGGACAATTTCATGCTCCCAACTTTGTGGGAACAGTTTGGGGATGGCCCCTTCCTGTTCCAACATAACTGCGCACCAGTGCACAAAGCAAGGTCCATAAAGACATGGATGAGTGAGTTTGGGGTGGAGGAACTTGACTGACCTACACAGAGTCCTGACCTCAACCCATAAAACACCTTTGGGATGAATTAGAGCGGAGACTGCGAGCCATCGAGCCATTCCCATAGACACACTCATAACCCTTGTGGACAGCCTTTCCAGAAGAGTTGAAGCTGTTATAGCTGCAAAGGGTGGGCCAACTCAATATTGAACCCTACGGACTAAGACTGGGATGCTATTAGTTCATCATGTGCATGTAAAGGCAGGTGTCCCAATACTTTTGACAATATAGTGCGTATGAACAGGCAAACATTAGATCAGTGATGGCAAACCTTGGCACCCCAGATGTTTTGGAACTACATTTCCCATGGTGCTCATGCACTCTGCAGGTGTAGTTGAGCATCATGGGAAATGTGGTTCCAAAACATCTGAGGTGCCAAGGTTCGCCATCACTGCATTAGATCTTCATTCAAACACTGCCTACAGATCCGCTTTAACAAAAACACTAAAAATGTTTGTTCTTTTAATAATTTATTCAGCTAAATCAGCCTTTTACAACCAGTGTGCCCAAGCACCATGGGGTGCCTTGAGGTTTCTTCAGGGGTGCCTTGGCGAAATGGCAAAAAATTGCCCAAAAATTGTTTTTTTAAAAAAAAGGTTTTTATTGTGCACAATTACAACCTTCTAACTCCTGGCGTCCTAACGACCATTGGCATAATCAGTTTATAGGGAGGATGTCATTCGCCTGCATAGCATCCTTGTTTGACCCTCCCCTGCCGCCCCCCACGTTAGCTGAATGATTGAGAAAAACTGAGTGAGAAGAGAAACATTGGCATACTAGTCAGTACCAGTTTACAAAAGTGTATTTGCTTTGGAAGAATAAATCACCGCTAACGTTGGGTGTCCTACTTGGACTTGTGGATGTTGCTGCACTATGTGAGACTATTAGAATAGTTTTTACATTTTTGAATGGGGTGCCTTGGGACTGTCCATAATTTTTAAAGGGTGCCTTGACTGAAAAAAGGTTGAGAAACACTGAGCTAAATTATTAACAGATGTAAGTAAGCCCATGGCATCAAAAGCTGCTATTGCCCCCATTAGTAGAAATGACTTCTTGTAGGGATTTTGTATATTTCCCACCAGTCTGTGACTATTCCTCCATGCAAAATTGCTTCATGTGCAAGATGTTAGTCCCTGCATGAGCTGCCTGTTTTAATTTCCCCTTACACCATTTTAGTGGAAATCAAGTCAGGGCTTTGACTGGGGAAGCCTATGACACTCTATTTCTCTCTTTTTTTTTTTTTTTTTTTTGGAGTCATTATTTGGTTAGTATGATTCAGATCATTATGTTCTGCAGCCTCACGCGTTACCTCAAACACCATTTACTATTAAAAATAATACAAACCCAATTCCAAAAAAGTTGGGGCACTGTACAAAATGTGAGTAAAAAAGGAATGGACTAATTTACAAATCTCATAAACTTATATTTTATTCACAATATAATATAGATTACATATCAAATGTTGAAAGTGAGACATATTGAAATGTCATGCGACATGAGAGCTACACATTCCAAAAAAGTTGGGACAGGCAGCAATAGGAGGCTGGAAAAGTTAAATGTACATATAAGGAACACCTGGAGGACCAATTTGCAACTTATTAGGTCAATTGGCAACATGATTGGATATAAAAAGAGCCTCTCAGGCAGTGTCTCTCAGAAGTCAAGATGGGCAGAGGATCACCAATTCCCCCAATGCTGCGAAGAAAAATAGTGGAACAATATTAGAAAGGAGTTTCTCAGAGAAAAATCACAAAGAGTTTGAAGTTATCATCATCTGCAGTGCATAATATCATCCAAAGATTCGGAGAATCTGGAACAATCTCTGTGTGTAAGGGTCAAGGCCGGAAAACCATACTGGATGGCGGTGATCTTCGGACCCTTAGACGGCACTGCATCACATACAGGAATGCTACTGTAATGGAAATCACAACATGGGCTCAGGAATACTTCCAGAAAACATTGTCGGTGAACACAATCCACCGTGCCATTCACCGTTGCCAGCTAAAACTCTATAGGCCAAAAAAGAAGCCATATCTAAACATGATCCAGAAGCGCAGGCATTTTCACTGGGCCAAGGCTCATTTAAAATGGTCTGTGGCAAAGTGGAAAACTGTTCTGTGGTCAAAAAAATCAAGATTTGAAGTTATTTTTGGAAAACTGGGACGCCATGTCATCCGGACTAAAGAGGACAAGGACAACCCAAGTTGTTATCAGCGCTCAGTTCAGAAGCCTGAATCTCTGATGGTATGGGGTTGCATGAGTGCGTATGACATGGGCAGCTTACACATCTGGAAAGGCACCATCAATGCTGAAATGTATATCCAAGTTCTAGAACAACATATGCTCCCATCCAGACATCGTCTCTTTCAGGGAAGACCTTGCATTTTCCAACATGACAATGCCAGACCACATACTGCATCAATTACAACATCATGGCTGCGTAGAAGAAGGATGAAATGGCCAGCCTGCAGTCCAGACCTTTCACCCATACAAAACATTTGGCGAATCATAAAGAGGAAGATGCGACAAAGAAGACCTAAAATAGTTGAGCAACTAGAAGCCTGGATTAGACAAGAATGCGACAACATTCCTATTCCTAAACTTCAGCAACTTGTCTCTTCAGTCCCCAGACGTTTGCAGACTGTTATAAAAAGAAGAGGGGAGGCCACACAGTGGTAAACATGGCCTTGTCCCAACTTTTTTGAGATGTGTTGATGCCATGAAATTTAAAATCAACTTATTTTTCCCTTAAAATTATAAATTTTCTCAGTTTAAACATTTGATATATCATCTATGTTGTATTCTGAATAAAATATTGAAATTTGAAACCTCAACATCATAGCATTCTGTTTTTATTCACAATTTGTACAACTTTTTCGGAATCGGGTTTGTATAAATATACTCACAAAGGTCATATGACTGCATGTAGTGTGAGTATATTTGTATTCTTTTTATTAATAAATGGTGCTTGAGGCAATGCACAAGGTTGGTGCACCCTTCTTGTTGGGCACTGAAATGAGAATATTGGCTTCATCATCAGGCCTGATGAAGGAGGAGGTCCTCCGAAACGACGTTGCAGCCCGCCCTCCACTCTCAGTTCAGTGTACGTTCCTGTCGGCTTCCGTGGAGGAACCGACAGACTTGTCCTTCTATTTCCGGTTCCGGGTTATTACCTTCCTGCTGTACGGCAGACAGCGGTGAGGCTGCCCAGCCAGGGAGCCCACGCCATTTGCAGCATCACCCGGCATTGCCGGTATTCAGGACTTCCTTCACCACTACACAGGACGCGCCACACAGGACCCAGATGTGACTGTCCTTCATTTGCATCTTCCATCGGATCTACTGTGGGGACTGTCTTTTTACACCATGCATGCTGTTTCATTGGAATACCTGTTTTTAACATGTAAGTTACTACATTAAATTACACAGCTGTTCATCTACCTTTATGACTTGGCGCCCTTGTTTCTTTTCTCTGTTACATGTTTGGAGGGTATCCCTACCTCTTGAGGAGCTGCCTGTCCAATCTTCACCCCAGTACCCTGATTTGGACTTTTTGTACTCTTTCATCAGCAAGGATCCATCCGGGATCATCGCATGATTGATTAGGACTTCTACACACTTGAGGTTCTTGTATCTTGTTTGCCCTGCAATTTTCATTGTTACCCAATCTAATTTAATTATTTATCCATTTATATTTTTAAATTTTGTGTTTTTTTTTTTTTTTTTTTATATTGGTGATTCATCTGTGGTACCACTGGTCATGTGGTCCCCTCCAAAATGGTCCAGTGAGCGCTGATTCACTGACCTAGGTCAGTGTGTGTCTTTTTATTCCTTCTCCAATACTGTTCATATTATTTTATCTTGTCTTACATCATTTTTTTACAGATGAAAAGTTTTATTGAGAATACTTAACTGAAAAGATAAACAAATGCAGCATACAATATATAAGAATATAAGTATCAGGAGAAACATGAGTACATTCCAGTGCAGTGGTCTTTAAACTGCTGCCCCTTTGCTTGACTTTATCTGGCCCTTGGGCACTATTCCTCCTACTGACACCAAACTATGGGGGCAAAATTGTTGCCACTGACACCAACAGTAGAGGAGAATTCTTCCCACTGACACCAACAATGGGGCACTGTTCCTCCCACTTACACCAATGATGTGGCACTTATACTCCCAGTGACATCAATGATTGGACACTATTCCCCCCTGTTACACCAAGGATGGGGCAATATTCCTCCGACTTACACCAGTGATGTGGCACTTATACTCCCAGTGACATCAATGATGGGGCACTATCCCCCCCCCTCCGTGACACCAACAATGGGGCACTATTCCTCCCACTTACACCAATGATGGGGCACTATTCCTCCTACTGACACCGATGATGGGGCACTATTCCTCCTACTGACACTGATGATGGGGCACTATTCCTCCCACTGACACCAATGATGGGGCACTATTCCTCCCACTGAATCGATGATGGGACACTATTCCTCCTACTGACACTGATGATGGGACACTATTCCTCCCACTGACACCAATGTTGGGACACTATTCCTCCCACTGAATCGATGATGGGGCACTATTCCTCCTACTGACACTGATGATGGGACACTATTCCTCCCACTGACACCAATGATGGGGCACTATTCCTCCCACTGAATCGATGATGGGACACTATTCCTCCCACTGAATCGATGATGGGACACTATTCCTCCCACTGACACCAATGATGGGACACTATTCCTCCCACTGACACCAATGATGGGACACTATTCCTCCTACTGACACCAATGTTGGGACACTATTCCTCCTACTGAATCGATGATGGGACACTATTCCTCCCACTGAATCGATGATGGGACACTATTCCTCCCACTGACACCAATGATGGGACACTATTCCTCCCAGTGTCACCAATGATGGAGCACTATTCCTCACTGACACCAAGGATAGGACACTATTCCTCCTACTGACACCAAGGATGGGAGACTGTTTCTCCCACTTACACCAATGATGGGGCATTAATCCTCCCACTGACACCAGTGACGGAGCACTATTCCTCACTGACACCAAGGATGGGACACTATTCCTCCCACTTACACCAATTATGTGGCACTACCCATATGGAAGAAAAATGTATTTTGAGAGAGAGAGAGAGAGAGAGAGAGAGAGAGAAAGAAAGAAAGGAATGGAGAGAGATGGAGGAAGGAAGGAAGGGTGCACCTTACATCAGAGTACTCGCTGGAAGGAGAAGCGCATGGATGGATGGATCAGGCACCATCTTTCTGGTTGCTGGTCTGCAATCTTTCCGCCCACACCTCATCTTCTCTGAGGAGAAAACTGTCGGGGGGGGTGGAGAGGGCGGGAGGAGGAGCAGAAGCAGCTCTCTCTCCTCCCCGTCTGTGGACTGTGGGGGAGGGGGAAGTGTCAATGCAGCGGCTCTAGTATCTGGCTGTGATCTGGCGGTGTCGGGGAGCTCCCATTCCCCAGTGAGCTGCTCCTGATCGCAGCCCCGAATCGTAGCGGATTGTACCGTTTACAGACCGGCCGGGACTCAAGAATGTGCTGATGGCATGGAAATCCCTGCTGCCAGCCTCAAAAGCGGCTCTATAACTTGGCAAATTAGGCACCTGCGAGGCCCCTGTGAGCGTGAGGCCTTAGGCGATCGCCTAATTTGCCTAATTAAAGAGCCGCCTCTGGTGCCCAGAGTTGGGGATCCAGTATGCCTCTTAGGTGGGGAAGGGTGGTATTTTGTTCTGGCATTTTACTGTTTCCATCAAACAGGTCACTTCAGGGTCCCCAAAAAACTAGGTTACTGAGGGTTTCATAAGAACCCAACAGAGCTGCTTCCAAAGTAACTGCTAGGTTGTCTACTGGCTGAGAAAACCACCAACGCACCGTAACAAATAGTACAGCTGAAAGATCTGAAGGGATAAACCACCTTGTGTAAGAGGGAGCTGCAAGGTCATTTAGGAAGGATAAGGGGTCTTCCCAGCCCATACAAATGAAAAATTAATACCACATAATCTAGTCAAAAAAAAGATGTCAGCAAGGAGATACAGTTGTGTTTCTGAAGAGGTATAAAAATTTTGGTAGGGAACCCATTTCAATTAGATTGACCCTGCCGACTGGAGTAAATCCCAAAGGTGTTCTATCAGAGGCGTAACTATAACCTTCAGGGCCCCAGTGCAAGAAACCATGAAGGGCCCCCCCAGGCCCCTGGCCGAGGCCCTTCTCTTCAAGCCTGGGGCTCTTCCCACTGATCCTGGAGCCCTTTACTCTCGTTGCGGGGCCCTTTATTACAGTCCTGCAGTGGGACCCTTTCACAAGTTCTGCAGTGCGCCCCCTTCCTGCCATCTTGGGGCCTCCCCACGGGGGTGGAATGCCAGGGCCCGGTCACAAGTGACCTTTGTGATCCTGGAAGTTCACCCACTGGTGTCAGTAGTTTTTATTTTTTGGTAATTTAATTGTATTATTTTTTATCATTTTATTTTATTTTTTTACAATGTCACTGACTATGACTCTGTCCATTCAGAAAAGGAAGGAGCTAGTAAATAACATATTTACTGACCCCTTCCTGGTTCTCTATTGTGACACATCCCCTGCAGCAGCTGGCAGGAGAGGGGAGGGAGCACAGTAGGGGGGGGGGGGACCAGGGGAGCACACAGGGGCCCAGAGACAGCAGAACACAAGTGAACTGGATAGGAGGAGTGACGGGGGCAGCATACAGAGGGACCAATCTCCTCCATTTTCCTCCTGCAGCTACAGGAGGAAAAAGGAGGACAGTGATTTCTATACATGCTGCCCCCGCCCCCCCTCCTATCCAGGTGTACAGGGGAGCCGCACAGTCCCCCCTGAAGCATGGGGCCCGGTTGCAATTGCAACCTCTGCAACCCCTATAGTTACGCCCCTGTGTTCTATCAGGTTGAGGTCAGGACTCTGTGCAGGCCAGTCAAGTTCCTCCACCCCAAAACTCGCTCATCCATGTCTTTATGGACTTCGCTTTGTGCACTGGTCCAAACAATTTGGTGGAGGGGGGATTATGGTGTGGGGGTGTTTTTCAGGGGTTGGGCTTGGCCCCCTAGTTCCAGTGAAGGGAACTCTTAAGGCGTCGGCACACCAAGATGTTTTGGACAATTTTATGCTCCTAACTTTGTGGGAAGAGTTTGGGGATGGCCCCTTCCTGTTCCAACATGACAGCGCACCAGTGCACAAAGCAAGGTCCATAAAGACATGGATGAGCGAGTTTGGGGTGGAGGAACATGACTGGCCAGCACAGAGTCCTGACCTCAACCTGATAGAACACCCTTGGGATGAATTAGAGGGGAGACTACGAGCCAGGCCTTCTCCTCCATCATCAGTGCCTGACCTCACAAATGGGCTTCTGGAAGAATGGTCAAACATTCCCATAGACACACTCCTAAACCTTGTGGACAGCCTTCCCAGAAGAGTTGAAGCTGTTATAGCTGCAAAGGGTGGGCCAACTCTATATTGAACCCTACAAACTAAGACTGGGATGCCAGTAAACGGTTATATCCCCTGTGTAAAAAAAAAAAAAAAAACCTGCAGGACAATGGCATAATGTGCTAGTATGCATCGCATACTAGCACATTATGAAATACTTACCTTAGAGGGAAGCCCCCACACAATTGCCCGGACATCGCTGAGGGAGCTGACATGCTCCCTCTTCTGGGTTTGGCGGCTCCGGCGCTGTGAGTGGCCGGAGCCGCGATGACGTCACTCCCGCGCACGCGCGTGGGAGTTCACTTTCCGGCGAGGAGCCGGGAAGGAGCTCTGAAGGTTCGGCAAGATACGCCAGACCTTCAGAGCGCATGCGCCGCTGATGTCAGCGGCTGCATGCAGGGCGAATATCTCCTAAACCATGCAGGTTTAGGAGATATTAATTTTACCTACAGGTAAGTCTTATTATAGGCCTTATTATAGGCTTACCTGTAGGTAAAAATAAAAAAGCGCAGTATACTACTGCTTTAAAGTTCATGTGCGTGTAAAGGCAGGTGTCCCAATACTTTTGACAACATACTGTATAAATATATATATATATATATATATACATATTCATACCTTCTAACTTTTTGAGATAGGAATGAGGGAAACCTATTAGCAAAAGGGTGTAGACATAGGACACACCCCCTGCTACGCCCCCTTAAATGAGAATTATCAAAAAAAAAAAAAAGATAAGTTAAACCCACAAGTGCTTTTTTTTTTTTTTAACCACTGTTATTCCTTTATATCGGCTTTTGAAATTTACAAATGTAGCAATTTAGAAATTGGATGAAAGTTTAGCACAAACATTTTTTGAAAGATAAAAAGTGCATTTTTTATAAACAGTTGGGAGCTATGGTATATTGACAGTTCTGAGGTTGCATTTATTCAGCTTTGCATTGCACTTTGCAACAAGTCCTATTGTAAGGTGACCAGATTTTTCAAATTAAATCGGGGAACATATTTCTTTTTATTGGCAAATGGTAAACTATTTTATAAGCATATTTTCCTTGAAATTATATGTGCAGTGTATGTGGTATGTGTTTATGGAATGATTGTATGATATATATATGTTATTTCTCACATTTCATCCATGAGATTAAAAAAAGATACTTCTTCGATGCAGCCTCACCAGTGCCCATCAATGCAGCCTCACCAGTGCCCATCAATGCAGCCTCACCAGTGCCCATCACTGCAGCCTGATCAGTGCCCATCACTGCAGCCTGATCAGTGCCCATCAATGCAGCCTCACCAGTGCCCATCACTGCAGCCTCACCAGTGCCCATCACTGCAGCCTGATCAGTGCCCATCACTGCAGCCTGATCAGTGCCCATCAACTCAGCCTCACCAGTGCCCATCAATGCAACCCCACTAGTGCCCATCAATGCAGCCTCACCAGTGCCCATCAATGCAGCCTCACCAGTGCCCATCAATGAAGCCTGATCAGTGCCCATCAACTCAGCCTCACCAGTGCCCATCAATGCATCCTCACTAGAGCCCATCAATGCAGCCTCAACAGTGCCCATCAATGAAGCCTGATCAGTGCCCATCAACTCAGCCTCACCAGTGCCCATCAATGCAGCCTCACCAGTGCCCATCAATGAAGCCTGATCAGTGCCCATCAACTCAGCCTCACCAGTGCCCATCAATGCATCCTCACTAGAGCCCATCAATGCAGCCTCAACAGTGCCCATCAATGAAGCCTGATCAGTGCCCATCAACTCAGCCTCACCAGTGCCCATCAATGCATCCTCACTAGAGTCCATCAATGCAGCCTCACCAGTGCCCATCAATGCATCCTCACTAGAGCCCATCAATGCAGCCTCACCAGTGCTCATCAATGCAGCCTCACCAGTGCCCATCAATGCAGCCTCACCAGTGCCCATCAGCGCAGCCTGAACAGTGTCCTTCAATGCAGTCGGATCAGTGTCCATCAATGCAGCCTGATCAGTGCCCATCAATGCAACCTGATCAGTGCCCATCAATGCAGCCTGTTCATTGCCCATCAATGCAGTCGTTTAAGTGCATGGGGATTAGAGAGAGGAGCGCCTCGGAATACACAGAGCGGAGATCTCCCGCTTACCCGGCACAGCCACTGTCATACAAAGTCATACGAAGCCCCGCCTCCTGTACCAGCTTGTATGATAGACATCACCAGTGTTCCAGGTAAGCGGGAGATACCCGCTCTGTGTAATCCAGCAGCGCTCAGCCCCCCCCCCCCCCGCTCCACTCAAGGCAGCCCAGCGGAAAGCGGAATTGTGGTAGGGCCGGCAATGGGTGCCTACCCTCTGCCCCCCGTTCACGGTGCACCCACCCAGGGTCAAAACCGGGTACATACTTGGTCCAGGGACAGTGTCCTCATTCCGGGGACTGTCCCCGCAAACCGAGGATGTCTGGTCACCCTATCCTATTGGGATGCGTTGGCATTGCAGGCAGTTCAGACAGCCTTTTTCCTACATTTTTCATTTGAACATGAGTTTGAGCAGCGCTGCATTAAACGCAAAAATAAAGGCAGTGTTGGGCAAGGAGCCCCTCTACATCACCCTTTATGGTCGGATTGGAAGGTAAATGGGTGACCAAACACAACGTAAAGTTTTAAAAATCTTGCGCACGTGCAAATCTCATCTTCCTGCAATTTCCGCACCCTCCAGTCAATCTTACTGAGGTTTAGCAGATTGTCCAATTAGGGGGGATTGTGTGATTCTTAGTAAGATCAATGCGTTCAGGACATCGGCTGTGATGAGCCTGATGAATGGCCCAGCACGTTATCTATCCTTATTGATCCATGAAGAGCTAAACAAAAAATCTATAGACGAATCTTCGCTCAGCCAGGTTCTCCCCATTACACCATTTGCTGTTCCATGGAGGGTATCGAAAAAACATCTCCACCGTATTAACTTCCAGAAATCAGTTCATTAAGTAAGAGCTCAGCTCAGCTCCATTACCATTTAAAGTGAACCTGTGCAAGCTGCAAGTGGAGACTTATTTTTTTTAAAGAGGAAGTAAACTCTTCCTTTTTTTTTTTTATTCCCTCCAAAATAAATGCATAATGTGCTAGTATGCATCCTAGCACGTTATGTGACACTTACCTCCAAACGAAACCCTCGTCGTCCCCGCTGGCAGCCGCACCCATCTTCGCCCATCTTCCTTCCAGGTCTGCGGACTCCAGCTATGCTACTGGCCGGGAGACGCGGGACATCACTCCCGCGCATGCGCACGGGAGCCGTTGGTCACGGCACAGGGCTCTGAAGAAACGGCACGGGCGGCCATTCCTTCAGAGCGCATGCGCTGATGACGTCATCGGCTGCACGAAATGTAAATATCTCCTAAACGGTGCAAGTTTAGGAGATATTTACAGCACCTATAGGTAAGTCCTATTATAGGATCACCTATAGGTAAAAGTTATTAAAGTGGGTTTACAACCACTTTAACCACTTAAAGACCGCCCGCTTGCCGCAGATGTACTGCGGCAGGCTGGCCTTCCTGTGTGAACCGATGTAGCCCTATGTCAGTTGCGCGCCTGCAGCTAGGGGGCAAAAGGGAGAAAATCACTCCTTTTCTTAAAGTTTATGTAATCTTTAACTAGTTCCGATTTACTGCGGCAGGCTGGCCCTCCTGCGCGAACCGACGTAGATTTCCGTCGGTCGCGCACCTGCAGCTATATCAATTAGTAAATCTTGCCGATATTTTTGTGACGTCATCGCGTATGTTGCGCCACGCACCTCTGCACACTGGACAGCTCTTAGGCCGCCTCCCTCTGCCTCCTACAGTGTCTTACCTGCCGCTGCCACACTGGAGTCTGCATGGTCGGTTGGGAGAGTCGGGAGAAGAACAATTCTGCTACATCTAGTGAGTGCAGTGCCAGTGCCCAACAGCCTGACACACGTTCTGTATTCTATCTGTTCTGTGATAAATGATAACAGTGAGCAACAAACACTCTGACACATGTTCTATATCTCTCTGTTCTGTGACACAGCCGCTGCGGTCACCCACCCACCCAATCACCAACCACCCACAGCTGCCCAGTGCCAGCCAGCAACCCAGTCCCACCAGCCAGCCAGCCACAGGCCCTGCCTGAGTCCTCCTCCTGAGTCCTGAGTGTACCAGCTCTCCAGCCATAGGCCCTGGGCCTGTACGTGCCAAGCCAGCCACCACACAGGGTGCCAGCCAGCCATCACAGGGTGCCAGCCAGCCACCCACCACACGGTGCCAGCCAGCCACCCACCACACGGTGCCTGCCAGCCAGACAGCCACCCACCCACAACAGGGTGCCAGCCACTACAGGGTGCCAGCCAGCCACCCTCCCACCACACGGTGCCTGCCAGCCAGACAGCCACCCACCCACAACAGGGTGCCAGCCACTACAGGGTGCCAGCCACGCACCCACCACACGGTGCCTGCCAGCCAGACAGCCACCCACAACAGGGTGCCAGCCACCCACCACAGGGTGCCAGGCAGCCAGCCAGTCACCACAGGGTGCCAGCCATTTTTTGTAAGCCTAAATTAGTGCCTGCCTCTGCTTGACTCTATCTTTTTTTCAATGGAAATGGATTGAGATAGAAAAATTTTAAGTGTGGTCTGGGAGTTTTTCTCTTCTCCAGCAGCAGGAAAATCAGTAGCACTGTGCAACACATGCAAAAACAATGTGAGCATGGGATCAATAACTGCAAAGACCAAAAATACGTCTAATCTTTGGGCCCATCTAAGAGTTCATCATTTTGAATTGTATCATGCAGGACAGAAAAAACAAAATGAATCACAGGGTGAATCATCCCTATCCCAGGCAACAATAACAGATATGTTTCAGAAAAAAAAACAGGTGGCAAAAATCTGATGGAAGATCACAACTGCTGGACAGAGTAATCACTGAGATGATGGTGACTGATAACCAGCCATTTACAATAGTGTCTGACTCTGGATTTAAGCGGTTGATGTCCATAGTTGAGCCAAGATACACACTGAAGAGTGACAAGTTTTATCAAACTGAAATGCTGCAAAAGATTCACCAAAAGGTCGTTGACAAAGTAAAGACTATGCTGCAACCAGAGAATACTGGCAACTCACTGTCATTCACGACGGACTGCTGGTCAGGACAAACAGAATCACTAATGAGTCTTACATGCCACTTCATTGACATTGGATGGACAAGAAGGCATTTGGTATTGAATACAAAAGTGATGCGAGGATCCCACACTGGGGAGTACATTAAAGAAAATTTTCTAGGCATGCTAGAAGAATGGGGAATCAGCAAAGACCGGGTGATGCTTGTGCTGCGAGACAGTGGAGCGAACATGGTTAAAGGTATGAGACTTGCTGAAGTGTCAGACCTCAGTTGCATGGCGCACACCCTCCAACTGGTGGTAAATGATGGTCTGTCACACCAGAAAGCTTTGCTGGATATTATTACCATGCTGAAGTGCGTAGGCCATTTCCACCATTATATTCTTGCCAAGCAGCAACTGGGGTGCATTCAGGAAGACCTTGGCCTACCCAAAACAACTTGATACAGGCTGTTCCAACACGATGGAACTCAACGCTACACATGTTACAAAGGATGCTGGAGCAGAAGCGAGCTCTCACCATATATTCTGGTGAATATGGACTTGGAGGACATTCTTGCCCTACTGCAGATCAGTGGGACATAGTAGGCAACATTATAGAGACGCTCCTACCCATTGAGGAAGTGACACTGGAGGTGAGTCATTACAACTCATCTGTTTCCTCTGTGATCCCATGTGTGAGAGTCCTGAAGATGCTTCTTCAACAGAATGAAGGACCCAACACACGTGGCATCAAAGCATGTAGGCAGGCCATGAGGGACAGCCTCGCCAAAAGGTTTGAGAAGCATAAGGAGAATAAAACTGTTGTGCTTGCATGTCTTTTGTATCCTCGATACAAGAACCATCCTTTCTCCTCTGAAGATGTATTGGCCAAGGCAAAGCAAAGGCTGACAGAAGATATTCAACAGAAGGTGCAGGAGGTTCCTCCTGATGAAAAGAAAAGTCAAGGACAAGAAGAGCAGGTTTCTGATGTGGAAGAGCAGGATGCAGGAGAAAAATGTCTCAAAAGATAATGGACAGAAGAGAAAATTCATTGTGATCAAATAGATGCAATGTTCAGCGTTTTATTGGGGCCTCATGCAGAGGATTCATCAGAATCTGCAATAATGAGCCTGGATGATGAACTTTATCTCTATTTGAAGGAACCAGTAGCTGACAGAAGAAGTGATCCTCTTCAGTGGTGGAAAGAAAATGAGGCACGCTACAAAAGACTTGCTTCTCATGCTAGAAGATACCTTTCTGCTCCTCCTTCCTCAGTACCAAGTGAGCATGTTTTTAGTGAAGTGGCAGCAATTTATGAAAAGAAGCCGTTTAACCACTTAAGCCCCGGAAGATTTTACCCCCTTCCTGACCAGGGCCTATTTTGCGATTCGGCGCTGCGTGACTTTAACGGACAATTGAGAGGTCGTGCGACGCTGTACCTAAACAAATTTGACATCCTTTTTTTCCCACAGAGCTTTCTTTTGGTGGTATTTGATCACCTGTGCGATTTTTTGATCATGCGCTATAAACAAAAAAGAGCGACAATTTTGCAAAAATAACAATATTTTTCACATTTTTTTTAAATGAAATTCCCCAAAAAAAAATGTGAAAAAAAAAAAATTTAACATTTTTGGCAAATTTGTTTTCTGCTACATATGCTTTGTAAAAAAAATCACAATAAGCGTATTTTGATTGGTTTGCGCAAAAGTTATTGCGTTTACTAACTAAGGGAAAGATTTTTGTCATTTTTGTTGTTTTTTTTTTTAACGAGTAATGGCGGCAATCTTCGATTTTTTTTGCGGGACTGCGACATTGCGGCAGACAGATCGGACCCTTGACTGACATTTTTGACACTTTTGGGGGTCCCAGTGGCATTACTACAGTAATCAGTGCTATAAATATGCACTGTTACTGTAAAAATGACACTGGCAGGGAAGGGGTTAACTTTATTGGGGAAGGAGGGATTAAGTATGTCCCTAGGGGCGTGTTTCTAACTGTGATGGGACATGGCTACTGGTGTAAGAACAGAGATCAACGGTCCTACATAGTAGAACCGTCTGATCTCCATTTTTACACAGGGGAGAATGACAGGCGGCTTTGTTTACATTAGCCGCCTGCCTCTCTCCCTTCACGGCGAACGATCGCGAGCGACCAGCGGACATCGGGTCATTGTTAGGGAACGAGCCGGGCCGGGCGCGCGCCTCGCCCGCTATTGGCTCACAAGCTAGTGACAGGCTAGTGACGTACCGGTACGTCACTTTGCCTGGCCGGGGCTGACCGCCGCAGTATATGTACTTGCGGCGGTCGGCAACCGGTTAACTGGTGAACATGCTGAAATGTTCTGCTTTCTGCACTATAATATTGTTCTACTTAACTGGGAGTATTGATTTGAAAGTGTAGCTAGTCTATACTGTAGTGTCTGTCCACCACCAGTCCAGTCTG
Organism: Pelophylax lessonae; assembly: GCF_965119305.1. Classification (NCBI taxonomy): domain Eukaryota; kingdom Metazoa; phylum Chordata; class Amphibia; order Anura; family Ranidae; genus Pelophylax; species Pelophylax lessonae. The sequence continues at coordinate 14,894,561 of NC_138775.1, forward strand.
TCTAATCCACTGTCTAGCTTGTGTCTTTCTATTTTTTTCTAACAGTTTTGCACTGACTGCACTCAAAAAAATAGAGTGCCCTACTGCAGAGGTAGTACACACAGTCCAATCCACTGTGTAGCTGTTGCCTTGCTTTTCTTCTAGCAGTATTGCACTGGCTATTGCCTTGCTCTTTTTATAGCAGTTGTGCGGTGTGTATTTTATTTTGTAGCTGTTGTTGTTGCCTAGTTTTTTTTCCTAGCAGTTTTGCGCTGACTGCACTGCAGTAGTGAATTAAAATGTTTATATTGCAGCGAGTGAATCCACTAACTGCAGCACTTTATTATACATGAATGCACAATCAGATGATGTGAAATGCTAATGTCCAACTCCTTGCAATTGAAGTTTTCCTTCATGCAGTTAAGGCGTGAAGAACGAGCACTTAATGTTAAAAATGTTAATAAATAATGATTAACATGTTTGTTAAGAGTCAGTTCACACTATGGCGACACGACTTCGGGGGCGACTAGTGAAGTCGCCATGCTCCGCGACTTCGGCGCGACTTGCACGGACTTCACATAATGGAAGTCAATGCAAGTCGCTCCGACTTCGGTCAAAAGTAGTACAGGAACCTTTTTCTAAGTCGGAGCGACTTGAGTCGCTCCTATTAGAACGGTTCCCATAGCACAGAATGGAGCACGACTTGTCAGGTAGTGTGAACCAGCAGTAAGAGATTTGTGTCGAATTTTGTGTTTTTTTGGGGTAATTTTTACATGTGTGAAAATATCAGCCAATATCGGCCGATACCGATATGCGATAGGCAAAATATTGGTATCGACATCGAAAAAAGATATTGGTCGATCACTAGTATTAATGATACTATAGGTAAAGCACAATATGCCCCAGGAGTACTTATTATCCATGTTAATTCACTGATGTGCATTTAGGGGCATCATTTAACCTCCCCCCGCCTGTGCTATAGCCGAAAGACGGCCACAGCGTGGACCTAAATTGCCGGGAGGGCGTACATTGAAGTCCTCCCGTGCACGAGCGGCCTGCGCGCTCCCTGCGGAGCGCGCCCGGCTTGCTCTGTGATCAGTGAGTCCATGAGACTCGGCTGATCACAGATTGGAGGAAGGGGGCAATCCCGCCCCTTTACACGTAATCAGCTGTCAGCCAATGACAGCTGTTCATGTGAAGTAAACAGCAGCCGACGATCAGCTGTTTTTTTCTCCTCACAGTATCAGTGTGAGGAGAAAAATAAAAACATTCGCCAGCTGCTGTCAGAGAGACATCAATCCCGAAGAGGAGAGGGCAAATTGTGCCCACCAGTGCCACCTACCAGTGCCCACCAGGGCCATCTGCCAGTGCCCACTAGTGCCACCTACCAATGCCCACCAGTGTCCACCAGCGCCACCTACCAGTGCTCTGTACCGATTGCTCTTGTGTTCATTCTTAACTGAAGCATAGGAAACTATGGGTGTGGTCACACTTGAAGTTGCTGCTACTATTTGCCATTCACCCATACAAATTTATGAATATCCATATACGTCTGGAATTTGTCCAGACGTTTAGGAGGGGCAAATTTCAAACCCTTATCCAAAATCGATTTTTCTGAGTCAGTCAGTTCCCCCCAGGTTTCAAACAACTCCAGTTACCCTGGTTGGGGTTTTCCCAGGGTCATGCAAGGGCTAAAACGCCCGGCCGACCCACAAGAGGAACTATAGGAGGTAGGCGTTCTCAGCTCAAAAAAAGCAAAAAGTTAGCAGGTGCGGGGATATTCAAATTGAGCAAGGTGGAACTGACTGACGTATATGGATATTCATAAATTTGTCCGTAAGGTAAATATTAAGAGGTATGTTTTGAGTAACCCTGTTAAGGATAACCGCGTTGTCAGTACTGAGTTTCATCACTCCGGACTTTCCAACGCATCATTATTCAATCCTCCCGGTTCTCTGGCCCCATCCTTAAGGGTATTCAAGGATGTTATGTTGAGGGATTTGGACAAAATCCGGATACATAAGACCTCCTTGTCTGCTGACCTACAAAAGGGACTGGATTATTTGTGTGCAAACAAGAATTTGGTCATTAGGCCGGCAGACAAGGGGGGTGGTATTGCTGTTTTGGATAGGAAGGACTATGAGGCAGAGATGCAGCGGATTCTAGGGGATAAACACACGTATACCTTGTTATCTAGAGGTCCTAAGTCCTCCTATAAAAAGACTTTAGAAGGCATTGTGGATAGAGGTTACAACTCTAGTATTCTCAATAGCAAGGAGAGGGCATTTTTGGTACCTAAATGCCCCCGCACCCCCGTAATTTATTACCTCCCCAAATTACATAAGAGTCTGGTTTCCCCCCGGGTCGTCCCATAGTCAGTGGTATAGACTCTGTGACGTCCCGGGTGGGGAAATACATAGACTCTTATCTACAGCCTTTATTTCAGGCCACCCTATCTTTTATCAAAGACACTAGACATGTCATTAATCTTTTGTCAGGATTACCACCTACAGATCATCTTTGGCTGGTTACAGCAGATGTTTCCTCCCTTTATACCGTAATACCACATGAAGTTGGTCTCAATGCCGTCAATATGTTCTTGGAACGGGATTCTGATTTACATGAGGCCCAGATTTCTTTCATTATGGAACTACTTGATTACGCGACTCAACACAACTACTTCTGGTATAATGGTCAATTTTTTAGACAGATCACCGGTGTGGCCATGGGGGCCAAATATGCTCCATCTTTGGCCAATCTGTTCATGGGCCAGTGGGAGGAGGACGTCATCTATGCCCGCCGCAGGTCACAGATCTTGCTGTGGGCTAGGTATATAGATGACGTCCTCCTCCTGTGGGATGGCACACACAGTGATTTGACCATGTTTTTGGAGGAACTTAACTCCAATGATAGGGGCATACACCTCAATTATGAATGTAGCCAAACACATATCAACTTTCTGGATCTCAACATATCTATTAAGGATGGTCAGTTTGTTACTTCCACCTTCTTTAAACCAACCGACAGGAATTCTTATATTCCTGTCGATAGTTGTCATCATGCCACTTGGCTGCGGGCTATCCCCAAGGGACAGTATCTCCGCATCAGGTGGAATTGTTCTGATCCTCAAGATTTTGAAACACAAGCACATATATTGACCACTAGGTTCCTTGACAAAGGATATAGCAGTGGTTTCCTGCAACATGCCTTGTCTGAAGTAAGGTCAACGGACAGACTTCACTTATTAAATAATTCAAAAAATACAGAGAAAGTTTGTTCTTTTTATTTACCATTTGTTACATCCTTTTCTAGCCAGCATATGATAATTAAAAACCTCATAGGACGCCACTGGCACATTCTTAACAATGACTCCATCCTTCGGGACAACTTGCCTGCTAAGCCGAGGGTTGTTTTTAGGGGTGCCCCATCCTTGAGAGACAAGGTCTCCCCAAACATCTTGGAGCCCCCTGCCCCCAAACCAAGTTTTCTGCAGCATCTCACGGGCTATTATAGATGTAATAGATGTCAGATCTGTAGCTTGAACTCTAATAAACGAAGAAGGATACAAGACTTTGTCTCTCAAAGTACAAGGAGGAGACACAACATAGAACCCTTTATATCCTGTACGACCACTGGGGTGGTTTATTTACTCCAGTGTCTGTGTGGACACCAATATATAGGGAGGACTAAGCGCCCCCTTAACGTGAGACCGAATGAACATGTGGCAAATATTCGAAAAGGTTTTGCCAATCATTCAGTCTCCAAACATTACGCTGAGGCCCACAACAAGGATCCTAGACATACCCTCTTTTTGGGCATTGATAGGTTTGTGCCTCATTGGAGGGGTGAACCCCTGGTAAGGGGCATCTCTAGACTTGAAATGGCATGGATCTAGCGAGTAAAAACATATGTGCCATGTGGTTTAAATGTGGATGTGGAACTGAATGCGTTTATAGACAATGCCTAGTCAGTCCTGTGTCCGGGTTCTATTTATCTGACTCCATAACAATAGCTTTTAGCTGCAGATCTTTATAAATTTGGATATAGTATCTTGAGTTCCAGCTACAAATTTGCTTTTTTTCTATGTAGAAGCATTTTTATTTATATTTTTATTTAACATATTTACCGACAGGTTTGGAGGGCGGGTGTTGTTGTGTCTTTTTTCCATTTATGCATTGTTGGTAACATTCCAATTATCTGTGGGTTATATATATATACATTTGTTGGTTTTTTTAGTTTTTAATTTTTAATTTAAGGGACTTGGTGTCCTTGAGGGCGATGGGTCTACTTATGGCGTCTGATTTCTTGTGGCGGACCATAAGTTGGTACTTACGAGAATGCTCTAGGTAGACACAAAGTATCTTATAACTAAGACATAAATTCACAGATGCGATATTTAGTGAGATATGGTTTTTTAACATATTTCATTTTAATTTAATCTCATTTAGTGAATTCTAATGGGATATAACAACTGTTGTTTGATATAATTTTTATATTAATATTCTATTGCATTGGGCATCCATGTCTGTTGAGTGTTACTCATTTGAATTTATTGCGCTTTCATCGGTTTTGACCAATAGATGGAGCCTGCCACAGTGGAATCATCCACTGTACTATAAACCTTAGACTGCTGGCACATTTAGGAATTTATGATGTAAAAGTGCCTATTCCACACTTAAAATCTGGTCTAGGTCATGTTCACAATATCTTGCACAACCTTTATTATACATTTGTTTTCAGTCCATTGATTTACACTGAATTCCTTCATTGATATGGGGGAATAGGCTTCGTAATTGCTGTTCATTTGAACCTATTGTGTTTTTTCATCTGGCCACTAGATGGAGCCCACTGCAATGGAGCCATTTAAAACAATAGGTTAAATTATACATTTTTCGCAACTTAGGGACTTATGGTGTTACGATGCTTATGCCCCATGTATCATATGACTCACGTTATGTTGATATAATCATTTGAAATTCGTTTTATTGTGACTTGGCTTCAGGCTGAATAGTCTATTGGTCTGTATTGCTTCCCTCTAGCAATATGGCGGAACAAGCCTCCCTTATTACCGGATATCCGGTTGAGCGGGGCTTAAGAGATGGCGTCAGCACGCCGTCCGCACCTTTGAAAATGTCTTCTAGGACGAAACGTCGTTAGGTCACGGCGTGCTGACGTCATCCCTGGAAGCATTCCAAGCGAGCGGATGTGCCTTGCCGTCCGGCCGGCGGCTTTACATGCTCTTTGATTTTAACAGAATGTAAGTGTGTTTCCTTTACTTAATAAAACAGTGTTTACGTTTTTACACTATTGGCGCTTTTTCTTTGTATTTGGGAATGGCTTTTGCCCATCTACTGGGAATATTGGCTCATCTGTTGGGATCATTATCAACTTTGACCCTGCTGAGTGAGGTTTATCTATCGGTGATTAATGTCGGTGGACTGGATCTGTTCTGATACCATACATTGAGCAATCGCTACCTGAGTCTGGTAAGGGGCCCTTATTGTCAGTGTTGGTGGTCCTGGTACACTTGGGAATTTGTCTCTATCTGCCTTGTCCATCTTCAATCTGGTAAGCAGCTTAGAAATCGGTGGTGGTTTTCTTTCACTTTTTCCATTATCCATCTCTGTTGTTCACTCATTTGGGGAGTGTCATTTATGCCTGCATACAAGTTTTTCTCTGGTAAGCAGTTCCACAACTGGTGACGGATACACACACTTCCTGCATGGTGCACTTTTAGGGTGTCTTAAGGATTAATACATATTGTTATGGTATTATGCTATGGCGGTTTCTTTTTTTCCATGACTCTGTGACTTCATTTCTTTGGAGTTCATCACATGTGTCTCTACAATCAAGTCCACTTCTCGTGATTTATTTCTGCAATCACTTATTGTTTGTTCGGTAAGCGCATCACCTATACGTTTCTGGATTCCTAAAGTGTGGATCTTAGTAGTCACATCAATTTGAAGATTATCCATTGTCATTAGGATCTACCTTCACACTAGGACTTGTTTTATTTTGGACATTGATTTTGTTCAATACACTTGAAGTTGCTGCTACTATTTGCCATTCACCTATAGCGCAGTTAATTCCACCCTTTTTTGTATTAAATGTATGAGATCCCTGTGCTCCCTATGTCACCTGCTACACATAGGTTGTGGGTCACACCCATTAAAAAAAAGTTTTAGGGGGTGTAGTAAGCAGGGGTTCCCACCATTCTGGCTCGATTTTGTATTTATTTTGGTAGCTGCTTTAGGATTATCTGGGAAAATTATTTTTCCAAAATTGTTAAGCCTTGGGGAAGTACCCAATTATGTTAATTTTCTGATCTGACTGTAATCCAGCGTTCTTTGGTTGACAACAGAAGAGAAAGTCACCCTTAACTTCTACAAACAACAAAGGAAAAATATAAATGTTACAACACTGCACAAAGAAGTAATAGAAATTGTATAATTCTGTAACAGGTAACGGCCGAGTGGTCAGAGGGCAGCTTTATCTTGAACTTTGCTAAACAGGTGCAGGGTAAAATGAATAATGCAGACAAGGTCAAAATGGCAACAGTGTGCATACAGTGCAGAATGATATTTACCCTGCCACCAGGTGGCGGGAAAGATCAGCTGATCAATATTGGCTGTCACAGTGGTCAGTTGATCAGCAGTCGGTCAGACCGGCTACCAATCATAAGCAGGGACCAAGAGCTAACTTTCACAGCTCAGTGCGGGGTACGCACAGTGACCAGGCTCTCAACAGAGAAATATCAGCCGCCGAGTGATGCATATGTGCGGCGTGTGAGTGTAAAGCCCACCTTTTTGCCTCTGGACATATGTGTTAGGTGGTCGTAAAGGGGTTAAATATAACTTGGGAATCACTGTTTCTTTAACTCAGCTTACTAACAATCGCAGTATTGATGACAAATCCTCTTCCACACATCTGCTAGCTGTTTACGAACTAGTCACACTGACAGGATTATAGTAAATGGCTGCTGGCGTCTCTCACCGACTAAGCCAGCCGCAGGGGAGAAAGGAATCGTTCAGGCGGTACAAGGCAGTTCATCCTTAACGTGCAAAAACTCCTTCTGACATGTTTCATTTAACTGGACGTCATTAAAGGACTTTACCTTAATAATGTCCAGGTGCACAAAACATGTTGGGAATGTCCCTTGATAATGTCCTTTTGGAAGAAACATGTTGGGAATGTCCCTCGATAATGTTTTCTTGGAAGGGACATGTCAGGACTGTCCCTTTGTAACGTCCAGTTGGATAAAACGTGTCGGGACTGTTCCTTGAAAAAGTCTAGTTGGAAGAAACAGGTTGGGACTGTTCCTTGATAACATCCAGTTGGATGAAAAACCTATCAGGACTGTCCCTTGATAATGTCAAGTTCGAAGAAACATGTGTGGACTGACACTTGATAAAGTCCAGTTGGATGAAACACAGAGGCGTAACTAGAACCTTCAGGGCCCCGATGCAAGAAACCATAAAGGGCCCCCCAGACCCCTGGCCGGGGCCCTTCCCTTCAAGCCCGGGGCTCTTCCCACTAATCCTGGGGCTCTTTACTCTCATTGCATGGCCTTTTATTATGGTCCCGCATCAGGATCCTTTCACAAGTTCTGCAGTGGGCCCCCTTCCTGCAATCTTGGGGCCTCCCCACAGTGGTGAAATGCCAGGGCCCGGTCGCAAGTGTGACCTTTGAGATCCTAGAGGTTCACCCACTGTTTTGCTACCGGGCCCCCTGGAGCATGGGGCCCGGTAGCGATTGCAACCCCTGAAACCCCAGTAGTTACGCCCCTGATGAAACATGTAGGGACAGCCCCTTGATAATATCCAGTTGGGCAAAACATGGTGGGACCGACCCTTGGTAACATCCAGTTGGATTAAATATTTCAGGCCAGTCCCTTGATAACTTCCAGTTGGATGAAACATGTCAGGACAGTCCCTTGATAACGTCCAGTTGAATGAAACATGTCAGGACAGTCCCTTGATAACATCCAGTTGGATGAAAAATGTCAACGTCCAGTTTCACTAAACATGTCACGACTGTACCTTAAAAACCTCAAATTGAACAAAACATGTCGGGACTGTCCCTTGATAATCTCCAGTTTGTCAGGACTATCAGTTGATATTGTTCAGTTGGGAAAAACATGTCAGGGCTGTCCCTCAATAACATCCAGTTGAATTACACATGTCAGGACTGTCCCTTGATAACGTCCAGTTGGATGAAAAATGTTTTACTAAACATGTCAGGACTGCACCTTGATAATGTCCAGCTGGACAAAACCTGTTGGGACTGTCCATTGATAACATCCAGTTGGACTAAACATGTCAGGACTGTTCCTTGATAATGTCCAGTTGGACAAAACATGTCGGGACTGTCCCTTGATAGCGTCCAGTTTAAAGAACATGTTGGACTGTCCCTTGGTAACGTCCAGTTTGAAGAAACATGTCAGGACTGTTCCTTTGGTAGCGTCTAGTTTGAAAAGGCATGTTGGGACTGTCCCTTGGTCACGTCCAGTTTGAAGAAACATGTCAGGACTGTGCCCTGGTAATGTCCAGTTTGAAGAAACATGTTGGGACTGTCCCTTTGGTAGCGTCAAGCTTGAAGAAACATGTCGGGACTGTCCCTTTGTAGCGTTCAGTTTTAAGAAACATGTCAGGGCTGTCCCTTGGTAATGTCCACTTTGAAGAAACATTTCATATTTGTCCCTTGGTAACGTCCAGTTTAAAAAAACATGTCAGGACCGTCCCTTGGTAACGTCCAGTTTGAAGGAACATGTCGAGTGTTCTGTTCTCACTACACGTATGCCCCAGGTGTGTACAGCTCAACATACAGCTAAACCTTTAATCCTATAGTAACCAGTCCTTTTGTAAATTCCAGTGAAAGAATGGTGGTCACATGAAACAGGTTACAAGTCAGATGGATATGCAAATAGGATTGTGAATAGGTGAAACTGTAAATAAAACAGATAAAGCATACAATCAGTATACAAACATAAACAATATATGCACTGAGTATATACTAACAGTTCTGAGCATACCAGCGATGCTTCCAAGGGGGGTTCAGGAATCTCCCACAGCAACCTCAGATGCTGTCTGGCTGTGTCCATGAGGTAAATCTAAAATGGAGATTTTCACAGAGAGGGTGGAACTAATATCCAGCAATAGAGAGCAAGAGATACCATAAAGTACTGTCCAACAATTGTATTTGTCACAGTGGCATCTTGTGGACAATATTGGTATTACAAGTTCCAATAACATTAATTACTTCTAAGCTGAAGGCATGACATTGGGACTATCCCTTGGTAATGTCCAGTTTGAAGAAACATGTCAGAACTGTCCCTTGGTAACGTCCATTTGGAAGAAAGATGTCATATTTGCCCCTTAGTAAGGTCCAGTTTAAAGAAACATGTCGGGACTGTCCCTTGGTAACGTCCAGTTGGAAAAAACATGTCAGGACTGTCCCTTGGTAATGTCCAGCTTGAAGAAACATGTTGGGACTGTCCCTTGGTAACGTCCAGTTTGAAGAAACATGTCGGGACTGTCCCTTGGTAATGTCCAGTTTGAAGGAACATGTCGGGACTGTCCCTTGGTAACGTCCAGTTTGAATGTACATGTCAGGACTGTCCCTTGGTAACGTCCATTTTGAAGAAACATGTCATAATTGTCCCTTGTTAATGTCCAGTTTAAAGAAACATGTCGGGACTATCCCTTGGTAATGTCCAGTTTGAAGAAACATGTCGGGACTGTCCTTTGGTAACGTCCAGTTTGAAAAAACATGTCGGGACTGTCCCTTGGTAACGCATGTCAGGACTGTCCCTTAGTAACATCCAGTTTGAGGGAACATGTCAGGACTGTCCCTTGGTAACGTCCAGTTTGAAGGAACATGTCAGGACTGTCTCTTAGTAACATCCAGTTTGAAGAAACATGTCAGGACTGTCTCTTGGTAATGTCCAGTTTGAAGGAACATGTCAGGACTGTCCCTTAGTAACATCCAGTTTGAAGGAACATGTCAGGACTGTCTCTTGGTAATGTCCAGTTTGAAGGAACATGTCAGGACTGTCCCTTAGTAACATCCAGTTTGAAGGAACATGTCAGGACTGTCTCTTGGTAATGTCCAGTTTGAAGGAACGTGTCAGGACTGTCTCTTGGTAATGTCCAGTTTGAAGGAACATGTCGGGATTGCCCTTTGATAGCGTCCAGTTGGATGAAACATGTTAGGAGTGGCTCCTGCATGTTAAGAGCGAACTGCCTTGCACGGCCTGAGCATTTGCTTTTTCCCGTGTGATTGGCTTAGCGTGTGAGAGTTGTTAGCGGTTATTTACTATAATCCCATCAGCATGACTGTCTTGCACCACCTGAACACACCATTTCTCCCCTGAGGCTGGCTCAGTGGGTGAGAGGCGCTAGCAGATGTTTACTATAACTCTGTCAGCATGACTAGTTGGCAAGTCGCTAATAGATGGGAGGGAGAGGGATTGTCAATATCGTGGTCGTTAAGAAGCAGGGGTAATGGAACGGTGATCTCCAACTGATATTTGAAGTGGGGATTGAGAACAACTAAAGGTGAGTGCATTGATTTTAAAATGTTATAACATGTAATTACTATTATTACACTACTTGGAGTATCTTTTCTCTCTTTCTGAAGAGTTTACTACCGAAAAAAAGCCTTGTAGACCTCATTGCATTGAAGGTCAATGAGTTCTGGTGAGTGACCCTGCGGGGATGTACACGTGTCACAGCGGTGGACACTCTAAAGATGGGAAGGATACATTGTCCCTTGATTTGGGATATGTTGCGATTCTGCCCGCAATCTCAAATCGCCTTTTAGGTGCCATTATTCCTTACCGGCACCTCAAAAGGGATGCGATTCTCCCGCGATTGTGTCATGGCAATTGCTGCAAACCATGCCTTTAACCAGTTCTGGACCAGAAGGATTTTCCCCCTTAACCACTTAAGCCCCGGAGGATTTGGCTGCTGAAAGACCAGGGGGTATTTTGCAATTCGGCACTGCGTTACTTTAACGGAAAATTGCGCGGTCGTGCGAAGCTGTACCCAAATAAAATTGATGCCCCTTTTTTCCCACAAATAGAGCTTTCTTTTGGTGGTATTTGATCACCTGTGCGATTTTTATTTATTGAAGGTATAAACTCCGCGCAAAAGTCTCTATTTGGATGTGCAAAAGCAAAGATGTGCAAATATAGGTGACAATATGAAAATATAAATGTATAAAATACAGGTGTGTGGTAAATAAGAGATATATATAAAAAATATATATAAAAAAATATATATATATATATATATATAAAGGTAGTTGTAAGGCTGCAGCCTCCCAGAATATTAGTCCGGAGACTAAAGATAAAATGAATAAAAGATGGGTGTTGGCGCTACCTTAAGTAAATTGGAAATCAATGTGCAATGTAAACATATGAAGTGGTAACGCAATAAAGTGACAAGTGCAGAATTTGAAATATCACAACATATAAAGTGCACACTTAGAGTGATTATCGAATAAAGTGCTATCGTGCACGTGCAAAAAGTCCTCAACTGTACCAAACAGTATGGTATAAGTGCTATAGGTGCTAGTAGAAAGCCAATAAACTCTAGGATATAAAAAAAGTATGGAGACCCAGTCCAGATTGGCAGTGGTGTGCAACAAAAAGTTCAGCAGTCCGATATAGTGAAGTCTCTAGAGTCCAATGGCCATGTATAACGTGAAAGGTGTAAACCAAGGTGGGTAATCAGGTGGCAAAACACACTACCGAAAAGGTAAGGAGTGACCCCGTGCTGGGCGGTGAGGTGCTAGGTGATCCCTTCTGGTAGAAAAACTTACTCACCAGAAGCACCCGCCCCACGCAGGGGTATAAGGCGGGTGTATATCGATCAAAAGATCCCAATAGCTTCCCGCCTCCTGGGTCGGTAGGTCCTGGAAATGGTCTCGGCGGTCCTAACTGCGGGTATCCCTAGAATGGCAGAGGGTCCTAATATTCTCTTATGGGCCGGGGTTAGTCCGAGATGTCCACCAAAAAGGTCTCACAGCCGTATGCCAAGGGACAACAGATAGACAGGGCACATAGCGTAATAACATCTCAACAGGTTTATTTAATACATAAAGTGGAGAGGTACTCACATATAGAGCAGGTACATAAGCATGGATACGAGTGTGGAGCGGTGTACGGTCCAAGCCTCTTTCTCGATTCCACAACCGGAAGTGACGCGACACGCCGTACGCGTTTCGTAATCAATACGTCATCGGCAGCGTCGCTACACCTCCGCTGTAGTCCCTTATAACTACATGCGGTAGCTAGGCAACAGATTGTAAACAGGTCGGTAGGCAGTGACGTAGCCCGGAAGAAGACTCCGGGTTATGAACTACAATAGTATGGCGGATGTCTTGATTGTATAAATGGGCTGTATGTCTGCAATAGCGCCAAAGCAATATATTAAATAGCTAAATGCCTATATATTAACCCGAACCTGTTTGGAAGATCAAGGAATGTAATATATTATATCTCCCGCTACTCGCATGTAGGTAATCTGGGAGGAGACATATATGATATAAATTCTAAACGATAAATGTATCATTTAAATACTAAAAACATGTAAACTTTAATCAGAAGACAGATTAAAACAAACTTATGAAGAAAAGGGGAATATATAAAATTGCGCGGTCGTGCGAAGCTGTACCCAAATAAAATTGATGCCCCTTTTTTCCTACAAATAGAGCTTTCTTTTGGTGGTATTTGATCACCTGTGCGATTTTTATTTATTGCCCTATAAACAAAAAAGAGCGACAATTCTGAAAAAAATAAACAATATTTTTCACATCCTGCTTTATAGCATTCCCAATAAAAAACAATTTAAAATCAAATTGTTTCATCATTTTAGGCCAATTTGTATTCTGCTACATATTTTTGGTACAAAAAAAAAAAAAAATTGCAATAAGCGGATTTTGATTGGTTTGCGCAAAAGTTATCGCGTCTACAAACTAGGGAAAGTTTATGTTAGTTTTATTTTATTTATTCTTTACTAGTAATGGCGGTGATCAGCGATTTTTAGCGGGATTGCGACATTGCAGTGGACAGATCGGACCCCCTGACTGACATTTTTGACACTTTTGGGGGGACCAGTGACATTACTACAGTAATCAGTGCTAAAAATATGCACTGTTACTGTAATAATGACACTGGCAAGGAAGAGGTTAACATTGTGGGTGATCAAGGGGTTAAATGTGTACCTAGGGGCATGTTTATAACTGGGGGGGGCGTGGCTTGTGAAATGACCATAGAGGCATGTGTTCCTATATAGAAGGATCACAGGCGCTCTGTGATCATTCCAGGGAGAAGAACGGTCAGCTGTGTTTAAAACAGCTGACCGTCCTCTCTCAGCGGGAAACAATCGCGGGTGTCAGGGGGTATCGGAGCCACCTGCCCTGTACATCGGCTTCCCGCTCCCAGCGGCACGCGCTCGCCCGCTAGCTGCAGACACGCGACGGACGTATACCTACGGCGGTTTGCGCAGGAGCGTAAAGTGGTTAAGGCCTGGTTCACACTGTAGCGATGTCAGACATTGCATGTGATTTGCACCGCACTGCTCTGCAAATCACATTGCAATGCCTGTGCAATGCAATTTCAGCAATACGGGTTGGCTGTATGGCTGAATTTGCATCGCATTTGGACCAAAGTCGCACAGGACCCTTTTTTTTGGTCCGCACCAGAATCGGAATTGCATGGGTGTTCACACCTATGTGCAGTGGCGGCCGGTCTGTAGAGGGCGCAGCCGCCCCCCCAATCTGTGGGAAAAAAAAAAAGATTGAAAAAAAAAAATTCAATTTCAGCCCACTAGGGGCGCTGGACCTATTGGTTGCTACGGGGGGGGGGGGGTTTCACCCCACATGGGGCGGGCAGAGGCGCCAATTGGCGGCCTTCTGGGGGTCATCGGGGGGCAGAGCAATGCGCCCCGACACTTCCCACATTAGAGATGTCCTGGCTGTGATTGGTCCAGACTCCAGCCTAGACCAATCACACAGGAGGACATCCCGGGTTACGTGAAGCGTGGGGGCGGTGCGTGCGTCAGTCACTCACCTTCCCGGCGTTACGTCCTCACCTTCCCGCCCGCCGGCGCCGTCAGACCAGAGAGAGTCGGCGGGCGAGAGAAGAAGAGGGAGTCGTTTGTCTCGGTCGGAGTGTTCTTCTCGTCTGACTCGTCCAACTCAGAGGAAGCAGCACGCAGGTCACCGTGAGTGAGATAAGTGATGCCTCGGGGGGGGCCCCGGCCCACACACTGTCTGCTTTGAAGGGGGCACACACGCACGCTGGTCTCTGCACTGATGGGGGTGGGGAACGGTGGGCACGGTCACTCACTCACTGCAAATTGATGATGGGGGCAGACAAGCTGGTCACTGCAAATTGATGATGGGGGCAGACAAGCTGGTCACTGCATTGATGATGGGGGCAGACAAGCTGGTCACTGCATTGATGATGGGGGCAGACAAGCTGGTCACTGCATTTAAGATGGGGGCACGGCAAGCTGGTCACTGCATTGATGGGGGCACGGCAAGCTGGTCACTGCATTGATGGGGGCACGGCAAGCTGGTCACTGCATTGATGGGGGCAAGGCAAGCTGGTCACTGCATTATTGGGGGCACAGCGTTTTTTGCCGCAAATTTTTCTTTTTGCGCCCCCCCAAAAATTTTGAGCACCAGCCGCCACTGCCTATGCGATCCGATTCATGTCCAAACTGACAGTTGAGGCCATTGGGAAGAAGCAACGTATGACGTCGCTCCGGTCCTCCAAGGCCCAAGCAGGAAGTCGAGTGAGGGCAGGATGGCCCCCACTCGGACCATAGAGTCGAGTAGGGGGGCCATCCTGCCCTCACTCGACTTCCTGCTTGGGACATGGATGGACCAGATAGTTTTCCTCGCTACCAACGGCTCCGGTAAGCAGGAAAGATGACCGTAAAGCAGCGGGGGGGGGGGGGGGGCACCTCTCCCACCACCCATAAAAAGTGATCCCACGGCGAATCTGCCGCTGGGACCACTTTTATGTGAAAGAGGACCGCCCGCCCTGTAAGAAAATACTGGGGTCATGGTAGCTCTCTGCTGCCATAACATCAGTATTTAGGGGCAAAATAACTACAGAAAACTGCGGCGGGCGGTCTGGAAGTGGTTAAGTGTTTAATTTGTGTTTTTTTATTTTTTATATCAGTATGGAGTTTACCTTTAAGGTTACTCTGCCTTAAACAATGGTTCTGCTGTCACCGTGATTTGGGATTTTCGGGTGATCTCTACAGATAAAATTACAGTGTGCGGCGGTGCGCTGTGGAGGCAGGTTTAAGAGCCGCGTGTAATTGGGATGATGTGTAATAATTATATGCAAATCAGGCTCCGTTCTTTATACAGCGATAACCGGCAGTATCTGGGTACCGAAAGGTTTAATTATTGCCATTTCAGTAATAATTTATACAGAGATGTGCTGATCTGCAACACCGAGAGGGCAGCTTATGAATTACCACTGAAAACACAAAAAGTAGTCCGGCGCTAAATTACCAGGACCTGCACCCCCTTCATAATGGGGGACATTTGGCCTACGGGGGGTCATAGAGCATAGAGATCGACTGATCATCGGCAAAGCCGACATATCGAGGGCCGATATGCACTTTCCCCGATATATCGGAATCGGCCCAGGAGGTTACCGATATTGCCGATATCTCGGAAAGTGCTGTACCGGAATAATGCCTGCAGCTAGAGGCATCACCCCGGTACCGGCGTCCATAGCCGACAGTCGGCTGTCTTGTAATGACAATCGATGCGGCTGAGACTCCCCCCCCCCCCCGCCCCCGCCCGGGTCTCCCGTCTCTCCCGCAGGAGAGGGAGAAAGGCAGGCGGCTGATGTAAACAAAGCCGTCTGTCATTCTCCCTGATGTAAGTACAGTGACTATACAATCCTGCTATGTAGGATCGTATGTCTCTGTGTTTATATCACAAGCCACGCCCCCCCACAGTTAGAAACACGCCCCTAGGGATACATTTAACCCACTGATCACCAATAAAGTTAACCCCTTCCCTGCCAGTGTCATTTTTACAGTAACAGTGCATATTTATAGCACTGATTACTGTAGTAATGTCACTGGTCCTCCCAAAAGTGTCAAAAATGTCAGTCAGGGGTCCGATCTGTCCGCCGCAATGTCGCAGTCCCGCAAAAAAAAAAAAAAAAATCGCAGATCGCCGCCATACTAGTTAAAAAAAAAAAAAACAATAAAAATGACATAGTAGTTAGTAAATGCAAAAACTTTTGCGCAAACCAATCAAAATACGCTTATTGTGATTTTTTTTAACAAAATATGTAGCAGGAAACAAATTGCGTTAAAATGTTAAAAATTTTGATTTTTACATTTTTTTTTTTTGAGAATTTCATATATTTCATATAAAAAAATGTGAAAAATATTGTTATTTTTTTTAAATTGTCGCTCTTTTTTCGTTTATAGCACAGGTGATCAAATACCACCAAAAGAAAGCTCTATTTGTGGGAAAAAAAGGACATCAATTTCATTTGGGTACAGCGTCGCACGACCGTGCAATTGTCCGTATAATTCACACAGTGCCGAATCGCAAAATAGGGCCTGGTCTTTGAGCAGCCAAATCCTCTGGGGCTTAAGTGGTTAAATGTACAAAAGTATCGGCCAATATTGGCAGATACCGATATGCATTGACCAAAATATCGGTATCGGCAACGAAAAACCGATATCAGTCAATTACTAATACAGCAGCTATGGGGGAATGGGGCCCCAGGATGGGTGCTCAATAAGTAAAGTCAATAATAACCACATGTAAGGGCTGAATGAACCCAACGGGCGATGACTGCAACAGTTCTCATAAATGGTGCAACACTCTTTTTGTAGATATGGTATAAAAAAGTTTATTACCGGCTTATATACTGCGGCAGGCTGGCTTGGCTGCGTGAATTGCCGTACCTGTACGGCGATCCGCAGGAGCAATTAGCCAGTGGGGAAGCTGATTCAGATATCATTATTTTCTGCCGGCGATTCCCTGTCATGTAAAAAAGAATCACAGCAGCTGTTCAGCCGCTTGATTGTTTTTACAGGCGGCGGGAGGGGGCAACCCTCCCCCACTCTCTGGTGCTTTTACCGGCTCGCCTGTGTGATCGAGGACCCGGAGAATGAATCGTCCATCGGCGGACGTTTGCCACGGAGCTGACCGAGGACCAGATGACCTTCAGGGGCCAGGCGCGACGTTATGACGTCACGTCCGGCCTCGGCAGATCTAAACACTGCCGTTTCCTCGTCTGGGAAACAGAGATTTTTTTTGTTTTTTTTTAATCTCAGGCTTTCCAGCCTAGAGCAGAGATGTGGGGACTTATAGACCCCAGATCTCGCTGTAAAGAGGACCTGTCATGCCCTATTCCTATTACAAGGGATGTTTACATTCCTTGTACTGGGAATAAAAGTAATCGAAAAAAAAAATGTAAAGGGAAAGTGTTAAAATATAAAAATAAAAGTAAAATAAACAATAAAAAAAAACATTTAAAATGCCCCTGTCCCGGCGTGCTTGCACGCTGAAGCGAACGCATATGTACGTCGTGCCCGCATATGTAAACGACGTTCGAAACACACATGTGAGGTATCGCCATAAACGTTAGACTGAGAGCAATAATTCTAGCCCACGACCTCCTCTGTAACTCTAAACTGGTAACCTCTAGCATTTTTTAAAGTGTCGCCTATGGAGATTTTTAAGTGCTTTTTTTAAGTTTGGCACCATTCCCCGAATGTGCGCAATTTTAAAGCGTGACATGTTGGGTATCTATTTATTCGGCAGAACATACAAAAAAATCAGGCTAACTTTAGTGTTTTGTTTTTTTTATTCACTAAACTTTTTTTTTTTTTTAAATGCGTTTGAAAAATTGTTGCGCAAATACCGTGTGATATAAAAATTTGCAATGACCACCATTTTATTTCCATGGGTCTCTGCTAAAAAAAAAACATATATAATGTTTGGGGGTTCGGAGTAATTTTCTAGCAAAAAAATGATGATTCTTACATGTAGAACAGGGTGGCAAGGCGGTGTAGTGGTTAACACTTTCGCCTAGGAGCAAAAGAGTCACTGGTTTGAATCCCAACCACAGCACTACCTGCCTGGAGTTTGCATGTTCTGCCTGCATGGATTTCCTCTGGGTACTCCAGTTTCCTCCCACCCACCAAAGTTACATGCTGGTAGGTAAATTGGCCCTAGTATTGGTATGTATGAATATGAGTTAGGGACCTTAAATTGTAAGCTCCTTGAGGGTAGAGACTGATGTACAAATGTATATGTGAAGCACTTGGTAAATTGACAGTGCTTGAAATAAATAAAAATAAATGTAGGAGAGAAGTGTCCAAATTGACTTGGGTAGCAAGTGGTTAAACTAGACGTAAACCCAATCACTAAAATGTCATATATATATATATATATATATATATATATATATATATATATTTTAACCACTTTACGACCAGCGACGTAGACCTACGTCGGCTGGTTTTGCGTGGTTATACTGGGGTGATGCCTCTAGCTAGAGGCATCATCCCAGTACCGTTTTTAAGAGCCGGCGGTCGGCTTTCCGGCGGTAATGACCGATGCGGCTCGGGAGCCGCTCGATCGTTACCCCGGCGAGCGGGAGGGGACGCCCCCCCTCCCGCCGCCCTCTGCGGCTTTGCCCGGGTCTCCCGTCCCACCGGAAGCAGATTCGATCTGGTCTCCGATAACGTAACCCGGAGGCGGCGTCCATGACGTCACGTCCGGGTTACTCTGCTGCTAAAGGCGGCAGATTTAAAAAGTGACAGTATTCAAAAATGCAGTTTTCGTCGTTTTGAATACATTGAAGTGCAGTGGAGGGGTTTGGGGTCTTTTAGACCCTCGATCCCTCCATAAAGAGTACCTGTCACTGCCTATTACTGTCACAAGGGATGTTTACATTGCTTGTGACAGAAATAAAAGTGATCAGATTTTTTTTTTTTTTAAAACCTGTGTTAAAATTAAAAAAAAAAAAATAAATAGGAAAAAAAAAAATTTAGACGCCCCCGTCGCCGTTAGCTCGCACATAAAAGAAAATGTATATGGAAGTCGCGCCGCAAATTAAATCGCTGTTCAAACCACACATGTGAGGTATCGCCACAATCGCCAGAGAGTGAGCAATAATTTTAAAAAAAGAGCTACACTCTAACTCTAAACTGGTAACCGTTAAAAAATTTAAAAGCGGCGCCTATGGAGATTTTTATTGACCGTAGTTTGTCGCCATTCCGCGGGTATGCGCAATTTTAAGACGTAACATGTTAGGTATCTATTTACTCGGCGTGACATCATCTTTCACAATATACAAAACAAATGGGCTAACTTTACTGTTTAGTTTTTTTTAAATGCAGTGAAATGTGATTTTTTGTAATTTTTCCCAAAAAAATGGCGTTTGAAAAACCACTGCGCAAATACCGCATGACAAAAAATATTGCAATGACCGCCATTTTAATCTCCAGAGTCTTTGCTAAAAAAAAATATATATATATAATGTTTGGGGTTTTTAAGTAGTTTTCTAGCAAAAAATACTGATTTAAACTTGTAAACAAAAAGTGTCAAAAATAGGCTTGGTGGTAAAGTGGTTAAAGGGTAACTCCACTTTCCTGCAAAACGGTATAGCACTTACAATTGCTACACAAGTTGTAATCACAGCTCCCAACTGTCCCTGATTTCGAGGGACTGTCTCTGATTTGGAACCAAGTCCCTCTGTCCCTCGTTTTGGTCCGATCTATATAGTTATATATAAAATGCACTATTTATCTATCAGAAAGTGTTTCCCAGTGCTAAACCTTTCATCCAATTTCTAAATTGCTGCATTTGTAAATTTCAAAATCTAGTATAAAGGAATAATAGTAGTTAAAAAAAAAAAAAGTACTTGTGGGTTTTACTAAACATTATTATTTTTTTTGCATAATCCTCCTACCACTTCTCGATTGGAAGGTTTTACCCCCTTAATAACCAGGCCATTTTTTGTAATATGGCACTGCGTTACCTTAAAGAGGAAGTAAACCCTTTTTGTTGACATTTACCTATAGGTAAGCCTACATTAAGGCTTACCTATAGGTGCTACAAATATCTCCTAAACTTGCACCGTTTAGGAGATATTTACATTGCATGCAGCCGATGACGTCATCGGCGCATGCGCTCTGAAGCAACGGCCACCCGTGCAGTTCCTTCAGATCCCAGTGCCGTGTACGGCGGCTGCCGTGCGCATGCGCGGGAGTGATGTAATCGCGCCCCCGGCCAATCAGATGGTCGGAGGACGCGCTCCAGGAAGCAGGACGGCCGGACATGTTAGCCGTCCTGTCGGCACTGAGGGGGCTTCGTTTTTGGGTAAGTACTTCATAATGAGCTAGTATGCGATGCATACTAGCTCACTATGCCTTTCTCTTTACAGGTTTTTTTTTTTTTTTTTTTCACAGGTTTACTTCCTCTTTAAATGACAATTGGGTGGTCGTGCGACGCTGTACCCAAATAAAATGTATGTCTTTTTTTTTTTTTGCACAACTAGAGCTTTCTTTTGGTGGTATTTGATCACCTTTGTTCTCTTAAAATTCTAATTTTCATTGATCACCCAGAGGAGTTCATTTTTTTTTTCAGCAAAACTGTATTTATTCTATAACATGCCTTCATACTTATAATTTCATAGTTGGTAAGGTTGAATAAAGACAACAGTCAATCTAGTTGATTTTCTACTCGAAGATCCTTGTTTAGGCACTTCCTGTTCTAAGGTGACAACGCTCTAACCCTGTCTTCCTTTTGCATACCTCCCAGCGGTCCCTGATTCACCGGGATCATCCTGGAATTTGTTCTATGTCCCAGGGTCCCAGCGAATCAGGGCTGAGTCCCGAAAGAACCGCGGCTTGTGCTACACTGTCTTTGCATGGCAGCCGGCATCTCTCCCTGCCTGCCCCTGACACACAGACAGCGCAGAGGAGAGTGAGCTGAACCCGCTATTCCTCCTCCTGTGTTTTCCTGTCCACAGAGGAGGAGGCAGGGAGCAGCACACCACTCAGCCTGAACGCGGCTATCTGAGGTCTGTGATGATTTCTATCTACACTAAACTTGCCAGGGAGAGAGGCATGGGGAAGAGGGTGAGGCGGGAAAGGATGGAGCCGGGATGAGATCAGGGTGAAGGATGGATCCCGGATGGGGTCAGGGGGAAGGATGGAGTCGGGATGGGATCAGGGGGAAGGATGGAGCCGGAATGGGATCAGGGGAATGGATACAGTTGGCATGAGATCAGGGGATGGATAGAGTTGTGATTGAATCAAGGTATGCATGGAGCCTGGATTGAATCAGGGGAAAGATGGAGCTGGGATGGGATCAGGGGGGAATGGATTGAAACGGGATGGGATTAGGGGGATGGATAGAGTTGGAATGGGATTAGGGGAAGGATGGAGCTGGGATGGGATCAGGGAATGGATAGAGTTGGGATGGGATCAGGGGGAATGGATGGAGCCGGAATGGGATCGGGGCAATGGATAGTGCTGGAATGGGATCAGGGGACTAGATGGAGTTAGGATGGGATCAGGGGAATGGGTGGAGCTGAGAGGGGATTGGAGGAATGGATGGAGCCTGGATGAAATTGGCAGAATGGATGGAGACGGGATGAGATTGGGGTGGTGGATGGAGCTGGGATGGAGTAAGTTGGAGTTGAGATGGGAACAGGGGAATAGATGGAGCCTGGGTCGGGATTGGGGGAATGGATGGAGCCAGAATGGGATCGGAGGAATGGATGGAGCAGGGATGGGATCAGGGGAAAGGATGGAACTGGGATGGGGGGATTGGGGGGAATGGATGGAGCTGGGATGGGATCGGAGGAATGGATGGAGCCGGGGAAGAATTGGGGAAATGGATAGAGCTGGGATGGGATCAGGGGAATGGATGGAGCCAGGATGGGATAGGGGGAATGGATGGAGCCGGAATGGGTTCAGGGGAATAGATGGAGCTGGGAGGGATGGGATCAGGGGAAATTATGGAGCTGGGATGAGACTGGGGGAATGGATGGAGCTGGAATGGGATCAGGGGAAAAGATGGAGGGGGGATGGGATCAGGGAAATGGATGGAGCTGGAATGGGATCAGGGGAATGGATGAAGCCAGAATGGGATCGGGGGAATGGATGGAGCTGGGATGGGATCGGGGAAATAGATAGAGCTGGGATGAAAATGGGGGAATAGGTTTTGTTTAACCACATCCCTTAAGCCTCTCCCACTGCTAAGTGCTTGGCCACGCCCACATTTTACAGCGCACCGCAGGTTTTGCCCCTCCTCCAGTGTCCCTCATTCTGAAGTTCAAATGGTGGGAGGTATGCGATTGCTTTCCTGCATTGTCATTTTGTCAGATTGGCTTTTAGTGACGACTATAAGCAACCATGCTGACTCTTATTGCATGGCCATTCTCAGATGTGGTCACCATCAGAAAGTGAGCCTTGAGCAATGGCACGCAGAAACACGCGTGTGTAGGTAGAAAGTGACTACAATAAAGCTGGAGGAGATCTGCAGCACTGAGTTGGGAAAAGAATGGAAAAAGATATAAAAATATTTTTTTACAAGAACAAAAATATGGGAATTGAGAGTATTTTCCAGTAAAAAGTTTGCCTTTTTCTTTGTGTCTTGCAGCTGTAATGACGTCCACTTGGTGGCTGCTACTTCTAGGAACTGCTTTGTCACACATGACGGTGGCACAGGAGCAGCCTTTGCCTGACGATGAAGACTCGTTTCCTGATGATGGCGATCTTAGTAGTACCCTGAAGAAGACACACGGGGCGCTAATCCGCAGTATTCTCCGCAGGATTGAAGAGGAACAGACTGAGAAAGGTGAGCAAAGCTTTGTTTACATGGCTATGGGCAGGCTTTCTTTATAAAGTCCAATACACAAAGTATTTGGGAAGGGGGGGGGGGGGTGCCATTTTTTTAATTATCATAAAGATTTATATAGGCTATCCCTGCTGATTTCTCTTTTGAAAATGCTAGGGTTCTATCTTTGCTTGCTGAATACTCATTTTCGGTCGGTGACCCAAAAGATTAACGCGAGAGATAGCCATGAAAATAACATTTCTTTATAGTCCATAAAAAGACACGGTTCAATAAAGTTCCATAGGGTAAATAGCACCACCTGCAGGAGGGATAGACACTCCCTCAATGCAAAATGGATTTTGTAGTATGTGTAACGGATCAACTGGCACCCTGACTGGGTACCTCCATTGACGGATCCTCCTAATGCTTCCCGAGGGCTCCAAGCACTCCACCAGACACCGTAACCACCTCAGACCCCACGAACCGCCGCAGCATGGTTGGGGTCTCGCCGTCTCCTACCCACCCTGGACCTACGACAAGGCTCCAGGTTCCAGTGGGGGAACCTTTCTTTTCCCAGAGGTGAAGCATGAAAAAGCTTGTGATTATTCAATGGAGTATGAAGAGCATAGCAATCCCTTGTAGCAGATCCCCCCCCAATAAGAGACAGGACTCTAGATTGAGGGTGAAGTAGAACTCTTTATTGAACAGTCACACAGAATTTATATACAGCATGGGCCTCCCCCTCCTGATCATATTACCACACACATGTGATGGGTTGCCTGATTACATTATCATATGCAGATGAAATTGTATACAGGAACAGAATATACCTGAACTAATTAGCTAGCCATCTGGACAGAACAATGTGAGGTCATTAACATTTAACAGTGGAACAGGCAGACTTAACACAATACACAAAAAATAGGGAAGGCCTGTCTGACATTGAAGGACATGGAAAAGAAGACAATGTGATTAGCTCTTTCAATGAACATGTTCAGAATCAAAACAGCTGACAAATATTACTGTCCCACTTGAAGCAATTCAAACCATTAAGTATCTGTCTTTCACTACCAGTGACCTACCAGTGACGGTGAACACCATCACAGTATGAAATCCCATTTTCTTGATCCTCCATTGAGGGACACAGAAACCAGTACAGTACCCAGTTTAGCTTAGTGTCCATTTCTTCTGTAGGCAGTACTATATACCAGGGCCAGGACAGGGGTGGGCAGAAGGGTTGGCTGCCCTGGGCACTGTGGTATCATGTGAGGGTGCGGGGGGCACGATAAGGAAATTTCAGGGGGGAATTTGGGGGGGCGGCAAGAGGTATAAATTGTTCTAGGAGGGGAAATTTGGCAGTCGTGCTGGGAGTGCTGATTTGGGGGGGGGGGGAGTTGTGTTGAGAGGAGGGACAAGGGAAGAGGACTTTTGCTAGGAGGGGGGATTTGGGGGGTTTGTGCTACATAAAGGAGGGGGAGGGTATTTGTGCTAGGAGGGGAAATTTTTGGGGGAGGGGGATTTGTGCTAGTAGGGATGTATGGGGGGCGCAGAAGGGAAAATCGGAGGGGGGGGGGGTTGTCCTAGGTTGAAGGATATGGGGGAGGGGGATTTGTGCTAGTAGAGATATATGGGGGACACATCATTTGTGCTAGAAGGGGAAATCAGGGGGGGGGGATCGTCTTAGGTTGAATGATATGGGGGGAGGGGATTTTGTGCTGGGAGGGGGGATTTGGAGTGGGGGGGGGGAGGATTTGTGCTTGAAGGGAAAATTTGAGGGGTAGAGAAGTTGTGCTAGGAAGAGGGAATTTCTTTTTTTTTTTTACTAGTAATGGCGGGGATCAGTGATTTTTAGCTGTCTGCATCATTGCGGTGGACAAATTGGACACCTGACAGACACTTTTGACACTTTTTTGGGGACCAATGCCACTAATACAGTGATTAGTGCTAAAAAAAATGCACTGTCAGTGCACTAATGACACTGGCAGGGAAGGGGTTAACACCAGGGGCAATCAAAGGGTTAAGTGTGCTCCTAGGGAGTGCTTTCTAACTGTGTGTGTGGAGGGGGCTAACTAGAGGAAGACAGAGATCCATGTTCCTGCTTAGCAGAAACACAAGATCTCCATCTTTCTCTCTGACAGAATGGCGGTCTGCCTTGTATACATAGACAGACCGCTGTTCTGCCTCTCCTGTGAACGATCGGCGGGTCTTGGCGGACATCACATCTGTCAGACCCGCTGATTGGCTCCCGCTGTCTCCAATCACACTGAGAGTGGGCCGCCGGCGCTGTGTGTGTGCATGCTCCAGATCCTGTGCGCGAAATCACGTACACGTGCTGGAATTCGCGCAGGAGGGCCGCCCTGCCACAGTATATCAGCATGGGGGGGGGGGGGGGGTTCATAAGAGGTTAATACACTCAGAAAAAGGGATTTTATAGTAAGTATTAAAATAGGACTATAGGCATTTTTTTCATTTTGAAATAAAGCAAGGGAGGCTTTTCAGAGAGCTGTGGTGTGTGTGTCTAAGGATGCACACAGCCCGGCTCAGGAGCACACCTGCATGAGTGCCCTCATAGCACAGGGCTTGCTATGTGGGCACTCGGAAGAATAAGCAGTGGACAGCACTGGATGGGGACCAGTGAAGAAGAGGTAAGGGACCGCTCTGTGCAATACCACTGCACAGAGCGGGTACATTTTATATCTTTTTTATTTAAGCAAAAAATAAATAAAAAATTGTGACTTACCACCACTTGTGACTTAACCACTTCATATGACATGCTTGGGTTCAGGTAATTATTTGCAGCTGCAGGCATCATCCCGGTATCAAACTTTTTAGCTGGTGATGGATCTTTATGTAGAAGTGTTTGGAGTGATTATAGAGCCACCTGATCCCTTCTACAGGTGGCAGAATTTTAAAGCGAGACATGTTTGATATCTATTTATATTGTGTCTGCATTTGAAAAACTGCTGTGCAAATACAGCATGACAGAAAAAAATTGCAACACCCATCATTTTGTTCTCTAGGGTCTCTGTAGAAAAAAAAAATGTAATTAATTAATTAATTAAATAAAAAAACATAAAAAAATGTAATTAATTAATTAAATAAAAAAATTATATATATATGTGTGTGTGTGTGTATATACAGTGGGTACGGAAAGTATTCAGACCCCCTTAAATTTTTCACTCTTTGTTATATTGCAGCCATTTGCTAAAATCATTTAGGTTCATTCTTCTTCCTCATGAATGTACACATAGCACCCCATACTGACAGAAAAACACAGAATTGTTGACATTGTTGCAGATTTATTAAAAAAGAAAAACTGAAATATCACATGGTCCTAAGTATTCAGACCCTTTGCTGTGTCACTCATATATTTAACTCAGGTGCTTTCCATTTCTTCTGATCATCCTTGAGATGGTTCTACACCTTCATTTGAGTCCAGCTGTGTTTGATTATACTGATTGGACTTGATTAGGAAAGCCACACACCTGTCTATATAAGACCTTCCAGATCACAATGCATGTCAGAGCAAATGAGAATCATGAGGTCAAAGGAACTGCCTGAAGAGCTCAGAGACAGAATTGTGGCAAGGCACAGATCTGTATATTAAAAAAGAATAGCGCGCAAATGCAAAAGAAATAACTACCAAATATGAAGACAATCCATAAATAAAAATGGGGGTTTGGTCCCACCATATGGCCATATCGTGCTCAAGCCCACTACTGCGTCAAAGTACCCCATTATCAGTGGGTCCTACACTATCCATGAAAAAGAGATGAATCCAGCCTTTCTAACCCTTGGAGACAATACTCCTTGCTGGGAAGGATGTGCAAATGCACTACAGGGGACTCCTCCTATATCCACCCGACGGTGGACACCGATTGAGTACAGGTGTGTGTGGGGGGGTGGGGAGGGTTGCTCAACCTCGATAGTCTGGTCAGACCGAGTACATAATAAACAGGCAAAAAATTTGGGGGAGCATACCCATGTATTTCTAAAGCTGCTGCAGCTATGAACCAAAAGACATGTATATTAAAAAAGAATAGCGCGCAAATGCAAAAGAAATAACTGAGGGTACTTTGACGCAGTAGTGGGCTTGAGCACGATATGGCCATATGGTGGGACCAAACCCCCATTTTTATTTATGGATTGTCTTCAAATTTGGTAGTTATTTCTTTTGCATTTGCGCGCTATTCTTTTTTAAGGCACAGATCTGGCCAAGGTTACAAAAAGATTTCTGCTGCACTTAAGGTTCCTAAGAGCACAGTGGCCTCCATAATCCTCAAATGGAAGACGTTTGGGACGACCAGAACCCTTCCTAGAGCTGGCCGTCCGGCCAAACTGAGCTATCGGGGGAGAAGAGCCTTGGTGAGAGAGGTAAAGAAGAACCCAAAGATCACTGTGGCTGAGCTCCAGAGATGCAGTCAGGAGATGGGAGAAAGTTGTAGAAAGTCAACCATCACTGCAGCCCTCCACCAGTCGGGGCTTTATGGCAGAGTGGCCCGACGGAAGCCTCTCCTCAGTGTAAGACACATGAAAGCCCGCATGGAGTTTGCTAAAAAACACCTGAAGGACTCCCAAGATGGTGAGAAATAAGATTCTCTGGTCTGATGAGACCAAAATAGAACTTTTTGGCCTTAATTCTAAGCGGTATGTGTGGAGAAAACCAGGCACTGCTCATCACCTGTCCAATACAGTCCCAACAGTGAAGCATGGTGGTGGCAGCATCATGCTGTGGGGGTGTTTTTCAGCTGCAGGGACAGGACGACTGGTTGCAATCGAGGGAAAGATGAATGCGGCCAAGTACAGGGATATCCTGGATAAAAACCTTCTCCAGAGTGCTCTGGACCTCAGACTGGGCCGAAGGTTTACCTTCCAACAAGACAATGACCCTAAGCACACAGCTAAAATAACGAAGGAGTGGCTTCACAACAACTCCGTGACTGTTCTTGAATGGCCCAGCCAGAGCCCTGACTTAAACCCAATTAAGCATCTCCGGAGAGACCTAAAAATGGCTGTCCACCAACGTTTACCATCCAACCTGACAGAACTGGAGAGGATCTGCAAGGAGGAATGGCAGAGGATCCCCAAATCCAGGTGTGAAAGACTTGTTGCATCTTTCCCAGAAAGACTCCTGGCTGTATTAGATCAAAAGGGGGCTTCTACTAAATACTGAGCAAAGGGTCTGAATACTTAGGACCATGTGATATTTCAGTTTTTCTTTTTTAATAAATCTGCAACAATGTCAACAATTCTGTGTTTTTCTGTCAGTATGGGGTGCTATGTGTACATTCATGAGGAAGAAGAATGAACCTAAATGATTTTAGCAAATGGCTGCAATATAACAAAGAGTGAAAAATTAAAGGGGGTCTGAATACATTCCGTACCCACTGTATATATATATATATATATATATACACACACACACACACACTATATATTACCAAAAGTATTGGGACGCCTGCCTTTACACACACATGAACTTTAATGGCATCCCAGTCTTAGTCCGTAGGGTTCAATATTGAGGTGGCCCACCCTTTGCAGCTATAACAGCTTCAACTCTTCTGGGAAGGCTGTCCACGAGGTTTAGGAGTGTGTCTATGGGAATGTTTGACCATTCTTCCAGAAGCGCATTCGTGAGGTTAGGCACTGATGTTGGATGAGAAGGCCTGGCTCACAGTCTCCGCTCCTATTCATCCCAAAGGTGTTCTGTTGGGTTGAGGTCAGGACTCTGTGCAGGCCAGTCAAGTTCCTCCACCCCAAACTCACTCATCCATGTCTTTATGGACCTTGCTTTGTGCACTGGTGCACAGTCATGTTGGAACAGGAAGGGGCCATCCCCAAACTGTTCCCATAAAGTTGAGGGGCAGGAAATCATCCAAAATGTCTTGGTCCCCTTCACTGGAAATAAAGGGCCAAGCCCAACCCCTGAAAAACAACCTTACACCATAATCCCCCCCTCCACCAAATGATTTGGACCAGTGCACAAAGCAAAGTCCATAAAGACATGGAGGAGTGAGTTTGGGGTGGAGGATCTTGACTGGCCTGCACAGTTGTCCTAACCTCAAACCAATAGAACACCTTTGGGATGAATTAGAGTGGACACCGCAAGCCAGGCCTTCCCATCCAACATCATTGCCTGACCTCACAAATGCGCTTCTGGAAGAATGGTCAAACATTCCCATAGACACTCCTAAACCTTGTGGAAGCTGTTATAGCTGCATAGGGTGGGCTAACTCAATATTGAACCCTACGGACTAAGACTGGGATGACACGTGGGTGTAAAGGTAGGCGTCCCAATACTTTTGGTGATACAGTGTATATATATATATATATATATATATATATGTATAATGTTTGGGGGTTATAAGTAATTTTCTAGCAAAAAAAAAAAATGCAGACTTTTACAAGTATGTGAGAATGGCCCAGTAGGCAGGTGGTTAATATCATAATATATAATGTCTACCTTGTTTAAATTATACATTATTTAATTTCTCCATCAATTGGGAATGTGCACCAGATCCATTGAATACAAAATATGAAAAATCAGTTGATCTAGATCTAGAAAGTACAAGTCAACTGTTTGTGTAAATCAGAGGTCTCCATACTATTCAAACAAAAGGCCAGTTTACTGTCCTTCAGACTTTAGGGGGGCTGGACTGTGGCCATTGGGAGTTGATAATGCCTAATGCTTGGTGGTCAGTGAGAGTAAACAAAATGCATAGCACCCTTGTGGTTAGGAGGAGGAATAGTGCCCCATCATTGGTGTCAGTGGAAGGAATAGTGTCCCAGCATTGGTGTCAGTGGAAGGAATAGTGCCCCATCATTAGTATCAGTGGGAGGAATAGTGCCCCATCATTGGTATCAGTGGGAGGAATAATGCCCCATCATTAGTATCAGTGGGAGGAATAGTGCCCCATCATTGGTGTCAGTGGAAGGAATAGTGTCCCATCATTGGTATCAGTGGGAGGAATAATGCCCCATCATTGGTGTCAGTGGAAGGAATAGTGTCCCATCATTGGTATCAGTGGAAGGAATAGTGTCCCCTTGTTGTTGTCAGTCAAAGCAATAGGGCTCCATTGTTGGTGTCAGTTGGAGAAATAGTGCCCCGTCATTGGTGTCAGTGGGAGTAATAGAATAGTGCCCCATTGTTGGTGTCATTGGGAGTAATAGTGCCCCATTGTTGGTGTCAGTTGGAACAATAGTTCCCCATCATTGGTGTTGGTGGAAGGAATAGTGCCCTATCATTGGTGTCAGTATATAAAATAGGGCCCCATCGATGGTGTCAATGGAAGAAATAGGGCCCCATCACTGGTGTCAGTGGGAGGAATAGTGCCCCATCACTGGTATCATTGGGAGGAACAATACCCCATTGTTAGAGTCAGAGGGAGGAATTATGCCCCACTATTGATGTCAGTTGGGGTGAATAGTGCCCCAAGGGCCAGATGGAGGCAAACAAAGGGCCACGGTTTGGAGATCAATGGTGTAAAGGATTTAGTAATTGTAATATTATACTGTTATGATACAATATATATACAGTACAGGGATTCCCAAACGATTGCCCTCCAGTTGTTCAGGAACTACAATTCCCATCATGCCTAGTCATGTATGTGAATGTCAGAGTTTTACGATGCCTCATGGGATGTGTAGTTCCACAACAGCTGCAGGGCCGTATAATATTATATAATATTATATTGTTATGATACAATATATAAATACAGTATAATGTATAATATTTTACAAGTTACCTGTTGTGCAAAGGATTCAGTAAATACAATATTGTACTGATTTGGCCTTCACCTTTGCAGACTCTGACTCGCCTGCTCTGGAATGGATCTCCAAGCGGCAGCACCCGGGGAAAAGGTTCCTGGAGGAGGTGGAGAAGAGACAACACCCAGGCAAACGGGAGGAAGGAGACTTGTATATGGAACTGCCCAAGAGGCAACATCCCGGAAGGAGATCCCTTTTCGGTGATCAGCTGCTCGATAATTCCAACCCTTCTTTAGGCCTCCTGACTGATATTTCCAAGAGGCAGCACCCAGGCAAACGCGGACTGGCCTACGCCAAGCGCCAACATCCAGGCAAAAGAAGTTGGGATGAGGAGGAAGATATGGATTTTGGAGACTTCCAAGAGGTAGACAAACGCCAACACCCAGGTAAGAGGTACGCGGAGCCAGAGAACTTTGACTACGTGCCGCCGTGTGAAGGACCCGACCCATTCAACTGCAGCAAAGGAAGTCTTTTGTTGGAGCTTCTAGACAATGTCAACAGGGGCCGACTGGAGGAAAAGCGGCAGCATCCCGGACGGAGGTCAACTTGGGAAGCAGAAGTCCCTGTAGCTCAGGAATGACTTGCCTCTACAGGTCCTCCAACCAGGCAAAGAAACACCTCCACTGATCCCTTCACTATTGGAAAACTGACACTTCCTTCGACCGTAGCTCCAAATGTACTATCCCGTGACTCTTCATAAATTTACTACCAACTCTGTGTCCACCAAAACACGCCAACATGTCTCACAGTGTTCTGGTGGAAGATGGTGTAACCCAACTCCAAAAAAATGTAACCCAAACCAGTCCGCCCCCCATCAGGGTCCAAATAGATATTGCTATTTAAAGTGCTGTTTCACTTTATTACCCATAAATATTTGTTTCTGGTTCCCTTTTAATGGTTTGAGGGTCTGGATCCATTTTCTTTTTTTTTTTTTTTTTTTGTGTCGAATTGTTTCACATCAGATCTTTAACAGATGTGCAATAAATGGTATTTGAACCTCTGAGCGCAATTTATAAATTCATGTTCATTCTGTTATTTATTAATATTTCCATGGAATTCTCTTTGATCTAAAAATGGGTCAATTGATTGCTGATCTAAGTTGATAGCCAGCCAATGGTATGTTTCCATTGATGCAATGTAAGTAAAGTTACAATTTCACTGTCGCACCCGATTTCCTGATTTTGTCATTTTTGCTCCATTTTTTTTTTACAGGTTTCCCCACTTAACCACTTAAGCCCCGGAAGATTTTACCCCCTTCCTGACCAGGGGTTTTTTTGCGATTTTTTACTGCGTGACTTTAACGGACAATTGCGCCGTCGTGCGACGCTGTACCTAAACGAATTTGACGTCCTTTTTTTTCCCACAAACAGAGCTTTCTTTTGGTGGTATTTGATCACTTCTGCGATTTTTTGATCATGCGCTATAAACAAAAAAGAGCGTAAATTTTGCAAAAATAACAATATTTTTCCCTTTTTTTTATATGAAATTCCCCCCAAAAAAATGTAAAAATCAAAATTTTTTAACATTTTCGGCCAATTTGTTTTATGCTACCTATGTTTGGTAAAAAAAATCACAATAAGTGTATTTTGATTGGTTTGCGTAAAAGTTATCGCGTTTACTAACAAAGGGAAAGATTTTTGTCATTTTTGGTGTAATGGCGGCGATCTGCAATTTTCTTTGCGGGACTGCGACATTGCGGCGGACAGATCGGACCCTTGACTGACATTTTTGACACTTTTAGGGTTACCAGTGACATTACTGCAGTAATCAGTGCTATACATATGCACTGTTACTGTAAAATTACACTGGCAGTGAAGGGGGTAACTGTATTGGAGAGGAAGGGGTTAAGTGTGTCCTAGGGGCGTGCTTCTAACTGTGATTGGCTGTGGCTACTACTGTAAAAACAGAGATCAATGGTCCTACATAGTAAAACCGTCTGATCTCCATTTTTACACAGGGGAGAATGACAGGCGGCTTGTTTACATTAGCCGTCTGCCTTTCTCTCTCTCTCTACCGACGATCGCAGTGTGACACTCACGGACTCCTCAGTGAACGAGCCAGGGCGGGTGCGCGCCTCAGCGGGTGCGCACTCGCCCGCTATTGGCTCACAAGCCGGTCACAGGCTAGTGACGTATATATACGTCACTTTGCCTGGCCGGGGCTGATCGCCGCAGTATATCTACTTGCGGCGGTCGGCAAGCGGTTAAGGTGTTTGTAAACCTCAGACATGAAATATGAACAAAGCATATCCCTCTATAGCAGTGATGGTGAACCTTGGCACCCCAGATGTTTCTGAACTACATTCCCCATGATGCTCCCCTACACTTCAGATTGCATGAGCATCATGGGAAATGTAGTTCCAAAACATCTGGGGTGCCAAGGTTCACCATCACTGCTCTATAGTGTGTACTTGTCTCAATTAGGAGCACTAAGGGTCATTTCTATCTGCTGCTTCCTTCCTCTGCTACCTGCATGAATCGCTTCTGACAAGTTTTCCTGACACCAAGAGCAAAAAGGTGACAGGGGAGGGACCTCCAGGTGATTGACAGCATCAGCTCTGCTCCTGTGTGCTGTGTGAAGGGGGGTGTGTCTCTTCCCTCCAATCAGCTCCCAGAACTCACCGCATGGAGCTCTGCAGAGTGTAATTTCATCTCTCCGTCCCTTTTTTCTGGAACTCTCAGACAAACTTTTAAACTCTGAATGGATGTAAAGAAGAGAAGGTTGCAGATGAACAGGTACAACTTATGTAGGAGGATTTGTTCAATCTCTATGTATCACGTGAGGATAGCCCCTTCACTGTGTATATGGAAGGGTTAACAACCACTTTAGGGCCAGTTCACACCATAGAAATGCAGTCCGGATGCGTTCCAAATGCATTTCTGCATGAGTATTTTTAAAGCATTCCAGTGCGTTTTTGATGCATTTTTTGTGCGTTTTTGATCCAGTCCAGTGCATTTTCCCCCCTCTTTGTTTTTTTTTTTTTTTTTTTAACCCTAAATAGGGTAATGTGTGTTCCAGTGCATTTTTGGTGCATTTCGGTGCGTTCCAGTGGGTTTTTAAAGCTATTTATAGCGTTCCAGTACTGTCCAGTGCAGGAAAAATGCAGCATGCGCACCAATGCTTGCAGTTCCAGTGCGTTCCAGTTGCATTTTCCCCCCTCTTTTTTTTTAACTCTAAATAGGAAAATGTGTGTTCCAGTGTATTTTTGGTGCTTTAGGTACATTTTGGTGCGTTCCAGTGCGTCTTTGATGCATTTTACAGCGTTCCAGTACAGTCCAGTGCAGGAAAAATGCAGCATGCGCACCAGTGCTTGCAGTTCCTGTGCGTTCCAGTTCCATTTTTCCCCCTCTTTTTTTTTAACCCCAAATAGGGAAATGTGTGTTCCAGTGCGTTGTTGGTACATTTAGGTGCGTTACGGTGCATTCCAGTGTGTTTTTGATGCGTTTTACAGCGTTCCAGTACAGTCCAGTGCAGGAAAAATGCAGCATGTGCACCAGTGCTTACAGTTCCAGTGCATTCCAGTTGCATTTTTCCCCCTCTTTTTTTAACCCTAAATAGGGAAATATGTGTTCCAGTGCGTTTTTGGTGCATTTAGGTGTGTTCCAGTGCGTTTCAGTGGGTTTTTGATGCAATTTACAGTGTTCCAGTACAGTCCAATGCAGGAAAAATGCAGCATGTGCACCAGTGCTTGCGGTTCCAGTTGCATTTTTCCCCCCTCATTTTGTTAACCCTAAATAGGGAAATGTGTGTTCCAGTGCGTTTAGGTAAGTTCCAGTGCGTCTGTGATGCATTTTACAGTGTTCCAGTACAGTTCAGTGCAGGAAAAAGGCAGCATGTGCACCAGTGCATTCCAGTTCTAGAAAAAAAAAAAGTACATACTGCATTTTTTCTGCACTGGACTGGAATGCTGTAAAACGCACCTAAATACACTAAAAACGTACTGGAACACACATGTCCCTATTTAAGGTTAAAGAGGAGTCCCCCCCCCCCCCCAGGAAAAAAATTAAAAGTCAGCAGCTACAAATCCTGTTACTGCTGACTTTTAAATATTAGAACTTTCCTGTCCAGGGATCCCGCAATGTCGGCACCCGAAGCCGTTTTTCGTATCGGCTCTCGGGTGCTGCCGCCGCCATTCAGGGTAAGGGAACCCAGCAGTGAAGCCTTTCGGCTTCACAGCTGGTTCCCTACTGCCCACGCGCTTTCTAATTGGCACGGCGGGGGAGGAAGAAGGAAGGAGGGGGGCCGAACTTCTGAGGGATGGCACCGCGCAGGGTGAGGGACAAGGGGTGGGAAGGAGGGTCGGTTGCCCTGGGCGCAATAGTTTATTGCAGGGATGGAGGGGGGCGACTTGACCCTAAACCTAGGGATGGGGGGGCGACTTGACCCTAAACCTAAGGGAAGGGGGGGCGCAGTTTGGCACCCTTGCCCTGGGCAAGCACTGGCGCAGCGGCGCTGTCTCCCAGAAGTGGGGAAGGGTACCTGTCAAAAACAGGTACCTGTTCCCCCCTCCTCCCTGAAAGGTGCCAAATGTGGCACCAGAGGGGGGGAGGGAGCATATAAGCGGAAATTCTGCTTTTGGGTGGAACTCCTGCTTTAGGAAAAAAGAGGGGGGGTGGGGTATGCACTGGACTGCATCAAAAACGCACTGGAACGCCTCAAAAACGCACGTGCAGAAAAGCATCCGGACTGCGTTTCTATAGTGTGAACTGGCCCTGAAACCAACCTGTCTGCAAAAATCCTCATTGTCAGGAGTCTGCCTTTGGCTTTTTTTTTTTGGTTTCCACCATCTTTTTTGATCTTTTCTAAGAACAAACAAAGAAAAACCCTTGAATGGGACTTTGAAGGGCATAACACTGAGATATATATATATATATATATATATATATATATATATATATATATATACGTATAATGTAAAAATCTCTAATTTTATTATACAAAAAATGGTAGAAAAAAAACAACACAATCACATATTAAAAAATGTAGCGACTATTAGGACATGACCCTGTTGGTTACACAGAGGTTCCCTACTGGACTGCAGAGACCCAACGCGTTTCAATGTATTTCAATTAATTTATCTTCTTCAGGGGTTTTTAAACAAAAAAACAAAGAAGGTATCTGAGATGAAAACATATATTAAAAGTAACAACCGTCTTCAAAACATTAGTATTGAAATCATGGCATATCAAAGAACAACATACCTAGATATGTTCAGGTTCATATATATAGTCGCGTATTTAAAAAAAAAAAAAAAAAAGCTGTCCAAGACCGTCAGAGAGATTGCCGAAATTTCCCAAGAACATTACCAAACATGCGTAACCCGGGGGGGGGGGGGAGTCCTGGAGAGGTTGCCACATGTCTGCAACAATCAGAGGTAACCGATAATATCTCTATAAATACAACGAGACGCGTTGGGTCTCTGCAGTCCAGTAGGGAACCTCTGTGTCCCAACAGGGTCATGTCCTAATAGTCGCTACATTTTTTAATATGTGTTTTTTTTTCTACCATTTTTGTTTAATAAAATTTGAATTTTACATTATATATTATGTATATACATGTATATATATATATACAGTGGGTACGGAAAGTATTCAGACCCCCTTAAATTTTTCACTCTTTGTTATATTGCAGCCATTTGCTAAAATCATTTAAGTTCATTCTTCTTCCTCATGAATGTACACATAGCACCCCATACTGACAGAAAAACACAGAATTGTTGACATTGTTGCAGATTTATTAAAAAAGAAAAACTGAAATATCACATGGTCCTAAGTATTCAGACCCTTTGCTCAGTATTTAGTAGAAGCCCCCTTTTGATCTAATACAGCCAGGAGTCTTTTTGGGAAAGATGCAACAAGTCTTTCACACCTGGATTTGGGGATCCTCTGCCATTCCTCCTTGCAGATCCTCTCCAGTTCTGTCAGGTTGGATGGTAAACGTTGGTGGACAGCCATTTTTAGGTCTCTCCAGAGATGCTCAATTGGGTTTAAGTCAGGGCTCTGGCTGGGCCATTCAAGAACAGTCACGGAGTTGTTGTGAAGCCACTCCTTCGTTATTTTAGCTGTGTGCTTAGGGTCATTGTCTTGTTGGAAGGTAAACCTTCGGCCCAGTCTGAGGTCCAGAGCACTCTGGAGAAGGTTTTTGTCCAGGATATCCCTGTACTTGGCCGCATTCATCTTTCCCTCGATTGCAACCAGTCGTCCTGTCCCTGCAGCTGAAAAACACCCCCACAGCATGATGCTGCCACCACCATGCTTCACTGTTGGGACTGTATTGGACAAGTGATGAGCAGTGCCTGGTTTTCTCCATACATACCGCTTAGAACTAAGGCCAAAAAGTTCTATTTTGGTCTCATCAGACCAGAGAATCTTATTTCTCACCATCTTGAAGTCCTTCAGGTGTTTTTTAGCAAACTCCATGCGGGCTTTCATGTGTCTTACACTGAGGAGAGGCTTCCGTCGGGCCACTCTGCCATAAAGCCCCGACTGGTGGAGGGCTGCAGTGATGGTTGACTTTCTACAACTTTCTCCCATCTCCTGACTGCATCTCTGGAGCTCAGCCACAGTGATCTTTGGGTTCTTCTTTACCTCTCTCACCAAGGCTCTTCTCCCCCGATAGCTCAGTTTGGCCGGACGGCCAGCTATAGGAAGGGTTCTGGTCGTCCCAAACGTCTTCCATTTGAGGATTATGGAGGCCACTGTGCTCTTAGGAACCTTAAGTGCAGCAGAAATCTTTTTGTAACCTTGGCCAGATCTGTGCCTTGCCACAATTCTGTCTCTGAGCTCTTCAGGCAGTTCCTTTGACCTCATGATTCTCATTTGCTCTGACATGCATTGTGATCTGGAAGGTCTTATATAGACAGGTGTGTGGCTTTCCTAATCAAGTCCAATCAGTATAATCAAACACAGCTGGACTCAAATGAAGGTGTAGAACCATCTCAAGGATGATCAGAAGAAATGGAAAGCACCTGAGTTAAATATATGAGTGTCACAGCAAAGGGTCTGAATACTTAGGACCATGTGATATTTCAGTTTTTCTTTTTTAATAAATCTGCAACAATGTCAACAATTCTGTGTTTTCTGTCAGTATGGGGTGCTATGTGTACATTCATGAGGAAGAAGAATGAACTTAAATGATTTTAGCAAATGGCTGCAATATAACAAAGAGTGAAAAATTTAAGGGGGTCTGAATACTTTCCGTACCCACTGTATATATATATATATATATATATATATACACATTATATATATAATGTATATATACTATAATATATTATTATAGTGTTATGCCCTTCAAAGTCCCATTAGAGGGTTTTTCTTGTGTCAATTAGGGATGTGGGCATTCCATGAGATGCTCCCCTTTATGACCTAACTATTTGCCCTTTATCTAGTCTAATTTCGGTAGTTATTGCCATTTCAATCATTTTTGGGAAGTTCATGATTTTTTGCCCTAGTCACTGGTGTATCAAAATGAGGGAAAATATCTCCAAACAGGGAAACCGACATAAATAAAACCATGATAGTAGTTCATGCGCCACCTTACTATCTATAAAAAAAAAAATATATATATTATTCGTTCGGAGTTCTACTTTAACTGTCACTAAGAGTTACGCAACCCAGGATGTATAAAGAAATGTTCCCTGGATTATGCAAGAATTAGAATTATTGTAAGGACAGTACTGGCT
Organism: Pelophylax lessonae; assembly: GCF_965119305.1. Taxonomy (NCBI): domain Eukaryota; kingdom Metazoa; phylum Chordata; class Amphibia; order Anura; family Ranidae; genus Pelophylax; species Pelophylax lessonae. The sequence continues at coordinate 14,932,845 of NC_138775.1, forward strand.
TACTTGGCTTACTAGAAAAGATTTATATGCACCGGCTGGTGCTCCATGGGCCAGGGGGGGGGGGGGGGCGGAAGACCGATCGCACCATACCCCCCCCCCGAACCACACCAGGCCGCACACCATCCCCCCCCCCGGACCACAGCTCTACGCCCCAAGCCCACCCTTTTTTTTAGCCTGTGAGAGCCTCTGGCTCTAATCACATGGTTAAAAAAAAAAAATCCCCATTGAACTCCATGTGTCCGGCACCCGCATGTAGATTAGGGGACCGGACGCATGGATAGGGGGGACAGCGCCCCTGCGCCCCATATGACCAGCCACCACTGGCACCGACCTATTCAGAGTTGCTTAAAGCGTAACTCCACTTTTGTTGAGAAAATAAACATTCCCCTCTCGGTGATCTCTGTACATTGCAGGGATTGTAACAAACTTTGTTGCAGATTTCTATCTTTTGCTCTTCTGAAGAAATCATTGTTTGTTCCTCTGTGCTGAGTTTGTCTAATGGGAGGGGTTTCATAATTATCTATCAGCTGTGGCAGCTGCAGAGCACTAATGAGGAAATCTACTGGACCTGCATCCCTTTAGCCGTGTTCCTATTGGGAGAATCTCACCAAAAATGACATTTATGTTGCAGGGGATGCCAGAAATCTGACTTGTATCTTAGTGCAGACTTCTGGGAAGATTGGTGAGCCAATCACACAAGCAGGAAATGATGTTTCTGGGGGTGTGGTCAGTATACATTCTGTGTACAGAATAGCTCCAGGCGGCCATATTGTATTGCATTTTCAGAAAATTACAACAGCTGCAGATTGAAAAGGAAAGGACATTTTTAATAACATTCAATTACAACATGATTTGTGTCACAATTGTATATGCTATATTGTTTTTTCTGTATTTTATATATTTTTTCCCCACGAAAGTGGAATTACCCTATAAAGGGTAACTCCCCTTTCATGGAATGATTCTATAAAAAATAAAATAAAATAATAAAAATATATACAATTGCTACACACGCCATTTTGTAATTTAATGTTATTAAAAAAAAAAAAATTCCCTTTCCTTTTCAATCTGTAATGGGTTATGGTAAGAAGGGACTAAAGAATTCCAACTAACGGAACCCAACAAATCCAAATTTGACCAATCATTGAGTTTGGATTTTTTTCCATTAACTGGTCCAATTTTTTTTAGCTACAAGTACAGCATATGCATCTGAATAACAGCTAAGACATGTGAAAAAGTAATGCAATGATTTAATTGAATGCATTTAAATTTTTAAGTTATAGTTATAATAATATTAATTAATAATTACCTAATTATATATTTATTTAATTTTATTTTAACTTATTAAGTGGTAGTAATAATAATAATAATAATAATAAAAAAAAAATGATCAGGCAAACCAATTTAGGTTAATTAAAGTCTAATATTATATCCAACATTTATTTTAGCTTTGGTTGAAGTGAAGAAGAGTTTTGAAAGGCTTTTTTTTATTGCTGCCCGGGTAAATATGAGAGGGGAAATCTCTCCAACTGGGACTCCGAAGACAATAACACTCAACAGAGCCTCTAACCCATCCTCAGTCCATATAAAAATATGTTTTATTTGGAGGGATATGATAATAATTGTGAGCAGAGGTCGGTAACACAACAGAGCAACCAAATTTTACCTTACACTCACTGTCAGTCGGGACGATAAAAGATTAATTCTGATTGGCTCGGCTTTGCCTCTTTAAACTCTTTCTTTAGCTTGTCATCTAATAATCACAATAATATTCATCTGACCGGTCTTTCTCCTCCTGTCCATTATTTCACCATTTCACAAGATTTGCGCTCAGACACTTGCGGTTTCCTGAGGCCGGTGGATGCTGTGTGTAAAATTCTCTAATGTGTAAACAAAAAGAAAAAAAAATTAAAATTTAATTTAAAAAATTAAAAATTTGAAATTAAATTTAAATCCGTCTCAGCAGTCACCACTCCCCTGGGTATAACAAAAAAAAAATTTCATTGAATGTGAAAAATTATTTTTATAGAGAAAGGATCTTTTGTGTGTTGTCGGTGTATACCTGTGTATTCTGTACATAATTATTTTAATATGGATATTGGAAGCCTGTACATATGACGCATGGTCCTTTTACCACCTGTATATGACTCAATAAAGGATGCATCTGAATCGACGTCTCCATGTTATATTTTTCACCGTAGGCAGACAAGGTGGATTTTTTTTTTCCCAGAAAAAAAAATTATTAATAAAAAAAAAAAAGGTAAAAGAACGCCATTGGAAGCTGAAGATTTGAAGGATTACTTTCTATAGTTGCATTTTTTTGCACATATATATAAAAAAAAAACATTATAAAAAAAAAAAAAGAAAAGTAAAGGAACGCCATTGGAAGCTGAAATTTAGGTATGGACTACTTTCTATAGTTGCATTTTTTTGCACATATATAAAAAAATAAAAAAAATATATAAAAAAAAAAAAGTAAAAGGAACACCATTGGAAGCTGAAGTTTAGGTATGAACTACTTTCTATAGTTGCATTTTTTTGCACATATATAAAAAAAAAAAAATAAAAAAAAACTATAAAAAAAAAAAAGAAAAGTAAAGGAACGCCATTGGAAGCTGAAATTTAGGTATGGACTACTTTCTATAGTTGCATTTTTTTGCACATATATATATATTTTATATATCCTATATCCTATTTTTGCTATTTTATTCAAATGAGGATTTATTTTATTTAGCACTTTCTATTATAGCAAGTAGCAAATTATTTATGTATTTTCAATTATTTAGCAAGCGCTGTGATTATTTATCCTTTTCTAGTTTATTTCCCTATTGGGTGAACAGCAGCTACTTATTGTTTTCCAATAATTAAACAAGCGCTGGGTTTTTTTGTACTACTTCTTTCTATAGTTACATTGTTCCAGCTTGGACCAATGTAAGTACACTATATTGTCAAAAGTATTGGGACGCCTGCCTTTACACACACATGAACTTTAATGGCATCCCAGTCTTAGTCCGTAGGGTTCAATATTGAGTTGGCCCACCCTTTGCAGCTATAATATGGGTGCCCCCAAGTTTCCAATTCTTATTATATTTCTATATTCCTTAGTTCTCTATTAAAGCTGAACTCCAGGATAAGCAAATATTATCTAAATCTATTCATCATAATGTGTTTTTTTTTTTTTATTAGTACATAGGGTCTTCATCGCAAATAGGCGGTGCCGGGTTTAACAGATTCTCCTCTCCATAAACCATCACTTACAGATCCAAGAGATTGCCTCTTCCTCTTCCCACTGATTCGATTGTTTTACTGTGCATATTTATTTATTTTTATGATGCCACTGTTATTGAATTGAGATCAAACTGTTTTGACATTTTTTATTATTAGCTATATTGCTTTGTAATTTAATTGGATTTACCGCCACACCATTCACTCTAATTTATGGCACATACATATTTACATAGGCCCAAGCCAGACCATCTATGTAAATATTGCCATACCTGGAATTCAGTTTATTTATTTTATTTTTTTATAGTTTTATATAGATTTGAGAAAGATCAGAAGCCCTGTCAGGTTTAAACTGCTATTCATGGCTCCCGAAGGATTTCCCTCCAGTTCAAGTCCCGCTGATAATGGTTTCACCAGACTGTAAAGCTGGATACACACTATACAACTTTTTTTGATAGATTTCCATTAGATTTACCTTCAACCATGTAGTGCAAGGGCCAGCCTGATTGCATACAAATTGAAAGAGTTTAGGTTTGACCTCATATTATATGGTTTTGGTAAATCTAAAGGAAAAATCTAAAGAAATTTGTATAGTGTGTATAGCCCATAAGTGAGGGGAAGTCTGCAAAATCAACACTAATAGTAAGCTGGATGGGGCCCCTACATGTAGCGTTTCCCCCGCAGGAGCCAATGGTTACTAGTTCCTCCTATTCCTGCCCAGCAGGGCAAAATGCATTTCCAACTTGCATCCAGACCTCAAAAAATTAGTCCATGGACTTGTTTTTGTTGTGTAATTGGGGATAAAAACTTGGATAGGGTATAGGGATTATGTGATGCCCAACTTGATTTGAAGAACAGAGATGAGGACAACTTCCTTCCTTTGTACAGAGGATAGATCCTGGACTTCTCTCCTTTGCTAGAAACACCCTGGAGCAGATTTACTAAAACTGTGCTATGCATAGTAACCAATTAGCTTCTTACTTCAATTTGTTCAATTAGGCTTTGCCACTAAACCTGGAAGCTGATTGGTTAATATCCAGATTCTGTGTGCACCAGTTTTAGTAAATCCCCCTCCAGTCTCTTTGGATAAGTGGCAAAGTCCCTTATAGGCCAGGAGCTCTCAGCCCCCTTTGGAAAATTGCACAAAATGTTGCAAAATTGCATGCAGAAGTATCTCCTCTCCTCTTGTAGAACTGCTCCCAGCTCCACCGCCTGCAGGAAATACCAGCCCTCCTGGCTGCTCCTCTACCAGCCCACTTGGCTGCTCTGAAGATCTCCTAGAACAAGGGATAAAAGGGTTAAGCACATCTCTGTCCTTTAAAAGCTTTCTACATGTGGCAGTCTCTCCCCTTGTGAATCCCTGGGTGTGCTGATTTACTCACTATGTCCTCCCTGCTGCTCTGTGGCAAGATTCCTTCTAAAACCAGGATGCTGAAAGGATTCTTCCAAGCCAACCTGAGTCTTAGCCTGGAGGAAGAGCCCCCCCCCCCCCCTCCTAGACCACAGGGGTCTCCTCTTAGGTCACCAACAGACTCCTCAGCGCTCCATCTGGCTAGGCTCCACCATATTTAAGGGCTGACACAGCTACCCTACCAGGCCTTTTGCCTGGGGATTGATCAGATTTCTTCAATTATGCAGATCAGGACCTTCTGGCTTCCGCCCATTAACTTCCAGATTTTCTCCAAACTTCTAGATCCAGGGGAGAGGTACCAGAGACCCGCCCTGCAGAGCCACCCAGCCTGACCTGCAGTAACCTGTCCCAATTACAGACTCACATAACCTACCATGAGTCATAAACTTAAATTTACTTACATTAATACTAGTAGCACACTAGAGTCTGCAACATCATCTTCCCCTACTCTGGTTATTTGTCTGTGTTGCTGGTCGAGATTTCCCTTCACTTCCTGTCTGGCCAACAGAGCAGGAAGTATGGGGAAATCTCTCTAGCAGAGCATTGGATAGCAGGTAAAGCCAGGAAGAGGTTCTAATTCTCCTTCATGCTATCCAACACTTTAAAAAAAATATTTTGAATAGATATACACTTTAACCACTTATGGATGGCCGTCCACAATGTGCTGTGGATGGGCGGTCCGCAAACGCACAGCGAACTACCCCTATATCGCTGTACAATACCCCTGCCGGCACTTTCTGTACACAGCAGGAGCCTGTCAGCAAGTCTCGACCAGTCCTAATTCACGAGCAGGAACTGCTGATCGGCTGTGTCCAATCACAGCCCAGAGCTCTGTGTTGACAATCAACATAGAGCTTTGTACAGAGAGAATGATCTCTGTTTCTCATCTCTGCAAAGTAGGGATGAGAAACTTAGAGATCTCTTAGTAAAAGCAGCACACATTACACATATTAAACATAGTTAGGCACACATTTAACCTCTTGATCACCCTAAATGTTATCCCCTTCCAAGCCAGTGTCATTAGTACAGTGTATAGTATTATCACTGATCACTGTATTCGTGTCACTGGTGATGTCAGTGGCAGTTAGTGTTCCCAAAAGCGTTAGTGTCAGATTGCCGCACTATCGCAGTCCCATTCATTCAGTCCCATCACTGCCATTAGTAGTTTAAAATACAAATCCAGTATATATACCATAGTTTGTAGACATTAAGGTCCATAAAGACACGGACGAGAGAGTTTGGAGTGGAGGAAATTGTCCTAACCTCAACTCCATAGAACACCTTTGGGATGAATTAGAGTGGAGACAACCCCCCCCCCCCCCCCCCACCAAATGATTTGGACCAGTTCACGAAGCAAGGTTCATAAAGACATGGATGAGCGAGTTTGGGATAGAGGAACTTGACTGCTCTGAAAAGAGTCCTGACTTTAAACCAACAGAATTCCTTTGGGATGAATTAGAGAGCAGACTGCGAGCAAGGCCTTCTCGCCCAACATCAGTGCCTGACCTCACAAATGCGCTTCTGGAAGAATGGTCAAACATTTTCATAGACACACTCCTAAACCTTGTGGACAGCCTTCCCAGAAGAGTTGAAGCTGTTATAGCTGTAAAGGGTGGGCCAACCCAATATTGAACCCTACGAACTAAGACTGGGATGCCATTAAAGTTCATGTGTGTGTAAAGGCAGGTGTCCCAATACTTTTGACAATATAATGTATGTATGTATCATACCTGTGCTATCCCTGTGGAAACTGGAAATCACTGTAGTAGTCACCACCAGTGCCGGGACAAGGTCATCCAGCTCCCAGGGCAAGGATGCCAAACTGCGCCCCCCCCCCCTCCCCTTCTCATAGGGTTAAGTTCAGGGTGCCCCCACCCCTGCAATAAACCCAATATTGAACCCTACGAACTTTGACTGGGATGCCATCAAAGTTCATGTGCGTGTAAAAGCAGGTGTCCCAATACTTCTGACAATATAGTGTATGCAGTAGAATACATATTGGACAAAGTTTATTAAGAAATCACATTCAGAAAAAAATATATATATATACATATATATATATATATATTCATCCAGCTCCCAGGGCAAGGATGCCAAACTGCGCCCCCCCCCCCTCCCCTTCTCATAGGGTTAAGTTCAGGGTGCCCCCACCCCTGCAATAAACCCAATATTGAACCCTACAAACTTTGACTGGGATGCCATCAAAGTTCATGTGCGTGTAAAAGCAGGTGTCCCAATACTTCTGACAATATAGTGTATGCAGTAGAATACATATTGGACAAAGTTTATTAAGAAATCACATTCAGAAAAAAATATATATATATACATATATATATATATATATATATATATATATATATATATATATATATATATATATATATATATATATATATATTTATTTTTCTGGATGTGATTTATTAATAAACTTTGTCCAAAATGTATTCTATTGCATACACTATATATATATATATATATATATATATATATATATATATATATATATATATATATATATATATATATATATTTTTTTTTTTTTTTTATGTGATTTCTTAATAAACTTTGTCCAAAATATATATATATATATATATATATATATATATTATATTATTTTTTTCTGTATATGTTTTGTAGCAGAAAGTAAAAAATATTGAGTTTTTTTCAAAAGTTTTTTTCTTTTTTTCGTTTATATCGTAAAAAAATAAAAAACCCAGTGGTGATCAAATGCCACCAAAAGAAAGCTCTAAGTGTGTGAAAAAATTATATAAACTTTGTTTGGGTACAGCGGTGCATGACTGCACAATTGCCAGCTAAAGTAGTGCAGTGCTGAATAGCAAAAAATGGCCTAGTCATGAAGGGGGTAAAATCTTCCGGAGCTCAAGTGGTTAAGAAATTATTTGGAGTTTCATTTTTGCATCTCTTAACATGCAAATGTCCACTTTAGTGCCTAAGAAAGTATAAAAACCTATATTGCCTATTGTACCCTATTCAGTCCCACCACTGATAACGCCCCCCCCCCCCCCCTCCACCCCCCATACCCAAACTCTGCACTTAATAGAGCATCTGCACTCCCCTTCACCACTACAGATTTAGCCAATAGAGTTTCAAAGCTTAAAAAATCCACTTAGCATTTGCTGACCTTTTTCCTAAAAATGTAAAAACTTTTATTAATTATATTTTTTAATAAAATGACCTTTTCATTTCACCGGCCACGATTTTGTATAATAGTGGAAAAAAATTGAATTTCTCTTTCTGGCAGATGTGACAACAATCGAATATTTGCAGGCATCATTTCTAAAAAAAAACCTGCCCCTGTCAAAGGGTATCTGTAGCCAAAACATTTATTTTAGCATTAACCACTTCATCTCCGGAAGGTTTACCCCCCTTCTAACCAGGCCATTTTTTGCAATACGGCACTGCGTTATTTTAACTGACAATTGCGCGTTCGTGTGACGCTGTACCCAAATATAATGTATATCTTTTTTTCTCCACCAATAGATCTTTCTTTTGGTGGTATTTGTTTACCTCGGCAGTTTTTATTTTTTGCGCTATAAACAAAAGAAAAACAGACAATTAAAAAAAAAACGATATTTTTTATTTTCTGCTATAAAACATATCCAATAAAAAAAAAAAAAAATTAAAAAATCGAATTTCTTTATCAATTCACAGTATATCACAAAAGTGAGTACACCCCTCACATTTTTGTAATTTTTTTTATTTTTTTATTTTTTATTATTTTTTATCTTTTCATGTGACAACACTGAAGAAATGACACTTTGCTACAATGTAAAGTAGTGAGTGTACAGCTTGTATAACAGTGTAAATTTGCTGTCCCCTCAAAATAACTCAACACACAGCCATTAATGTCTAAACCACTGGCAACAAAAGTTAGTACACCCCTAAGCAAAAATGTCCAAATTGGGCCCAATTAGCCATTTTCCCTCCCCGGTGTCATGTGACTCGTTAGTGTTACAAGGTTTCAGGTGTGAATGGGGATAAGGTGTGTTAAATTTGGTGTTATCGCTCTCACTCTCTTATACTGGTCACTGGAAATTCAAGATGGCACCTCATGGCAAAGAACTCTCTGAGGATCTGAAAAAAAAGAATTGTTGCTCTACATAAAGATGGCCTAGGCTATAAGAAGATTGCCAAGACCCTGAAACTGAGCTGCAGCATGGTGGCCAAGACCATACGCTCAGATTAGGCCCCGCCATGGTCGACCAAAGAAGTTGAGTGCACGTGCTCAGAGTCATATCCAGAGGTTGTCTTTAGGAAATAGACGTATGAGTGCTGCCAGCATTGCTGCAGAGGTTGAAGGGGTGGGGGGTCAGCCTGTCAATGCTCAGACCATACGCCGCACACTGCATCAAATTGGTCTGCATGGCTGTCGTCCCAGAAGGAAGCCTCTTCTAAAGATGATGCACAAGAAAGCCTGCAAACAGTTTGCTGAAGACAAGCAGACTAAGGACATGGATTACTGGAACCATCTCCTGTGGTCTCATGAGACCAAGATACACTTATTTGGTTCAGATGGTGTCAACCGTGTGTGGCGGCAACCAGGTGAGGAGTACAGAGACAAGTGTGTCTTGCCTACAGTCAAGCATGGTGGTGGGAGTGTCATGGTCTGGGGCTGCATGAGTGCTGCCAGCACTGGGGAGCTACAGTTCATTGAGGAAACCATGAATGCCAACATGTACTGTGACATACTGAAGCAGAGCATGATCCCCTCCCTTCGGAGACTGGGCCGCAGGGCAGTATTCCAACATGATAACCACCCCAAACACACCTCCAAGATGACCACTGCCTTGCTAAAGAAGCTGAGGGTAAAGGTGATGGACTGGCCAAGCATGTCTCCAGACCTAAACCCTATTGAGCATCTGTGGGGTATCCTCAAACGGAAGGTGGAGGAGCGCAAGGTCTCTAACATCCACCAGCTCCGTGATGTCATCATGGAGGAGTGGAAGAGGACTCCAGTGACAACCTGTGAGGCTCTGGTGAACTCCATGCCCAAGAGGGTTAAGGCAGTGCTGGAAAATAATGGTGGCCACACAAAATATTGACACTTTGGGCCCAATTTGGACATTTTCACTTAGGGGTGTACTCACTTTTGTTGCCAGCGGTTTAGACATTAATGGCTGTGTGTTGAGTTATTTTGAGGGGACAGCAAATTTACACTGTTATACAAGCTGTACACTCACTACTTTACATTGTAGCAAAGTGTCATTTCTTCAGTGTTGTCACATGAAAAGATAGAATAAAATATTTGCAAAAATGTGAGGGGTGTACTCATGAAATTGATGAATTAAAACAAAACATTTTTTTTTTCATTCTGCACATGTCTGGAACTGCCTCAGTAACACAAGGGTTTAAACAGCAAAACAGTCCCTAGGATCCCACATCCCTCATGGTGTCTCCAGATACTTTTTCAACTTATTGGTTGAACTGGATGGACTTGTCTCTTTTTTTAATCAGACTAACTATGAAACTATGGGGTTTATTTACTAAAGGCAAATCAACTGTGCACTTCAAGTGCACTACAAGTGCACCTGGAAGTAGATCTGAGGGGAACGTGCAAGGAAAATAAAAAAACACCATCTTTGCTTGCACATGATTGGATGATAGAAATCAGCAGAGCTTCGCCTCAGATCTACAGCGACTACACTTGCAGTGCACAGTGGATTTGCATTCAGTAAATAAACCCCATTGCTCTGTGAAACTCCAGGCCAGATCCTCAGTGCACCCCCTTACTTAGCTCTGAACTGCGTCCCCCCCCCCCAGCTCTAAAATAGCTGTGACCTCAATTAATTCTCTGCAGGCTTCATTTGACTTGCCCAGAGGGACACCAGCCCTTCCATGCTGGAATCTCTTCCTTCAGTGCAAGAACCTTGCTACTCCAGGTCTCACCCTATTTATGGTCTCTCTCTCCACCTTCTGGGCACACCTCCCCAGGGATTGGTTAGAGTTCCATAAATATTCAAGTTCAGAACTGCCTCTTGCAGCCCTCTACATTCTATAATAACTAGAAGGTATGGAGAAGTAGTGGAACCTGCAACCTGTGAGACCCAGAACAGCCAAAACAAATCACATACCGCTCCTCTGACTACAGAGGAGCCAAAATGACTCAATTTACCTTAACCTCTCTAGAAACCTAATCTAAGAGGGTGCTACATCTGTTACCTGGCCAAGTTATTCCTGTGTCCACACCTGCACATTGCAAACCCCAGGAGCCGTGCACCTGTTTTTCACTCCTCCAGGTCATGATCTAAAGAAATCCCCGATCCCCTCTGTACCGATCTCAGGCTCTCTCCTTCCAGTCACATTGCTTTTTTAGAGGGTATTTGTGGTGTTATATTGCCTCCTTACCTCGTAATTTAATTTTATAATTGCCACACTGCAATCAAGGATTGACACAGGCGTAACTGAACTCCAACCACTGATCTGGATCTGCAAAACAACGTTATTTGCAGTGATGGGAAAAGAACCCACAGTTGAGAATCCACATATATACACATTCCAGTGGCAGCTGGTGTTCCATGGGCCGGAGGGAGGCAGCAGACGGACCACACCAGCTCCAGCCCGCACACCATACCCCCCGATCGCCAGTTCACTCACCATGGACTGACATGTGGAGGGCAGGCAGCGGCGTTGACGGCTTCCCCATCAGTCTCCTCTGTGGGTTGGGCTTCGCCTGCGTCTCCTCCCTCCTCCTTGGCCAATAGCATGGCTTCTCCTTTAGGCCAATCAGGAAACGGGTCTCAGGACCCGCTTCCTGATTGGCCAGGAGGAGAATCTGTGTGACAATAGCGAATATTTATTCGCTATTGTCACACAACTGGGTGGACTCAGGGCGCAGTGTTATGCGCCCCGAGCCCACCCTTTTTTGAAGCCTATTAGAGCCTCTGGCTCTAATCATGTGCTTCAAAAAAAAAAAACCCCATTGGAATCAATGCGTCCGGCGCCCTGCATGTAGATTAGGGGGCCGGACGCATTGGAAGGGGGTGCAGCGCCCCTGCGCCCCAATGGACGGGCCGCCACTGACACATTCCAATGTAGAGCGCCAAAGAAACGCCCAAGAGTCCAAAATCTTTAAGGGCTCATATACACTTGCTTCATCTTTAGCACACATTAAAGCACCTTTACTGAAGCTTGGCAAATGCCCTGTTTATTGATTTTCTATTTGATTTAAAGGGGCCAGGTAGGACCCCAGCTCAGTATCACTCCCACTCAGCAGATCCCCAGCTCATTAGTACCCCTGTTCAACAGATCCCCAGCTCATTAGTACCCTCCTTAGCAGATCCCCTGCTCAGTAGTACCCCCAGTTTTGCTGATGCCCCATTGAGTATAAAACCCCAAGCTCTGCTGATCCCCCAGCTCTGGTGATTCTGCACTCAGTAGTAACCCCCTAGCTCTGCTGATGCCCCGCTCAGTAGTTGTAACAGAATCACGATCCCACAATGTGTTTGTGTGCTTTAAAGTAATCCAAACCATAGTCTCAGTGTCCACTAAGTAGCTGTCCATCATTTTATTGGTCACCCTGTGCCCCTAATAGACAGAGGGTGACTTACACATACGAGGGGCCTAGGGAGCTGAGAGAGGGATTTCTCAACCTCTCTAAGGTAAGCTGTGTTCCACGGGTCCCCCAACCAGAGTGACTCCTGTCACAGTAGTACCCCTATCTCTGCAGATCCCCACTCAGTAGTAACCCCCAGCTCTGCTGATTCCCCACTCAGTGGCAACCTCCAGCTCTGCTGATCCCCCACTCAGTGGTAACCCCCAGCTCTGCTGATCCCCCACTCAGAAGTAACACCCAGCTCTGCTGATGCCCCACCCAGTAGTAACCCCGAGCTCTGCTGATCTCCCACTCAGCAGTAAACCCCAGCTCTGCTAATCCCCCACTCAGTAGTAAACCCCAGCTCTGCTGATCCCCACTCAGAAGTAACACCCAGCTCTGCTGATGCCCCACCCAGAAGTAACCCAGAGCTCTGCTGGCTGATCTCCCACTCAGTAATAACCCCCAGCTCTGCTGATCCCCCACACAGAAGTAACACCCAGCTCTGCTGATGCCCCACCCAGTAGTAACCCCGAGCTCTGCTGATCTCCCACTCAGCAATAACCCCCAGCTCTGCTAATCCCCCACTCAGTAGTAACCCCAGCTCTGGTGATCTTCCTCTTCTACAGTCCCCGCTCACCTCTTGTTATGTTGCTCCCACGCTATGCACCAAGTGTGACATCTGCTAAGTCTGCTTTTCTGGTCCCCCTTTTATGGACATCAAAGTCGCATTACAAGTCATTCCCTATGTTTTCCAAAAATAACCATTGATATATGTGCAACTTAAAGTTGCAGCAACTTCAAAGTAGTTTATGTACAACTTTGGTCCAACTTTAATGCAACTTGAGGGCCATAGACTTCAATGTTAATCCTCAAAAGTTGCATGAAAGTTGTACCTGGATGTTTTACATGCAACAGTTGTCCATCACTGGTCAAAGCCAAAGTTGTATCCAAGTCGCACCCATCCAAAGCTGCCTCAAAGTTCTGTCAAAGTTGCTTTAAAGTTGCACCAAAGTTGCACTCCAAAGTCGGTGCAACTTTGGAGTCACCAAGTGTGAATGGTGCCTAAAACTGCAGCCAGCAGTATAAGATATTTTGATTGTTTCTGGTACAAAGAATTGCTGCGCTAATTTAACTGTTAGCCAACTCCCATGCAGAAAGAAGAAAAGAGCTACTCAGTAGTAACCCCCCAACTCTGCTGATCCCCCACTCAGAAGTAACAACCAGCTCCGCTGATGCCCCACTCAGTAGTAATCCCCAGCTCCACTGATCCCCCACTCAGTAGTAGTCCCCAGCTCTGCTGATCCCCCGCTCAGTAGTAACTCCCAGCTCTGCTGATCCCCCACTCAGTAGTAATCCCTAGCTCTGCTGATCCCCCGCTCAGTAGTAATCCCCAGCTCTGCTGATCCCCCGCTCAGTAGTAACCCCCAGCTCTGGTACAAAGAATTGTTGCGCTGGTTAAGCTATCAGCTCACTCCCATGCAGGAAGACGGAAAGCGTTAAATGCGATCCTTTATCTCTCAAGGTTATCTGCACTGTGCAGTATAGTGGGAAATTATTAGGACAAGAGATAAATTGGATAAGTATAGAGAAAAAAAACGAAATGTTCTTTTTAACACCTGTTGTCCCCCACTTATCGAGACCCCGAATATACTTTTTTTTTTTTAATTTAAGTGTTTCCATGGTGACAATCAATCAATCCTGTTGTAGAGGTCTGATCCACTTGGGATTATTAGTCATGGATGTCTCCCTCGTTCTACCCCCTAATTAGTAGCCCAATCAATTAATGGCAGTCTCTGCAATTAGAGCGCTAGAGATGGAAATCTTCAAACGCTGCTAGTTAAACCTTTGTCTGCAGACTGGTTGGTGAGCAGGTACTTCTAAGCTGCAGGCTGATCAAAGCCAGAGGGGCTGGCTGGCCCTCCCGGGGGCGCTGTACCCCCTCGTGTTTTAATTAATTTTCCATCTCCAATCCTAATGAGGGCGGAAAAAAAAAAGTCGGGAGCGTGTGAGCGGCGCGGATGAGGGAGGGCGGCGGTGGGAGGCATTACACAGTATAGCGCTTTGGCAAACATCCCCGTTTAACACAAGAGGTGCTTGCGTTGAACAGATTTATTTTCGGCAGGTTCAAGTCAATGTAAATTCAGAAAAAGGTCACCTGAATACATTTATTAAAGTAGAACTCCAGCCAATTAAAGACTGGGTACAAATATCTTGTTAATAAAAAAAAAAATGTAATTACAAACTCAGCTTTTGCTGCAAAATTCACCCTAATTTCAGAAATTTCCGCTGCAGTACTTTTTTCTGCCACTAGATGGCCAGCATCAGTCAAGCCACTTCCTCTGAGTACTGGACCTGCCACCAGCCTGCGACTGGACAGTGAAAGGAGAAGCAGCACAGTGACAAGCTCATCTCTCTGTCACTCTGTGCACAAAAAAACAGAGAAAGGAAAAGGAGAACACAACTGGAGTTGTAAACCCAAGCAGGCAATAAGTTTACCTTTTCATGACCCCGCTATAGCTGATTGATGGCTGCAGCGTGGTCACACTGTGCCAGGAGGCCGTCATATGACGTCCTCCCGTGCTCGCGCTGCCTGCTCCCTGTGATCGGATTGGGGTAGAGAGCCAATCACGACGGCTCTTTACCACGTGATTAGCTGTGTCCAGTCACAGCTGATCACAATGTAAACAGGATTTGCCGGTTATCGGCAATCCTTTCCTAACCCTGACAGCGCATGAGGAGCAGAGCCGATAACAGACAAATCCACACACTCAGTGACCTAATGATCAGTGCAGCCCCAACAGTGCCCACCAGTGCTTACAATAGCCAATCAGTGCCCACCAGTGCTGCCAATAGCGAATCACTGCCTACCAGTGTTTCCAATCAGTGCCCAACAGGGCTGCCAATCAGTGCCCAACAGTAATGGCTGTCAGTGCCTATCAGTGCCATCTATCAGTGATGCCTATCAGTGCCCATCAGTGCTGCCTATCAGTGCTGCCTATCAGTGCCCATCAGTGTCACCTCATCAGTGCCCATCAGTGTCACCTCATCAGTGCCCATCTGTGTCACCTCATCAGTGCCCAACAGTGTCACCTCATCAGTGCCCATCAGTGCAGTCTATCAGTGCACATCAGTGTAGCATATCAGTGCCTATCAGTGCAGAATCATCAGCGCACATCAGTGAAGGAGAAAAACAAATTATTTACAACATTTTATTATAGAAACTAAGAAAACTTTTCTTTTTCTCAGATTTTTATTTTTTTTCCATTGTGCCCATCAGTGCAGCCTATCAGTGCCCATCAGTGCTGCCTATCATTGCCCATCAGTGCTGCCTCATCAGTGCCCATCAGTGTCACCTCATCAGTGCCCATCAGTGTCATCTCATCAGTGCCCAACAGTGTCACCTCATCAGTGCCCATCAGTGTCACCTCATTAGTGCCCATCAGTGTCACCTCATCAGTGCCCAACAGCGTCACCTCATTAGTGCCCATCAGTGCAGCCTATCCGTGTAGCATATCAGTGCCCATCAGTGCAGCCTCATCAGCACACATCAGTGTCACCTCATCAGTGCCCATCAGTATCACCTCATCAGTGCCCATCAGTGTCACCTCATCAGTGCCCAACAGTGTCACCTCATCAGTGCCCATCAGTGCCCATCCGTGTCACCTCATTAGTGCCCATCAGTGTCACCTCATCAGTGCCCAACAGCGTCACCTCATTAGTGCCCATCAGTGCAGCCTATCCGTGTAGCATATCAGTGCCCATCAGTGCAGCCTCATCAGCACACATCAGTGAAGGAGAAAAACAAATTATTTACATTTTATTACAGAAACTAAGAAAACTTTTTTTTTTCTGTATTTTTTTCCATTTCTTTAGCAAATATCGGTGCCGCCTCATGAGTGCCCATCAGTGTGACCTCATGAGTGCCCAACAGTGTCACCTCATAAGTGTCCATCAGTGTAGCCTATCAGTGTCCATCAGTGTAGCATATCAGTGCCCATCAGTGCCGCCTCATCAGCACACATCATTGAAGGAGAAAATTTAATTATTCACAACATTTTATTACAGAAACTAAGAAAACTTCCTCTTTTATTTTGAGATTTTTGGTCTTTTTTCCATTTGTTTAGCAAAAAAAAAAAAAACCCAGTAGTGATGAAATACTACCAAAAGAAAGCTCTGTCTGTCTTGAAAAAATTAAAAAAATTTAGTTTGGGTACAGCGTAGCATGACTGCGCAATTGTCAATCAAAGTCTGACAGCGCTGAAAGCTGAAAATTGGCTTGGACAGGAAGAGGGTAAAAGTCCTCGGTAGACAAGTGGTTAAAGCTGCACTCCAGCCAAAAATAAAAAGACGAAAAACAATACCCCAATAAAAGATAAAATAAACCAACAACTGCTGCAATATTCACACTCAATCCAGAGATTTTCCTTACAGTACTTTTTTCTGCCACTAGATGTCATCAGACTGATGTTCAGAATCATTTAACCCAATTTCTCTCAGCCCAGGTCATCTTAGACCTGGCCCAGCCTGTGACTGGACAGTAAAAGCAGCATGGTGATGAACTCCATCCATCCCAGTGTGGTCAGTTTTCTGGCTGTGCTGGGATCTCAGCCTGCCTGTTTTCCAATAGCTAAGACTTGTGCTGATACGCTCCCCCCCCCCCCCCCCCCCTGACGCACAGCCATTCACTGGCAAAATTGGTGTACTGCTGTTTCTCTTCCCCCAATTCTCTGACCCACTTATGCAGCTGAGAACATAGGGAATGTGATCAGACATAAAAATGGGGGTAACAAAAGGTATTTATAATGTTTTTTTTATATTTATACGATCATTTTTTGTCTTTCATTTATATTTTAAACTGAATGGGTTGTTTTACGAGGTGCAAGTTCACATATCTGAGCTGGAGAAAAGTTATTAGATCACACAGACACAGACGCAGACACAGACACAGGCGCAAGTATAACACAGGGTTGGGTGCCAACAAAAGTATCAATGATAAAGACTGGTTCAATAAAACCACTTAGAATGGAATGTTCTGTCTCCACCTGGTGTTTAGATACGGTAATGCATAAATGAAGGATGCATTATACTGCAATGAAGCTTCTGCTGCCTTGGTTAGGGAATCATTTATTTACTAGTTTGTCTCTAAAATAAAATTAAAAACCAGGGTAAAATAACATTTATATTCTCTGAGTCTAATTAGGTATTTGATCATCATAAAAATCAATCTGCTTGCAGGCAAAAAAAAGGCATTTCCTCAGCCCCCTCCCCAAGGGTCAGACTGCAACATTGTAGCTTTGTAGCAAAATCGCAAAGTGAGAGGCTGCAGCAGTTATATCACATAATTTCATATCCTCATACACACAGGGATTTTATAGATACAGGCTCCGTAAACTAGGCTATAATGCAGTGGTCTCCAAATTGTGGCCTGGGGGCCCGATGCAGCCCCTTGCTTACCTTAATCTGGCCCTTGGGACACTTTTTCTCCAATTGACACCAATGATGGGACACTATTCCTCCCATTCATACCAACAATGAGGCACTTACCCTCCCACTGACACAAATGATGGACACCATTCCTCCCACTGACACCAATGATGGGGCACTATTCCTCCCACTGACACCAATGATGGGGCACCATTCCTCCTACTGACACCAATGATGGGGCACTATTCCTCCCACTGACACAAATGATGGGGCACTATTCCTCCCACTGACACCAGTGATGGGGGACTATTCCTTCCACTGATAACAATGATGGGGCACTATTCCTCCCACTGAAACCAATGATGGGGCATTATTCCTCCCACTGACACCAATGATGGGGCACTATTACTCCCACTGATATCAATGATGGGACACTCTTCCTCCCACTGACACCAATGATGGGGCATTATTCCTCCCACTCATGCCAACAATGAGGCACTATTCCTCCCACTGACACAAATGATGGACACCATTCCTCCCACTGACACCAATGATGGACACCATTCCTCCCACTGACACCAGTGATGGGGCACTATTCCTCCTACTGACACCAATGATGGGGCACTATTTCTCCCACTGACACCAATGATGGGGAACTATTCCTCCCACTGACACCAATGATGGGGCACTATTCCTCCCACTGACACCAATGATGGGACACTTTTCCTCCCAATGACACCAATGATGGGGCACAATTCCTCCTACTAAAACCAATGATGGGGCCTTGTTTAGTCCCACTGGTGCTGGGAAATGTTCTACTTTCACTGGTCACAGTCTGACCCTCCTAAAGCCTGAAGGACAGTAAACTGGCCATTTGTTTAGAAAGTTTGGAAGACCCCCTGCTATAATGCATGCAAAACTTTTAAAATGTTGTCACTAAGCTCACATCAGTGACTTTGCCAAGACGGAAATAGTTTCTCCACCCTAAACTCGCTCATCCATGTCTTTATGGACATTGCTTGATGCACAGGTGCGCAGTCATGCTGGAACAGAAAGGGGCCATCCCCAAACTGTTCCCACAAAGATGGGAGCATGAAATTGTGAAAAACTTCTTGGTATGCTGACGCCTTAAGAGTTCCCTTCACTGGAACTAAGGGGCCAAACCCAACCCCTGAAAAACAACCCCACACCATAATCCCCCCCTCCACCAAATGATTTGGACCAGTGCACAAAGCAATATCCATAAAGACATGGATGAGGGAGTTTGGGGTGGAGGAACTTGACTGGCCTGCACAGAGTCCTGACCTCAACCCGATAGAACACCATTGGGATGAATTAGAGTGGAGCCTGCGAGACAGACCTTCTCGTCCAACATCAGTGCTTGACCTCACAAAGGCGCTTCTGAAAAAATGGTCAAACATTCCCATAGACACACTCCTAAATCTTGTGGACAGCCTTCCCAGAAGATATATATACAGTATCTCACAAAAGTGAGTACACCCCTCACATTTTTGTAATTATTTTATTCTATCTTTTCATGTGACAACACTGAAGAAATGACACTTTGCTACAATGTAAAGTAGTGAGTGTACAGCTTGTATAACAGTGTAAATTTGCTGTCCCCTCAAAATAACTCAACACACAGCCATTAATGTCTAAACCGCTGGCAACAAAAGTGAGTACACCCCTAAGTGGAAATGTCCAAATTGGGCCCAAAGTGTCAAAATTTTGTGTGGCCGCCATTATTTTCCAGCACTGCCTTAACCCTCTTGGGCATGGAGTTCACCAGAGCTTCACAGGTTGCCACTGGAGTCCTCTTCCCCTCCTCCATGATGACATCACAGAGCTGATGAATGTTAGAGACTTTGCGCTCCTCCACCTTCTGTTTGAGGATGTCCCACAGATGCTCAATAGGGTTTAGGTCTGGAGACATGCTTGGCCAGTCCATCACCTTTACCCTCAGCTTCTTTAGCAAGGCAATGGTCATCTTGGAGGTGTGTTTGGGGTCGTTATCGTGTTGGAATACTTCCCTGCGGCCCAGTCTCTGAAGGGAGGGGATCATGCTCTGCTTCAGTATGTCACAGTACATGTTGGCATTCATGGTTCCCTCAATGAACTGTAGCTCCCCAGTGCTGGCAGCACTCATGCAGCCCCAGACAATGACACTCCCACCACCATGCTTGACTGTAGACAAGACACACTTGTCTTTGTACTCCTCATCACGGTTGACACAATCTGAACCAAATACCTTTATCTTGGTCTCGTCAGACCACAGCATGGGCGTCCGCAGAACTTTTTTCACGGGGGGGGGGATAATTTTAAGGTCACCCATGCTCCGCCCCTTTTCAACAATGTCATGAAGGGGAGGGGCTTAGTCATTATACTTATTTTGAGTATATTCCCTTAAAGCATGTTATACAGCACAGTGCTTTGCTGTGTATTTTGGCCACTTCTTTCACCTAAAATACCTGGCTGATCCTGCCTGGCTATGTCCTCCCCTCTGTAAACTGACCACGGTATACCATGGCTGCTGAGCCCTGACACTGTGGTCAGTTTACGTGCCTCCATCATCAGCAGCCCTCCTGTCCTCCTCTGTCCTCTCTCCCCCCCCCCCCTCCCTCCCTGCCTGTCTGCTCCTGTGTTAGTGACCACCCCCCCCCCCTCTCCTGCTGCTGTAGTTTCATTTAAAGTTTCATATCCTGTCTACAGTCTGTTTAATAATCCTGTGTGCCCCTGTGTCTGTTTTATTATAAAAATAAGCCATTCTTTACAAGTATAGAGTGCCACTCGCCGCTCACGTGACCCGCCACCTCTCTCCTCCTCTCCTCTTCCCCTCCTCCTCCCCTCTCAACTGACATCAGTGAGGAATCCTTGACCTCGCCTGCTGCTGGCAGCTGTCAGCCGGAGAGAGGAGAGAGCCGACAGGTCACGTGAGCGGCGCTCGGCCCTCTGAAAACTGGTAAAGAACAGCTTATTTTTTTAAAACACAGACACACATGATTAATAAACAGAACAGACAGGATGGTGTAAAGTGGCTTAACAACCACTTAAAAGAGGAAGTTGAGATTCCAAGGGGGGGCATTTGCCCCCCCTTGCCCCTACCTGCGGATGCCCATGGACCACAGGACAGGCTTCCAGTAATCCATGTCCTTAGTCTGCTTGTCTTCAGAAAACTGTTTGCGGGCTTTCTTGTGCATCATCTTTAGAAGAGGCTTCCTTCTGGGATGACAGCCATGCAGATCAATTTGATGCAGTGTGCGGCGTATGGTCTGAGCACTGACAGGCTGACCCCCCACCCCTTCAACCTCTGCAGCAATGCTGGCAGCACTCATACGTCTATTTCCCAAAGACAACCCCTGCATATGACGCTGAGCACGGGCACTCAACTTCTTTGGTCGACCATGGCGAGGCCTGTTCTGAGTGGAACCTGTACTGTTAAACCACTCTATGGATTTGGCCACCGTGCTGCAGCTCAGTTTCAGGGTCTTGACAATCTTCTTATAGCCTAGGCCATCTTTATGTAGAGCGACAATTCTTTTTTTCAGATCTTCAGAGAGTTTTAAAGGAGAAGTACAACCAAAGCTTGTTTGGCTACACTTCTCCTGTGGATCACAGGAGTTCATTTCCTTCTGCATTTCTGTGACCCATTTTCAGCAGAAAGCAGGCTGAAGCCCGCTGTCGGCTGACGTCACAGAGCCGGTCCAAGCTCAGGCAAGATTGCAACTATATGGTTGGGATCTGCCCACAAGCCTGGACTGGCACCCAGCCATCGCTGGACTGGCCTACTGGGATAGCGGGAAATTTCTAGGTAGGCTGCCTGCCCTGGAGCCGCTGTCAGCTAGGAGCTTTGGGACTTCTTTTTTGTTTTGTACAAGAACAGCTCAGAGAGAAGCGGCAGCTTTGCTGTGAACAGGAGTTTGGGCTGTCCCTGGAGCCCAGGCTGCTCTACCAGCCTCTTTGCAGCCACCCACCTGGGCTGTCCCTGGAGCCTGTGGCCGCCCAGCTGGGCTGTTCCTAGAGCATGTGGCCATCCAGCTAGGCTGTTCCCGGAGCCTGCGGCCACCCAGCTGGGCTGTTCCTGGAGCCTGCGGCCACCCAGCTGGACTGTTCCTGGAGCCTGAGGCCGCCCAGCTGGTCTATTCCTGGAGCCTGCGGCCGCCCAGCTAGGATGTTCCTGGAGCCTGTGGCCGCCCAGCTGGACTGTTCCTGGAGCCTGTGGTTGCCCAGCTGGGCTGTTCCTGGAGCCTGCGGCCGCCCAGCTAGGATGTTCCTGGAGCCTGTGGCCGCCCAGCTGGACTGTTCCTGGAGCCTGTGGTTGCCCAGCTGGGCTGTTCCTGTAGCCTGCGGCCGCCCAGCTAGGATGTTCCTGGAGCCTGTGGTTGCCCAGCTGGGCTGTTCCTGTAGCCTGCGGCCGCCCAGCTAGGATGTTCCTGGAGCCTGTGGTTGCCCAGCTGGACTGTTCCTGGAGCCTGCGGCCGCCCAGTTGGGCTGTTCCTGGAGCCTGCGGCCGCCCAGTTGGGCTGTCCCTGGAGCCTGTAGCCACCTAGCTGGGCTGTTCCTGGAGGCTGTGGCCACCCAGCTGGGCTGTTCCTGGAGGCTGTGGCCACCTAGCTGGGCTGTTCCTGGAGCCTGTGGCTACCCAGCTGGACTGTGACTAGCGGTCAGCTCAGCTGACTGGTGAGCAACATGAAGTGGAAGGGGTTGGAGGAGACCCTATCTCCTGATTTTGGCATCTATATGAGTGGAAGGGACTCAGAGAGCGCTAAATGTCCGCGAGTTAGGGGCGCAAATTACTTGCCTTGGGTGCTGACAACCCATGCTACGCCACTCGGGCTGGTATAAAATTATTTCCAGGGCTGGTTTTATTTCCCAGTCCTGCACCCAGCTCAGCCTTTCAACGAGCTGCTGAGAGCCTGAGCCGGCCACTCCGACCCCTCCACAGCCCAGTGCTCCAGTTAGCACGGGGGGCAGAGGCGGTGTTTGATCGCTCGCATTCTCAGTGTTAGAGCTGGCAGGGGACCGATGCAGCATCCATCTATGTAAGTATGATTAAAAAAAAAAAACGATTCCCATTCTTCTCTTTCAAAATAAAGTTTTTGGACCCAGAGTTCATCCTGATACTCTGCATGACTGCTGCCCTCCCTGTAACAACATTCACTCTCCAGGAAGACTATCTCTGATTCTGATATTTTGATTGCTATAAAACACACATGTCATTGTTCATATACTGAGATCAGGGATTGCACATCTGCTCGGAATTATGCCGGAACATTCCATGGGAGGGTTGGGCAATCCCAGTGTGAAAATAAAGATGCCGCTCCAATTTATTTCAGAGACTCCAGCAGAGAATAAAAACAAAAAACTCTTAAGCCTGGTACACGCTATTAGTTTTTTTTTTTTTTTCGTTCATCCAAAAAAAAACTGTCAGCTCCGGTCTGAGCAGCTGTACTAACCATGTGAGGTTAGTACAGGGATCCCCCCCCCCCCCCGCTGAGCTTTTGTGTTCTGACAGGGGGACTGCAGCCCCCCCAAAAAAAACCTCCGATCGGCGCTCTCTGCCATTGGCTGAGAACACTGATTGGGAGTCGGTCAGATGCTGGTTTTCCAGCATGAAGGTCCGACAGAAACTGGGGCAAACTGCAACACATAATGGCCAAATGTTGGTCTATTTAACTGGCAGTTGTCTCCCGATATTTGGCCCCTGCTTACCCGGCTTTAACGTCAAAAAACAATTTTCCACTGCAGTGTGTAGCAGTATTAACATGTTACTGCAATGTATGTATTGTGCGTTCCAGCCATAGGCGTGGGCACGGGGTGTGCCTAAGCACACCCTAATCACCCCCTGCACATTAGCATTATCATCACTGGCAGCGCTTCGGGGGTAAGGAGTCCTGTGCAGCTTCCCTGTCACATTAGGTTTTGTGAGGGGGGGGGGGGGGGTCAATTACAAGAACTGATCCCCTATATGACTCGCCATGCAGTAGCTGAAAGCCTAAAACTTTTGCACAGTACTGTATATGTGCTGTGTATAGTGGGGGGAAATAATTCCATGATCCCCTGCAGATTTTGTAAGTTTGCCCACTTACAAAGTAATTAAGGGTCTATCATTTTTTGACATAAGTGTATATTAATTACTTCCATACCGGGCACTTTCACCCCCTTCCTGCCCAGGCCAATTTTCAGCTTTTAGTGCTGTTGCATTTTGAATGACAATTGCGCGGTCATGCAACACTGTACCTACACCAAATTTATGTCATTTCCCCCCCACAAATAGAGCTTTCTTTTGGTGGTATTTGATCACCGCAAGGTTTTTTCTTTTTTGCTAAACAAATAAAAAAAGACCGAAAAGTTTGAAAAAAAAACATTTTTTTTTGTTTATGTTAAACAATTTTGTAAATAAATGTTTTTTCCTGCACTGATGAGGCTGCACTGACAGGCACTGATGAGGAGGCACTGATGGGGTGGCACTGATATGTGGCACTGATAGGCGGCACTGATGGGCACTGATATGTGGCACTGATAAGTAGAACTGATATGCAGCATTGGTGGGCACTGATATGCGGCACTGCTGGGCACTGATAGGCGGCATTAATGGGCACTGACAGGTGGCATTGATGGGCACTGATAGGCGGCACTAGTGGGCAGTAATGAGCACTGATAGGCGGCACTGGTGGGCACTGATGGGCACTGATAGGCGGCACTGATCGGCACTGACGGGCGGCACTGATGGGCACTAATGGGCACTGATGGGTGGCCCTGGTGGGCAATAATGGGCACTGGTGGGCGGCACTGATAGATGGCAATGATTGGCACTGGTGGGCAGCACTGATGGGGAGGGCACTGGCGGGTAGCACTGATGGGGAGGGCACTGGCGGGCTCCCTGAGCCCTGATTGCCATCCCTGGGGTCATGGATGGGCATCCCTGGGGTCCGGTCAGGATAATGCAATCACTTTCCCGCCGTCAATCTGCTATAGGGCGGGCGGGAAGTGGTTAAACAATAGAGACAGAATATCAACCAAACATTCAGAAAAAACACATGATACAAATGTTATAAGTTGAGTTGCAGTTCAGTGAGTAAAATAAGTATTTGATCCCCTACCAACCAACAATAATTCTGGCTCCCTCAGACTGGCTATAGTAGGTGCTCATGTGGTACTCAGATTAGTCCTGTCAATGTAAGAAGGCGCTCCTAATGACAACTCGTTATGCGTATAAAAGTCACCTGTCCACAGAATCTCTTTCTTCCATTCAGCCCACGTTCACATTGGTCCAATTCGACATGTGATTTGACATGTCAAATCGGAATCAATTGCTAGCAAGTGCACCGTCCAAATTGGTGCGACACCGACTTTTCAGGGCCGCTCCGATTACTAAAAGTAGTTTCTGTACTACGTTTGTTGACTTCGGGGGGCGATTTCCATAGACATCTGTGCAGGAACCCTCACAGATATCTGTGAAATCGCCCCTGAAGTCGGACTGAAATATCGGCTTGAAATCTATTTCAAAACGGCCTCGGTGTGAACCTCGGCTCAAACCCACCGTCATGGGCAAGACCAAAGAGCTGCCAAAGGACATCAGGGACAAGATTGAAGACCTGCACAAGGCTGGACTTGGCACAAGCTCAATCATCCTCAGTCTGGACTCTGGAGCTCCATGCAAGGTTTCGCCTCATGGGGTAAGGATGATCATGAGAAAAGTGAGGGATCAGCCCAGAACTACACTGGAGAAGCTTGTAAATGATCTCTAGGCAGTTGGGACCACAGTCAGCGAACAAACCATTGGTAACAAAATACGACCCCATGGATTGAAATCCCGCAGCCCCGGTCCTCCTCCTAAAGAAGGCCATGTACAGTAGGGTTGCCACCTCATCCCTTTAAACCAGGACACATATTAATTACACAGGTTCTGAGGCTGATATAATGCACATAAGGCACTAAGTGAGTTTAATAACCACCTTAATCAGCCACAGAACCTGTGTAATTAATGTGTGTCCCAGTTTAAAGGGATGAGGTGGCAACCCTAATGTACAGGTCCATCTGAAGTTTGCCAATTAACATCTAAATCAGGGTTTCTCAACCAGGGTTCCTCCTGAGGTTGGTAGGGGTTCCTTGAGCAATGGGCAATTTCTGCCTCTCAGATAAGTTCCCAAAGACACCATTGTTCCTTTTAGCTATCTGTAATGGGGTAATTCTTCCCAATGATGACACGAATAAGGAGCATTCTTCCCACTGACCGTCACACTAATGTGTCATGAGTTGTAGATTTTCTATTTTTAGCAGGGGTTCCCCGAGACCAGAAATGTATTTCAAGGGTTCCTCTGTATTGAAATGGTTGAGAAAGGCTGATCTAAATGATTTAGATAAGAATTGGGGGAAAGTGCTGTGGTCAGATGAGACCAAAATTGATTTTTTGGAAATAACTCAACTTGCCATGTTTGGATAAAGAAAAATGCTTTTTATAACCCTAAGAATACCGTCCCTACAGTCAAGCACGGTGCTGGAAACATTATGCTTTGGGGTTGTTTCTCTGCTAAAGGTGCAGGCCGACTTTGCCGCATTGAGGGGCCAATGGACGAGGCCTTGTATTGTAAAATCCTGGATGAGACCCTTCTTCCCTCAGCCAGAACTCTGAAGACAGGTCGTAGATGAGTCTTCCAGCACGTTAATGACCCAAAACATACCACCAAGGCAACAAAGGAGTGGTTCAAGAAGAAGCACATTACATAGTTACATAGTTAGTCCATCCGGTTCAACCATAAAAAAAAAAAAAAAAAACAGTATTGAAAACCCAACCATACAATCCCATATACACAATCCTATACCCGCAGTTGATCCAGAGGAAGGCGAAAATAAACCCCAGCAAAGCATGATCCAATTTGCTACAGCAGGGGAAAAAAAATACTTCCTGATCCCCCGAGAGGCAATCGGATATTCCCTGGATCAACTTTACCTAAAAAAATTTTAGTACCCATTTATATTATGTACACCTAGGAAAGAATCCAGGCCTTTTTTTAAAGCAATCTAGTGAGCTGGCCAGAACCACCTCTGGAGGGAGTCTATTCCACATTATCACAGCTCTTTCGGTAAAGAAACCTTTCCGTATTTGGAGACAAAATCTGTTTTACTCTGGATGTAAGGAGTGCCCCCTTGTCCTCTGTGATGACCTTAAAGTGAACAACTCAACACCAAGTTCACTATATGGACCCCTTATGTATTTATACATATTGATCACATTCCAATTTAATCTCCTCTTCTCAAGATAGAATAAATTCATTTCCTCTAATCTTTTCTCATAGCTGAGGTCCTCCATGCCTCTTTTCAGTTTGGTTGCCCTTCTCTGCACTTTCTCCAGTTCCCCGATATCCTTTTTAAGAACTGGTGCCCAAAACTGAACTGCATATTCCAGATGAGGTCTTACTAATGATTTGTACAAGGGCAAAATGATATCTCTCTCTCTGGCGTCCATGCTTCTGGTAATACAAGAAAGGACTTTGCTTGCTTTGGAAACTGCAGCTTGGCATTGCATGCTATTATTAAGCTTATGATCTCCCAGAACACTCAGATCCTTCTCCGCTATGGATTGCCCCAGATCCTTCTCCGCTATGGATTCCCCCAGATCCTTCTCCACTCTGGATTCCCCCAGATCCTTCTCTGCTATGGATTCCCCCAGATCCTTCTCCGCTATGGATTCCCCCAGATCCTTCTCCGTAATGGATTCCCCCAGATCCTTCTCCGCTATGGATTCCCCCAGATCCTTCTCTGCTATGGATTCCCCCAGATCCTTCTCCGCTATGGATTCCCCCAGATCCTTCTCCGCTATGGATTCCCCCAGATCCTTCTCTGCTATGGATTCCCCCAGATCCTTCTCCGCTATGGATTCCCCCAGATCCTTCTCTGCTATGGATTCACCCAGATCCTTCTCCGCTATGGATTCCCCCAGATCCTTCTCTGCTATGGATTCCCCCAGATCCTTCTCCGCTATGGATTCCCCCAGATACTTCTCCGCTATGGATTCACCCAGATCCTTCTCCACTATGGATTCCCCCAGTTATACTCCACCTAGTATGTATGATGCATGCATATTCTTAGCCCCCAAGTGCATAACTTTACATTTATCAACATTAAACCTCATTTGCCACATAGTTGCCCAATGAAACAGTGCACTGAGGTCAGATTGTAAGTTGGAGACATCCTGTAAGGAAGTTATTCCACTACAAAGCTTGGTGTCATCTGCAAAAACTGAAATGGTACTTTTAATCCCAGAGCCCATATCATTTATAAAGATATTGAGTAAGGGTCCCAACACTGAACCTTGGGGTACACCACTGATAACCTTAGACCATTCAGAGTAAGAATCATTAACCAATGCTCTCTGAATTCTATCTTTTAGCCAATTTTTTGTCCAATTACAAACCAATCTTTCCAAGAAAATGTATGGAGGGAGCTAAAACTTCGATTTGCCAAGCGAGAGCCAAGAAACCTTAAGGATTTAGAGAAGATCTGTAAAGAAGAGTGGACCAAAATCCCCCCTGAGATGTGTGCAAACCTGGTCACCAACTACAAGAAACATCTGACCTCTGTGCTTGCCAACAAGGGTTTCTCCACCAAGTACTAAGTCATGTTTTGCTTAGGGATCAAATACTTATTTTACTCCCTGAACTGTAACTCAATTCATAACATTTGTTTTTTCTGGATTTTTGGTTATTCTGTCTCTATCATTTAAAATACACCTATGATAAAAAATTTTTTAGACCTTTCATTTCTTTGTAAGTGGGCAAACTTACAAAATCTGCAGGGGATCAAATCATTATTTTCCCCATGTGTTTGAGCTTTGGGGTGCACACTCGAATACAACAGGCCTATGGTTAGAGCATTGCAGTGGGATTCATTTTGATGCAGCTCACCACAAAGCACCGCAAGGCACTACTATGCGCTGTGTTGCCAAAAATAGTGCATGTCAGACAATTGTTTTCTATGTGCCCCATTCACACCACAACACTGGTGCGATGTATGGTAGACACATGCAACTCATTTTGTTAAGAATCCAAATTCGCATTAAATTAGCGTGATTGAGAGATTCTGATGTATCTAAATCAAAATAGTAACAAATTTAAACAAATCCGAAATAAATTATAAGGAAAACAACAAAATAACAAAATCATTTGTTATTCATTTGTTTCATTGAGGATGACATGATGCGATAGTTTGGGCCTTTTGATAATATTTAAAGCATCGAAAATAATGTAACGACATAACGAATGATCCGAATTTATTCGTTTTTATACCAGTGCACGTAGTGTGATAATTCTACTAAGATTCTTTGTATCTGGGTTGAACTTGAGACCATTCATTTTATTTGTATGTGCACGGCCCCACAAACAAAGTCAGTTGGGAATTGGGAAATCAATTTAACTTAATGACTTAACGTATAAATACGTTTTAATTTGAATTTGTTTGTTTTATTCAGATGAGAGCGGCGTGGTAGACTTTGTTTCTTGGATAATCAGCCAATTATTTTTGCATTAACAAAACGCAGTGGCGTTTCTGTGAGGGTGTGGACTGCACCCAGGTGACACCCACCAGAGGGAGCAAAACATCCTTGTAACAGCAATAAGCATGTGACAGATACTCTTCATGGAGAGATCTGGGTTCTATAGGACCCCAGATCCCTCCTCTGCACTGCCAAGATCCGTGTTTTTGAATGCTTTAGATTTTTAAAAACTGGTGCTGATGGTTGCTGAGTAAACTGGAACTGATATCATGTCATCGCTTCCGGTTTAATGTTACAAACAGCCGAGAAAAGCCAGTGGGACGAGAGAGCTGGAGCGACTGACACTGAGAACAGGTGAGTGCCAATGTCACCATCCCATCCCCCTCACCATCCCTCTGCCACTGATCCCATCCCTCCCACCATCTCATCCCCCCCCACCATCCCTCTGCCACTGATCCCATCCCTCCATCCCACCCCCCTCACCATCCCTCTGCCACTGATCCCATCCCTCCATCCCATCCCCCCCACCATCCCTCTGCCCCTTATCCCATCCCTGCATCCCTCTGCCACTGATCCCATCTCTCTACCCCCCCCCCACTATCCCTCTGCCACTGATCCCATCCCTCCATCCCATCCCCCCCACAATCCCTCTGCCCCTGATCCCATCCCTCCACCACCATCCCTCTGCCACTGATCCCATCTCTCCACCCCCCCCCCCACTATCCCTCTGCCACTGATCCCATCCCGCCCACCATCCCTCTGCCACTGATCCCATCCCTCCACCACCATCCCTCTGCCAATGATACCATCCCTCCACCACCATCCCATGCCATCCACCAACCCTCTGCCACTGATCCCATCCCTCCATCCCATCCCCCCCACCATCCCTCTGCCACTGATCCCATCCCTCCACCACCACCATCCCTCTGCCACTGATCCCATCTATCCACCACCATCCCTCTGCCACTGATACCATCCCTCCACCACCATCCCATGCCATCCACCAACCCTCTGCCACTGATCCCATCCCATCCCTCCATCCCATCCCCCCCCCACCATCCCTCTGCCACTGATCCCATCCCTCCACCACCACCATCCCTCTGCCTCTTATCCCATCCCCCACCATCCCTCTGCCACTGATCCCATCCCCCACCATCCCTCTGCCATGGATCCCATCCCTCTGCCACCATCCTTCTGCCACTGATCCCATCCCCCCACCACTATCCCCATTTCTCCCACCACTATCCCTCTGCCACTGATCCCATCCCTCCACCACCATCCCACTGCCACTGATTCCATTCCCCCACCACTGCCACTGATCCCATCCCCCCACCACTATCCCCATTTCTCCCACCACTATCCCTCTGCCACTGATCCCATCCCTCCACCACCATCCCACTGCCACTGATTCCATTCCCCCACCACTGCCACTGATCCCATCCCTCCCTCCCTCCCTCCATCCCACCACCACCACCACTGATCTCCCCCCCCCCCCACAACCACTACTGTCACTGATCCCAAGGGAGCACTCAGGAGGATGTAAGGGGGCACTCTGCAGGTACTGTTTGAGTACCGCCAGACTGCCCCCTTATATTTTCCAGAGTGCTGCCTTACATCCTCCAAAATGCCCGCTAGTAATAGTAAGGCCAGTGGCAGAACTATCAGTGTCTTAAAGGCTGCACCTGCAACTGGGCCCTGGAGTTCCACCACCATGTGGGGGCCTCAAGACAGAAGGAGGGGGGCCAGCTGTAAAACATGAGAAAGGGCCCCGGGATAGGGTTGGCGGGGCCCATTATGGTTTCTTGCACCGGGACCCTTAAGGTTGTAGTTACGCCTCTGCTAGAAACTATAAGTTGATTAAACAACAAGCCACCTGGACACTCTCATTCCAGGTCAGACCTGCCGGCACAACCCCACAGTAGTTTGCTAGCAGACAATAGGTGTGTTAATTAGCACAATTAACAATACAAACAGCAATCCCCCCCTCCTCAGACTAGTAGGCAACAAACTATAGCAGGAGGCCTACTTACAATAAACACATTACAGCAGGGGACCCCAGTGGTTTGAGCGGATTACATTAAAATCTACAGTCATTGTTGGTTTGAGGCATAGAGGCCCCAAATATGGATATGGAACCTCCAGTTCCCAGAGTCTGTGTGCTTTGGGGAGACATGAACTTGAATCAGAAAGAAGACCACTCCATGGATCTCCAAGGCTTACACCTTCCAAAGAGTAGTGTTCCCTTAAATGCCAGGGCCCATAGTCAGTAATTAAGAGGCTTTCTCCCAGTCCTCTCCAAAAGCCCCTGTCCCGGCTAGGTCTGTCGCAATGCCTATGGTACCTCTGACCCCTTCGTCTCTTCACCTAAAGCAGGAGCCCTCTTTATTCTACTGGAGTGGATCCTGGTTGGTGAGGTGTCCTCCTTTCAGGGAACCAGAGATGGTGATTGCAGCGACACGTACAGCAGTCTTGACTGACACCTCTTCAACTTGGATCCACTCCAGTAGGGTAAAAAGGGTTCCTGCTTTGGGAGAAGAGACAAAGGTAACACAAGTATCAAAGGCATCACTTATCAACTGTCTACATAAAGACTATTGCAGATAAGACAATCAGTCGTCTTGTAGTTAGTCGATCAGTGATGCCTATGGTACTTCTGGTGCCTTTGTCTCTTCTCCTGAAGCAGAAGCCTTCTTTATCTCACCAAAAGGTTGTATTAACCAACTACTGTATGTCCAGACTCCCCAACCCTACCAAAGTCCTTTCAAGGTCCTTCAGACAGTCTTTGGAGCATCCCCTATGAGTATCTTTCCAAACTATTAAAGATCTTCTAAAGTTATATTGTCCTGAGGATGACCATTACATGCTGCTCTACACTGACAACTGCTACAAAATCTTCTAGCTGACGTAAAATAAATCAGAATCAGACTCCAGAGGTAGAGCGCCCCCCTGTGACCCAATTATAACAGAATATTTTAGAAAACTTCCCGCTTATGAGAAATTATTTGTCATATGAGAGTCTACATACATTACTTTTAATTTTTTTTAATTCACTGTCAACATTTTTGAAAACCCTTTTCCCTAACCGTGTCGGTAATTCAATTCAGAAGTGTCGTGCGGCATCAAAAGTCTCCTTATTAGTGGAAATAACTGTATTTGCTTTGAATTCTGAAACCTCTAGGGCAGCCCTCAAAATTTCCACTTGCCTGCTCGCATTTGGCCAATGGAGTGGAGGGCAAATGTGGAGCAGGGGCTGACAGTTTCCTGGCTAATAGCTTCTGGCAAAAGAAATGCGGCCATCCGAGTGGGCCGGAGGTGGAGAGGGGAATGTTCCGGGGGCTCCCTGCCCCCTGGGCAACTTTGATGTCCTGTAAAAAAGGCTGCAGGAAGCGATCAGCCAAGAAACTGTCAGGATGATCTGGTGGCCGGATCGCACAGAGGATCTCCCGCTGTTACACAGATTCTATATGAATAGCTGGCAACTGTCAAACGAAGTCCGCCCTCCTGGACCGGCTACTCTAATAGACAGCACACTGGTCCAATGCTATTCATAACGAAGCTGTGTAACAGCGGGAGATCCCTGCTCTGTGTGATCCATTAGCCAGATCCTTCTGACAGTTTCCTCCCGATCCTCATGATCCCTCCCTGCTGCACTTATGGGCAATGATAGGCTGCATTGATGGGTACTGATAAGGCTGCACTGATAGTCACTGATATGCTACACTTATTGGCAATTAGAGTCTGCATTGATGGGCAATGATATGCTGCAGTGATGGGTAATGATATGCTGCACTTATGGGCAATGATATGCTGCACTGATGGGGAATGAAATGCTGCACTGATGGGCAACGATAGGCTGCACTGATGAGGCTGCACTGATTGCCACCAATGAGGCAGCACTAATAAGCTGCACTGATGGAGCTGTACTGATAAGGCAGCACTAATATGCTGCACTGATATGCTGCACTGATGGGCACTAATAGGCTGCACTGATGTCCACTGATGAGGCTGCACTGATGGCCACTGATGATGCTGCACTGATGGCCACTGATGGGGCTGCACTGATAAGGCAGCACTGATATGCTGCACTGATGGGCACTAATCGGCTGCACTGATGGGCACTAATCAACTGCACCGATGGGCACTAATAATCTGCACTGGTGGCCACTAATGAGGCTGCAATGATGGCCACTGATGATGCTGCACTGGTAAGCTGCACTGATAAGGCTGCACTGATAAGGCAGCAATGATATGCTGTACTAATAAGCACTGATAAGCACTAATCGGCTGTACTGATGGGCACTAATCTGCTGCACTGATGGGCACTAATCAGCTGCACTTATGGGCACTAATCAGCTGCACTGATGGGCACTGATGAGGCTGCACTAATAGCTACTGATGAGGCTACACTGAGGGCCACTGATGAGGCTGCACTGATGGGCAATGATAGGCTGCATTGATGGGCAATGATAGGCGCGCTTCCTGATTGGCCGCAAGGCAAACTTCATGCAATTGGCCGAGGAGGAGGCGGGAGCGGAAGGACTAGAGGAGACGCGCCGCCGGTCACCGGGACTGAGGAGAAGCCGCCCGCCGCCGCTGCTGCTCCAGGTAAGTAAGGGGGCACGCACGCTGATCTCTGCATTATGTATGCTGGTCACTACATTGGGGGCATGCACGCTGATCTCTGCATTGTGGGCATGTATGCTTGGTCACTAAATTGGGGGCATGTATGCTGGTCACTACATTGGGGGCATGTATGCTGGTCACTACATTGGGGGCACGCACGCTGATCTCTACATTGGGGGCATGTATGCTGGTCACTGCATTGGGGGCATGTATGCTGGTCACTGCATTGGGGGGCATGTACGCTGATCACTGCATTGGGGGCATGTACGCTGATCTCTGCATTGGGGGCATGTACGCTGATCTCTGCATTGGGGGGCATGTACGCTGATCACTGCATTGGGGACATGTACGCTGATCACTGCATTGGGGGCATGTACGCTGATCTCTGCATTGGGGGCATGTACGCTGATCTCTGCATTGGGGGCGTGTATGCTGGGCACTGCATTGGTACAGATGGGCTGTGATTGGCCCTGTCTGTACCATGTGATCACTGTGATCAATCACAGAGACCAACACAATAGTACACAATGAATGGAAGCCATCCATTGTGTACAATTGTCATGTGATCTGCAGTGACTGGTCGTAGCAATCACATGGTACCGGCCGCGGTCCAGAGGACAAATTGGGTGACAGATTGTGCTGCAGCATGGCCCGTGGGGCGCGTGGAGTTCTAGGGAGGACATCATATGACGTCTTCCCAGAATGAAAGAGCTCAAATGACACCCGGGCGGGAAGGTGTTAATTATGAGTGATGGCCCTAAAATTATTCCTCTCATTTAGACGTTTGCAGGTGATTTTTATTTACATTTTTTCCCCTTTAATTTTTATTTACATTTTTTTTTTTAATTTAACTTTAGTGCTATCACAAAGGGGAGGGATTCCCTCTTGTGATAGGGAATTACCGGAAGTGACAAAATCCTCATCCCTTCGGGGTTCATTCATCTCAGAGAAGATGGGGGAACAGATGTTCCTCCATCTCCTTTATAGGCAGCCCCCCCCCCCCCGACAGCTTACTGCAGTCCCAGGAGGAAAAGGAGACCCTGGGAACCACCACTGGTGATGACATGGGTGGGGGGGGGGGGGCGCTTTAGAGGGCCGTAAAAGTGCAAGTGTAAAGGAGCCCTTAGTGCATTGCCATTTATTGCCCATTGCGTGCCAACGCACTGTAGCACACTACTGTATGTTGTGGTGTGCTGCAATGGAAAACAATGGTGTATGTACAAGGTTTTTCCCGCTGGTACATTGGCAGCCCCATTTTTTTTGAACAATCTGCCTTAATGCAATGCTGATTTGGCAGGGGACCCCCTTTCAGACTTGGGATGCCTTGAGATTTCCCATACTTTTAAAGGTTGCTGTGATTGAAGAAAATCTGAGAAACACCAGGATAGAGCATGGTCACCTTTAACGAGACGGCCACCAAAATTCTACGCCTGTTCCGAGGTGCGTGGACACAGAAATCTGTACAGCTTTGGAATCAGTAATGCAATTGTGCTGTAATAGATACAAAGTATCTCAATGTTTTAATCTTCCAAATGTAAATCTCCCATTACTGGCTCAGAAATAAAACGGTCCCCTCCCCTCCACTTCCTGAATTAATTTATTTGGCTTTCCCTGAAATTCCCATTATACCACCCACTGCTGTTGTTCATTGGCTATTAATATTTTGAACTTTGATGTGTTTATTTTCGCCTATCGCCATCCACACGACTATATTATGGAGATGATGCATTCTGATTCTCGTCGAGTAACTTAAAAAAGAAGGTGCAAATTAATATTTAAATTAGACAATTTGCATAATCCCGGGCTCATACTCAGCAGGTTCATCGATAAGGATCAGCAGTTTGGGATGACCTTGTGAAAGCTTCACACAAATGTCATGGCTTAAAGGTGAACTCTGGACCTTCCCTTCAGCCTTGCACAGTTGTACAGGCTCTTCTCCTGGACTGCAATTACTCACTCTGATTTCACTGCAAACTGTGAGCTTCTCACAATGTGCATTAGAAGCTGCAGCAAGTCAGATAGAGCACACCTCTCTGTCCCAGTCTGTCTGTTCCTGGCCCTGCTCCTTATGCTTTTTGGATTTTAGCTTTGTCAATCACATGTGGGCGTTACCAAGGCAGTCTGCATGCAAACACAGTCTACTAAGGAACACCCCCTCACCCAGACTGACCTCCACCTGTGGGTTGGGCTTGATGAGCCAGAGTTGGGAACTTGGCGCAAACTCTCACTAGTGTAAAGGCAAGAGATGACCAGCGCTATGGAGTGTGCGGTGAAGCGTGAGAGACTGACAGGTGTAAGCAGCCAACAACCAAACCCCAAAAAGGGGTCAGGATATGTGTAAAGTGCAAAGAGAGGTTGTAAACGGCGCTACCTTTGTGCAATTAAAAGAGGTAAAGTGCATACATTCACTGTTAAAGAATTATAAGAAGGGGAGTGTCCCATAAAATTGAAAAAATATATGTGCTATATATCAAGTGGGTTCTGGTCATAAAAGATCAAGATATCCTAGTCTGTGATAAAATAAAACCCAAAAAGTGCTGAAGTGCAATAAATAAATTTAATACCATAGACAGTGTTTTTATTGTGATGTACAAATAATAAAAATCAATCCAGTGTGGAAATAAAATCAGATGTTAGTGATATTTCGGGCACTGTTTATTGCTGAAAGTGCACCATGCCCGCAGAAAAACAAATCAGTGAAGTGAAAGTGATAAGGGTTACCGGGGAAAAAATCCCTAAAGATAAAAAGGAAATAATGAAATGAAAAAACCAGCTGCAATCACCCGTGTGACCACTAGGTGTCGCGCTGTAAATACAACCTGCCCTGCACGGAAGCTTTAGGCAAGGATGGATCTCCAGGGGTCCCCCTCTCACTAGTGTCTACATGTGGTGGGCAGAGGATGTGGCCAGTAGTGTATTTTGGTTTTGTGCTGCCCTAGGCAAGACTAAAGTCGGGCGCCCCCCTCGCATCTAAATTTTGTCCCACCTTTTCATCTGTGTGGGTGTGAGAGAGCAAGAGGGGGAGTGAGAAAGAGAGGGGGATGAGAGGGAGGGAGAAAGAAGTGGGGAGAGAGAGTGGGGTTAGAGGGAGAGGGGGGTGAGAGAGGGATGGGGAAAGAGGTGGGGAGAGGGAGAGAGACAGAGGGAGGGGAGAAAGAGGTGGAAGAGAGAGAGGGGGGTGAGAGAGGGAGCGGGGAAAGAGGTGGGGAGCGAGAGAGGGAGGGGGGAAAGAGGTGGGGGAGAGACAATGAGGGGGGAAGAGGTGGGGAAGAGAGAGGGGGAAAGAGAGAGGTGGGGGGTGCAACGGAACCGATCCACACTGCTTGAGTGCTTCTGTCAGTATACCGCTTCCTTGAGTCTTCAGAACTTCAGTATTAAGCCTATCAGATATTATAGCCGCATATTGCAACCAAGAACTAGGCAGAACTTGTTTTAGCTGCAAAACTGGAACTCTTTATTGAACAAGAATACAGGCTTTTTATACACTTGAAAAGTATGTCAGTGACCACCCAAATATTTACCCAAAACATCACACAATCGTTTAGATATTGAGGTAGGGCTGACTCATGGCTAATCCCCCTCTAGAAACGACTTTATTAATTATGTGATTAACATGTTAATTAACTCAGCACTTAAACCAGCCTAGGTTGAGTACGCAGAATGCTAGCAGGCAAACAATAGGTGACACAATTAACAATTAACCAGCTGAACAATCAGGATCTCATTCCAGGTCAGACTGTCCGGCATCGAGCTCCCACAGTACAATACACATTATTATAAGTGTAAACACCCCCCCCCCCCCCATAGTTTGCTAGCAGACAATAGGTGTGTTAATTAGCACAATTAACAATGTGTGAAAGACAAGTGGTTTAGGCTGATGAGATTACAATCTGCTTTTAGTTTCTCAGTGTTGAGCAGTCATGGGTGGTAATATGCCATCTAGGCTTTTAACATGGATCCCGGGCCTAGACTCCCAGAGTCTGTGTGTTCTGGGAGGACACAAACCCGATTCAGAAAAAAGACCACTCCAAAGGTCCCCCAGGCACCCACCTCCAAAACAGATGTGTTCCCTTAAACGCCAGGGCCCATAGTCAGTAGGCAAGAGGCTAGTGTGCAGTCCCCTCCAAAAGCTTCTGTCCTGGGTAAGTCATTCACATTTCTCCCCCATCAAAAGTCGACTAATAAGGTCCTAGACCTTCACCTGGTCTGGACATGCGTTAGTCGGGCTGAGCAAACTCACATAGTTCGTCCGCATGATCTCCATTCTTGGCTGCAGGGAATAGTTGGCATCAGTAGTTGTGGGGCAGAGGTCATTGACTCTCTGTCTGGTTGTCAGCGCTTCAGCTTGGTGGTTTTTACCATTCCAGGTCTTGGTCTGCTGCTGGGGAAAGGGGCAGATCGCTCCAGCTCCCTGAAGCTGCAGAGACACTGTAGGTGCTAGGCAGAGGCTAGCCTTGTTGCCAGCAATATAGCTGGGAGTAGAAGCTTCACTACAACATCAGCGTGTCACTGGGGAGAGGGGCAGGCTGCCCCGGCTCCCTGGAACTCCGCAGTTGTTGCCAGCACTTCTCTTCTCTGTTCTCTTCCAAACTGTGTGGAAGGAGAGGAGATGAGCTGGTTGCTCTATCTCCCAGACTCCTGGACTCCCGATGCGGAGCAAGGACGACTTCTTCACTCCTAAGTCACTACACTGCCATTGGGGATGGAAGCCGAACACTTCCTCTCCCTTCTCCCCCTGGATCCTGATCTGCTGCTGGAGAGTGACCGCCACCTTCTCATTCCCCATGCTGTCGGGGGGCCTTTACCTGTAAAACAATTCCTATTTTGGAGGTTGTCTCGCTGTTGCCCATCTAGTTCACCTGTTGTTAATTTCATTAACACCAAAGCAGCTGAAACTGATTTTAAACAACCCCCTCTGCAACTCAACTGACCATATCAATATCCCAGGAGCTTAACTGACTTAATGCTACACTCTGATTAAAAAAGTGTTACCAGTCATAACATACAAGAGTACTGTATAGGGCTAAAAAAGCAACAAACAGGTATGAGATTTCCATGGGCTTCAATGATCCCAGCCCTTTCTGGTTTAATTATTGCAATTAAAAGAGCAACTGCTCCTAGCCTACTCCTTTTGCCTTGGAAATGACCCAAATGTATTTAGTATTACTAATAATGATAACAATAAAAAATATTCCTATAATTATTAAAAATAAGATTATTATTATTTTCAATGTTATTATTATTGCTATAAAACTGTTAATAGCAGTAATAAATTATTATTGTTATTAGTTTCGATAATAATGATAATAATAATAATATTAAAAGTAACTTATTACTCCTTTTACCATGGACGTGACCTAAATGTATTTAGTATTACTAATAATGATAACTATAAAAAATATTCCTATTATTATGAAAAATAAGATCATTATTATTTTCAGTGTTATTATTATTGCTATAATACTGATAATAATAGTAATAAATTATTATTGTTATTATTATTTGTGTTAATAATGATAATAATAATAATAAAAGTAACTTACTACTCCTTTTACCTTGGAAGTGACCCAAATGTATTTATTGTTAATATTATTGATAACTTTAAAAATATTCCTAATATTATTAAAAATAAAAAATACTATTATAATATTAATAATTTAAAAAGCAAATTAATACTCCTTTTACCTTGGCAATGACCCAGATTTATTTAGTATTAATATTGATCATAACTATAAAAATATTCATATTATTATTAAAAATAAATAATGGTTGCTGTTATTATTATTATTATGTTCAATGTTATTTTTATTTATTCTATTATTATTGTTATTATTATTTTTTTTAATAATGATAATAATAATAATAAAAGTAACTTACTACTCCTTTTAACTTGGAAGTGACCCAAATGTATTTACTGTTAATATTATTGATAACTTTACAAATATTCCTAATATTATTAAAAATAAAAATACTATTATTATTATTGCTATAATATAAAAAAATGTAATATTTTATTATTATTATTTAATTAATAATAATAATAATAATAATAATAATGGTAGAAATAATATTAATACTTTAAAAAGCAAATTAATACTCCTTTTACTTTGGCAATGACCCAGATTTATTTAGTATTAATATTAATCATAACTTATTATTTTCAATGTTATTAGTATTGCTATATAATAACTGATAATAATAGTAATAAATTATTATTGTTATTATTATTTCTGTTAATAATGATAATAGAAATAATAAAAGTAACTTAATACTCCTTTTAACTTGGAAGTGACCCAAATGTATTTACTGTTAATATTAATTATAACTTTCAAAATATTCCTAATATTAATAAAAATAAAAATACTATTATTATTATTATTATTATTATTATTAATATTGCTATAATGTAAAAAAAATGTAATATTTTATTATTGCTATTTTCAACAATAAAAATGGTAGAAATAATATTAATAATTTAAAAAGCAAATAATACTCCTTTTACCTTGGCAATGACCCAGATTTATTTAGTATTAATATTAATCATAACTATAAAAATATTCATATTATTATTAAAAATAAGATTATTATTATTTTCAATGTTATTATTATTGCTATAATACTGATAATACTTGTAATAAATTATTATTGTTATTATTATTTTTGTTAATAATGATAATAATTATAATAAAAGTAACTTACTACTCCTTTTAACTTAGAAGTGACCCAAATGTATTTACTGTTAATATTATTGATAAATTTAAAAATATTCCTAATATTATTAAAAATAAAAATACTATTATTATTATTATTATTGCTATAATATAAAAAATGTAATATTTTAATATTATTACTTTCATTAATATTAATGGTAGAAATAATATTAATAATTTCAAAAGCAAATTAATACTCCTTTTACCTTGGCAATGACCCAGATTTTTTTGTATTAATATTAATTATAACTATAAAAATATTGATATTATTATTAAAAAAAAGATTATTATTATTTTCAATGTTATTATTATTGCTATAATACTGATAATAATAGTAATAAATTATTATTGCTATTATTATTTTTGTTAATAATGATAATAATAATAAAAATAAAAGTAACTTACTACTCCTTTTAACTTAGAAGTGACCCAAATGTATTAACTTTTAATATTATTGATAACTTTAAAAATATTCCTAATATTATTAAAAATAAAAATACTATTATTATTATTATTATTATTATTATTATTGCTATAATATAAAAATGTAATATTTTATTATTATTACTTTCATTAATAATAATGGTAGAAATAATATTAAGAATTTCAAAAGCAAATTAATACTCCTTTTACCTTGGCAATGACCCAGATTTATTTAGTATTAATATTAATCATAACTATAAAAATATTCATATTATTATTAAAAATAAATGATGGTTGCTGTTATAATTATTATTATGTTCAATGTTATTTTTATTATTGCTAAAATATTTCTAATAATAGTGAAATATTGTTATTTTCATTAATAAAAATGATGATAATAGTAATAGTAACAACTATAATAAAAACATTTTATTACTAGCAGTAAGAGTAAAAGTATTAAGAAAAATAGATTATACAATATTTTTTATTATTATTATTATTCTTGTATTATTTCTATTATTTCTATTATGAGAATAATAATATTATAATTAATATTAATAATTTAACTATCATTACAAAACTAAGAACATCATTATTATTATTGCTATCATTATTGCTATTATTATTAATAATAATTCAAAAAATATTTTTATTATTACTACTCTCACTGCTATTATTATTAGGATTATTATTATATGATTTATATGGGGGTATGATGTTGTTTGTTAGCCAGTTCTTCAGAAATCTCCGGGAACGCCCATTTCCTCCTCCGCCCCTCCTCTCTAATAATAGCTCCATGTCTGATTCATCCTCCATCCCTGCCCCTTTCCTCCTTCGTCCCCGCCCCTTTCCTCCTCTGTCCCCGCCCCTCTCTTCCTCTCGCCTTCATCCACCCGCAGCGATCTTACTCGTAGGCTCCTCCCCCTTCCCCTCCCCTTTCCCCAGAGCTGTCAATCGATCTCTCGGCGCTCCGTTCTCAGCCTGGGTCAGGTGGCCGGGGATCGCCGATCTGTGGATTCGGGAGTGACAGCCATGGCGTCCAGGAGAGAAGGAGGAGGAGGGAGGGACGCCGGGCAGCGGGGTATGACAGCACCGGGAGCTCTGACACTGCGCTTTCTTCTATGGGAGCACCGAAAAGGGCAGACAGGAAGAGGGGCCCAGAATGTGTGTGCGGGGGAGGGGTGTAACAATTATTATGGGGGTTATGGAGGGTGCTCTGAGGATGGGGAGGGGTGATAGCAAGCACAAGGAGCAACATGGAGGGTGTAGAGGGTACACTGAGGATGGGGTAGTATGGAGGGTGTAGAGAGTACACTGAGGATGGGTAGTATGGAGGGTGTAGAGGGTACACTGAGGATGGGTAGTATGGAGGGTGTAGAGGGTACACTGAGGATGGGTAGTATGGAGGGTGTAGAGAGTACACTGAGGATGGGTAGTATGGAGGGTGTAGAGGGTACACTGAGGATGGGTAGTATGGAGGGTGTAGAGGGTACACTGAGGATGGGTAGTATGGAGGGTGTAGAGAGTACACTGAGGATGGGTAGTATGGAGGGTGTAGAGAGTACACTGAGGATGGGTAGTATGGAGGGTGTAGAGGGTACACTGAGGATGGGTAGTATGGAGGGTGTAGAGGGTACACTGAGGATGGGTAGTATGGAGGGTGTAGAGGGTACACTGAGGATGGGTAGTATGGAGGGTGTAGAGGGTACACTGAGGATGGGTAGTATGGAGGGTGTAGAGGGTACACTGAGGATGGGTAGTATGGAGGGTGTAGAGGGTACACTGAGGATGGGTAGTATGGAGGGTGTAGAGAGTACACTGAGGATGGGTAGTATGGAGGGTGTAGAGGGTACACTGAGGATGGGTAGTATGGAGGGTGTAGAGGGTACACTGAGGATGGGTAGTATGGAGGGTGTAGAGTACACTGAGGATGGGTAGTATGGAGGGTGTAGAGGGTACACTGAGGATGGGTAGTATGGAGGGTGTAGAGGGTACACTGAGGATGGGTAGTATGGAGGGTGTAGAGGGTACACTGAGGATGGGTAGTATGGAGGGTGTAGAGGGTACACTGAGGATGGGTAGTATGGAGGGTGTAGAGTACACTGAGGATGGGTAGTATGGAGGGTGTAGAGGGTACACTGAGGATGGGTAGTATGGAGGGTGTAGAGGGTACACTGAGGATGGGTAGTATGGAGGGTGTAGAGGGTACACTGAGGATGGGTAGTATGGAGGGTGTAGAGGGTACACTGAGGATGGGTAGTATGGAGGGTGTAGAGTACACTGAGGATGGGTAGTATGGAGGGTGTAGAGGGTACACTGAGGATGGGTAGTATGGAGGGTGTAGAGGGTACACTGAGGATGGGTAGTATGGAGGGTGTAGAGAGTACACTGAGGATGGGTAGTATGGAGGGTGTAGAGGGTACACTGAGGATGGGTAGTATGGAGGGTGTAGAGAGTACACTGAGGATGGGTAGTATGGAGGGTGTAGAGGGTACACTGAGGATGGGGTAGTATGGAGGGTGTAGAGGGTACACTGAGGATGGGTAGTATGGAGGGTGTAGAGAGTACACTGAGGATGGGTAGTATGGAGGGTGTAGAGGGTACACTG
This sequence comes from Pelophylax lessonae, assembly GCF_965119305.1. Lineage (NCBI taxonomy): Eukaryota > Metazoa > Chordata > Amphibia > Anura > Ranidae > Pelophylax > Pelophylax lessonae. The sequence continues at coordinate 14,976,312 of NC_138775.1, forward strand.
AGGATGGGTAGTATGGAGGGTGTAGAGAGTACACTGAGGATGGGTAGTATGGAGGGTGTAGAGAGTACACTGAGGATGGGTAGTATGGAGGGTGTAGAGGGTACACTGAGGATGGGTAGTATGGAGGGTGTAGAGGGTACACTGAGGATGGGTAGTATGGAGGGTGTAGAGTACACTGAGGATGGGTAGTATGGAGGGTGTAGAGGGTACACTGAGGATGGGGTAGTATGGAGGGTGTAGAGAGTACACTGAGGATGGGTAGTATGGAGGGTGTAGAGGGTACACTGAGGATGGGGTAGTATGGAGGGTGTAGAGAGTACACTGAGGATGGGTAGTATGGAGGGTGTAGAGGGTACACTGAGGATGGGTAGTATGGAGGGTGTAGAGGGTACACTGAGGATGGGTAGTATGGAGGGTGTAGAGGGTACACTGAGGATGGGTAGTATGGAGGGTGTAGAGAGTACACTGAGGATGGGTAGTATGGAGGGTGTAGAGTACACTGAGGATGGGTAGTATGGAGGGTGTAGAGGGTACACTGAGGATGGGTAGTATGGAGGGTGTAGAGTACACTGAGGATGGGTAGTATGGAGGGTGTAGAGGGTACACTGAGGATGGGGTAGTATGGAGGGTGTAGAGAGTACACTGAGGATGGGTAGTATGGAGGGTGTAGAGGGTACACTGAGGATGGGGTAGTATGGAGGGTGTAGAGAGTACACTGAGGATGAGTAGTATGGAGGGTGAAGAGGGTACACTGAGGATGGGGTAGTATGGAGGGTGTAGAGGGTACACTGAGGATGGGGTAGTATGGAGGGTGTAGAGGGTACACTGAGGATGGGGTAGTATGGAGGGTGTAGAGGGTACACTGAGGATGGGTAGTATGGAGGGTGTAGAGGGTACACTGAGGATGGGTAGTATGGAGGGTGTAGAGAGTACACTGAGGATGGGTAGTATGGAGGGTGTAGAGGGTACACTGAGGATGGGTAGTATGGAGGGTGTAGAGGGTACACTGAGGATGGGTAGTATGGAGGGTGTAGAGGGTACACTGAGGATGGGTAGTATGGAGGGTGTAGAGGGTACACTGAGGATGGGGTAGTATGGAGGGTGTAGAGGGTACACTGAGGATGGGTAGTATGGAGGGTGTAGAGTACACTGAGGATGGGTAGTATGGAGGGTGTAGAGGGTACACTGAGGATGGGTAGTATGGAGGGTGTAGAGGGTACACTGAGGATGGGTAGTATGGAGGGTGTAGAGGGTACACTGAGGATGGGTAGTATGGAGGGTGTAGAGGGTACACTGAGGATGGGTAGTATGGAGGGTGTAGAGGGTACACTGAGGATGGGTAGTATGGAGGGTGTAGAGGGTACACTGAGGATGGGTAGTATGGAGGGTGTAGAGGGTACACTGAGGATGGGTAGTATGGAGGGTGTAGAGGGTACACTGAGGATGGGTAGTATGGAGGGTGTAGAGGGTACACTGAGGATGGGTAGTATGGAGGGTGTAGAGAGTACACTGAGGATGGGTAATATGGAGGGTGTAGAGGGTACACTGAGGATGGGTAGTATGGAGGGTGTAGAGGGTACACTGAGGATGGGTAGTATGGAGGGTGTAGAGGGTACACTGAGGATGGGTAGTATGGAGGGTGTAGAGGGTACACTGAGGATGGGGTAGTATGGAGGGTGTAGAGGGTACACTGAGGATGGGTAGTATGGAGGGTGTAGAGAGTACACTGAGGATGGGTAGTATGGAGGGTGTAGAGGGTACACTGAGGATGGGTAGTATGGAGGGTGTAGAGGGTACACTGAGGATGGGTAGTATGGAGGGTGTAGAGGGTACACTGAGGATGGGTAGTATGGAGGGTGTAGAGGGTACACTGAGGATGGGTAGTATGGAGGGTGTAGAGGGTACACTGAGGATGGGTAGTATGGAGGGTGTAGAGGGTACACTGAGGATGGGTAGTATGGAGGGTGTAGAGGGTACACTGAGGATGGGGTAGTATGGAGGGTGTAGAGGGTACACTGAGGATGGGTAGTATGGAGGGTGTAGAGGGTACACTGAGGATGGGTAGTATGGAGGGTGTAGAGGGTACACTGAGGATGGGTAGTATGGAGGGTGTAGAGGGTACACTGAGGATGGGTAGTATGGAGGGTGTAGAGAGTACACTGAGGATGGGGTAGTATGGAGGGTGTAGAGAGTACACTGAGGATGGGTAGAATGGAGGGTGTAGAGAGTACACTGAGGATGGGTAGTATGGAGGGTGTAGAGGGTACACTGAGGATGGGGTAGTATGGAGGGTGTAGAGAGTACACTGAGGATGGGTAGTATGGAGGGTGTAGAGGGTACACTGAGGATGGGTAGTATGGAGGGTGTAGAGGATACACTGAGGATGGGTAGTATGGAGGGTGTAGAGGGTACACTGAGGATGGGTAGTATGGAGGGTGTAGAGGGTACACTGAGGATGGGTAGTATGGAGGGTGTAGAGGGTACACTGAGGATGGGTAGTATGGAGGGTGTAGAGGGTACACTGAGGATGGGTAGTATGGAGGGTGTAGAGAGTACACTGAGGATGGGTAGTATGGAGGGTGTAGAGAGTACACTGAGGATGGGTAGTATGGAGGGTGTAGAGAGTACACTGAGGATGGGTAGTATGGAGGGTGTAGAGGGTACACTGAGGATGGGTAGTATGGAGGGTGTAGAGGGTACACTGAGGATGGGTAGAATGGAGGGTGTAGAGGGTATACTGAGGATGGGTAGTATGGAGGGTGTAGAGAGTACACTGAGGATGGGTAGTATGGAGGGTGTAGAGGGTACACTGAGGATGGGTAATATGGAGGGTGTAGAGGGTACACTGAGGATGGGTAATATGGAGGGTGTAGAGGGTACACTGAGGATGGGTAGTATGGAGGGTGTAGAGGGTACACTGAGGATGGGTAGTATGGAGGGTGTAGAGGGTACACTGAGGATGGGTAGTATGGAGGGTGTAGAGGGTACACTGAGGATGGGTAGTATGGAGGGTGTAGAGGGTACACTGAGGATGGGTAGTATGGAGGGTGTAGAGGGTACACTGAGGATGGGCAGTATGGAGGGTGTAGAGGGTACACTGAGGATGGGTAGTATGGAGGGTGTAGAGAGTACACTGAGGATGGGTAGTATGGAGGGTGTAGAGAGTACACTGAGGATGGGTAGCATGGAGGGTGTAGAGGGTACACTGAGGATGGGTAGTATGGAGGGTGTAGAGGGTACACTGAGGATGGGGTAGTATGGAGGGTGTAGAGAGTACACTGAGGATGGGTAGTATGGAGGGTGTAGAGAGTACACTGAGGATGGGTAGAATGGAGGGTGTAGAGAGTACACTGAGGATGGGTAGTATGGAGGGTGTAGAGAGTACACTGAGGATGGGTAGTATGGAGGGTGTAGAGGATACACTGAGGATGGGTAGTATGGAGGGTGTAGAGAGTACACTGAGGATGGGTAGAATGGAGGGTGTAGAGAGTACACTGAGGATGGGTAGTATGGAGGGTGTAGAGAGTACACTGAGGATGGGTAGTATGGAGGGTGTAGAGGATACACTGAGGATGGGTAGTATGGAGGGTGTAGAGGGTACATTGAGGATGGGTAGTATGGAGGGTGTAGAGTACACTGAGGATGGGGTAGTATGGAGGGTGTAGAGAGTACACTGAGGATGGGTAGTATGGAGGGTGTAGAGGGTACACTGAGGATGGGTAGTATGGAGGGTGTAGAGTACACTGAGGATGGGTAGTATGGAGGGTGTAGAGAGTACACTGAGGATGGGTAGTATGGAGGGTGTAGAGTACACTGAGGATGGGTAGTATGGAGGGTGTAGAGGGTACACTGAGGATGGGTAGTATGGAGGGTGTAGAGGGTACACTGAGGATGGGTAGTATGGAGGGTGTAGAGGGTACACTGAGGATGGGTAGTATGGAGGGTGTAGAGGGTACACTGAGGATGGGGTAGTATGGAGGCTGTAGAGAGTACACTGAGGATGGGTAGTATGGAGGGTGTAGAGAGTACACTGAGGATGGGTAGAATGGAGGGTGTAGAGAGTACACTGAGGATGGGGTAGTATGGAGGGTGTAGAGGGTACACTGAGGATGGGTAGTATGGAGGGTGTAGAGGGTACACTGAGGATGGGTAGTATGGAGGGTGTAGAGGGTACACTGAGGATGGGTAGTATGGAGGGTGTAGAGAGTACACTGAGGATGGGGTAGTATGGAGGGTGTAGAGAGTACACTGAGGATGGGGTAGTATGGAGGGTGTAGAGGGTACACTGAGGATGGGTAGTATGGAGGGTGTAGAGTACACTGAGGATGGGTAGTATGGAGGGTGTAGAGGATACACTGAGGATGGGTAGTATGGAGGGTGTAGAGGGTACACTGAGGATGGGTAGTATGGAGGGTGTAGAGGGTACACTGAGGATGGGTAGTATGGAGGGTGTAGAGAGTACACTGAGGATGGGTAGTATGGAGGGTGTAGAGAGTACACTGAGGATGGGTAGTATGGAGGGTGTAGAGGGTACACTGAGGATGGGTAGTATGGAGGGTGTAGAGGGTACACTGAGGATGGGTAGTATGGAGGGTGTAGAGAGTACACTGAGGATGGGTAGTATGGAGGGTGTAGAGGGTACACTGAGGATGGGTAGTATGGAGGGTGTAGAGGGTACACTGAGGATGGGTAGTATGGAGGGTGTAGAGGGTACACTGAGGATGGGCAGTATGGAGGGTGTAGAGGGTACACTGAGGATGGGTAGTATGGAAGGTGTAGAGAGTACACTGAGGATGGGTAGTATGGAGGGTGTAGAGGGTACACTGAGGATGGGTAGTATGGAGGGTGTAGAGGGTACACTGAGGATGGGGTAGTATGGAGGGTGTAGAGGGTACACTGAGGATGGGTAGTATGGAGGGTGTAGAGGGTACACTGAGGATGGGTAATATGGAGGGTGTAGAGGGTACACTGAGGATGGGTAGTATGGAGGGTGTAGAGGGTACACTGAGGATGGGTAGTATGGAGGGTGTAGAGGGTACACTGAGGATGGGTAGTATGGAGGGTGTAGAGGGTACACTGAGGATGGGTAGTATGGAGGGTGTAGAGGGTACACTGAGGATGGGGTAGTATGGAGGGTGTAGAGGGTACACTGAGGATGGGTAATATGGAGGGTGTAGAGGGTACACTGAGGATGGGTAGTATGGAGGGTGTAGAGGGTACACTGAGGATGGGTAGTATGGAGGGTGTAGAGGGTACACTGAGGATGGGGTAGTATGGAGGGTGTAGAGGGTACACTGAGGATGGGTAGTATGGAGGGTGTAGAGGGTACACTGAGGATGGGTAGTATGGAGGGTGTAGAGGGTACACTGAGGATGGGGTAGTATGGAGGGTGTAGAGGGTACACTGAGGTATTAAAGGGATAACACAATGGGCATTGAAAATGAGGTACAGGGTGCGCTAAGTACATGGCAGAAGGTACAGCATACATAGAGCACGGGGTAGAGGATACTAGATATGCTTTGGAAGGTGGATAAAGGGTACACAGAGGACAGGGCAGAGGGTACAGGACATGATGGGGTAGTGAGTACAAAATATGCTGAGAACAGGCAGAGGATAAAGTATACACTGAGAATGGCAGAGAGGATACATGGTTTGCGGAGTATGTAGTAGTAGAGTACAGGATACACTGAGGATGGTGCAGAGCGCACAGAGTATTCTGAGCTCCAGGCAGAGGGTACAGGGAGGACGGGTAGAGTCTACAATGAGGATGCGGCAGAGGGTACAGTGTTCTTGGAGGATGGTGCAGAGGGTACAGTAAGGATGCGGCAGAGGGTACAGGATACATTGAGGACGGGACAGAGGGTACAGTGAGGATGGTGCAGAGGGTTCAGGATGCACTGAGGATTGTGCAGAGGGTGCAGATTACATTGAGGACGGGGCAGAGGGTACAGGGTACGCGGTGGAGGGGCAGAGGGTACAGGGTACGCGGTGGAGGGGCAGAGGGTACAGGGTACGCGGTGGAGGGGGCATGGGGTACAGGGTTCGTGGAGGACGGGGCAGGGGGTACAGGGTACGCGGGGGATGGGCCAGAGGGTATAGGGTTCGCAGAGGACGGGGCAGGGGGTACAGGGTACGCGGAGGTCAGGGCAGAGGGTACAGGATACACTGAGGTCAGGGCAGAGGGTACAGGGTACACTGAGGTCAGGGCAGAGGGTACAGGGTGCCCTGAGGTCAGGGCAGAGGGTACATGGTACACTGAGGAGGGGCAGAGGGTACAGGTTACACTGAGAATGGGGCAGGGGATACAGGATACAATGATGGTGCAGGGGGTACAGGATACACTGAGGATAGGGCAGAGGGTACAGGGTACACTTAGGAGGGGCAGAGGGTACATGGTACACTGAGAATGGGGCAGGGGATACAGGATACACAGATGTCAGGGCAGAGGGTACAGGGTACACTGAGAATGGGGCAGAGGGTACAGGGTACACTTAGGAGGGGCAGAGGGTACAGGGTACACTGAGAATGGGGCAGGGGATACAGGGTACAATGATGGAGCAGGGGGTACAGGATACACTGAGGACATGACAGAGGATACACTGAGGTCAGGGCAGAGAGTACAGGGATAGCAACCAATCAGCATCCGGGTTTTATTGCCAAAGCTTAATTGAACAAGCTGAAGTTAGAAGCTGATTGGCTACCAGATTCTGCGTGCTCCAGTTTTAGTAAATCTCCCCCTAAGGGTCCTTTCCACCCGACAAACTCAGTTTTGCTCAGCGGGGGGGGGGGGGGTCAATCGTCCGATCCCTGCTGAGCAGGCGGATGACAGCTCTGTCTCCCCTCACTGTGCAGAGACGGACCTATCAGAGCCCTGCTCTCCTCTATGGGAGATTGGATGAAAACAAACCGCCTGTCCAGTTTTCATCCGATCCGCCGGATGGATTGAAAATCGGGTTACCATCCGTCTGGATTTCACGTTTTGGATCGGGTGGCAGCGGGCATCGCACCACTGACATCCTCTGCTCCATAGGGGTGCATGGAGCATCCGATCAGGTCTGCCTGAAAAACTGACAGGGACCGGATCAGGAAATCCCATCTAAAAGGGGTCTTTGGTATTATGATGTCAATCTTGAGGTCCGACTTGAGTTTCTGGAATTCTTGTCCTTGTGAAGGAGGACTCAGTCCCCTATCCCCGCAGGAGGGCTCAGTCCCCTATCCCCGCAGGAGGGCTCAGTCCCCTATCCCCGCAGGAGGGCTCAGTGCCCTATCCCCGCAGGAGGACTCAGTCCCCTATCCCCGCAGGAGGGCTCAGTCCCCTATCCCCGCAGGAGGACTCGGTCCCCTATCCCCGCAGGAGGACTCGGTCCCCTATCCCCGGAGGAGGGCTCAGTCCCCTATCCCCGCAGGAGGGCTCAGTCCCCTATCCCCGCAGGAGGGCTCAGTCCCCTATCCCCGCAGGAGGGCTCAGTCCCCTATCCCCGCAGGAGGACTCAGTCCCCTATCCCCGCAGGAGGGCTCAGTCCCCTATCCCCGCAGGAGGGCTCAGTCCCCTATCCCCGCAGGAGGACTCGGTCCCCTATCCCCGCAGGAGGACTCGGTCCCCTATCCCCGCAGGAGGACTCGGTCCCCTATCCCCGCAGGAGGGCTCAGTCCCCTATCCCCGCAGGAGGGCTCAGTCCCCTATCCCCGCAGCAGGACTCAGTCCCCTATCCCCGCAGGATTGCTTGGTCCCCTATCCCCGCAGCAGGACTCAGTCCCCTATCCCCGCAGGATTGCTTGGTCCCCTATCCCCGCAGCAGGACTCAGTCCCCTATCCCCGCAGCAGGACTCAGTCCCCTATCCCCGCAGCGGGGCTCGGTCGCCTATCCCCGCAGCGGGGCTCGGTCGCCTATCCCCGCAGCGGGGCTCGGTCGCCTATCCCCGCAGCAGGACTCGGTCCCCTATCCCCGCAGCAGGGCTCGGTCCCCTATCCCCGCAGGAGGGCTCAGGGCTCAGTCCCCTATCCCCACTCTTTGCCGCTCTCCACTGAGCAATGCAACGCAGAAATAAATTCTTTCAGAGGAATTTCAGGTTCTCATAAAATTATCTTTGGTTCCTCAGCTCCGTCTGCAGCCCTGTAAGGTGCGGCGTGTCCAGATGTCACTCCGAGCGATCCCCAGCCACCCACAGCGTCAGTCATGGCATCGCACTACAACGCCCCATTCGATGAGCAGGGAGAGGTGAGAGAGGGCTTCCTGTGCCCCTTGTGCCGGAAGGATCTCCAGTCTTTCTACCAGCTGCAGTCCCACTATGAAGAGGAACACTCCAGTGAGGACCGAGACGTCAAGGGGCAGCTAAAAAGTGAGTACTGTGCCTAACCCCCACCTCAATACCGGCCACTTTACCCCCCCCCCCCTCCTGCCCAGGCCAATTTTCCGCTTTCAGCGCTGTCACACTTTGAATAAAAATTGCGCGGTCATGCAACACTGTATCCACATGACATTTTTATCATTTTTTTCACACACAGAGAACTTTCTTTTGGTGGTATTTAACCACTTACGCCCCGGAAGATTTTACCCCCTTCCTGACCAGGCCCTATTTTACGATTCGGCACTGCGTGACTTTAACGGACAATTGCGCGGTCGTGCGACGCTGTACCCAAATGAAATTGACGTCCTTTTTTTTCTAACAAACAGAGCTTTCTTTTGGTGGTATTTGATCACCTGTGCGATTTTGTATTTTTTGAGCTATAAACAAAAGAGCGTAAATTTTGCAAAAATAACAATATTTTTCACATTTTTTTTTTTTTATATGAAATTCCCCCAAAAAAATGTAAAAATCAAAATTTTTTAACATTTTAGGCCAATTTGTTTTCTGCTACATATGTTTGGTAAAAAAAAAATCGCAATAAGCGTATTTTGATTGGTTTGCGCAAAAGTTATTGCGTTTACTAACTAAGGGAAAGATTTTTGTCATTTTTATTTATTTATTTATTTTTTTTTTTTTAACGCGTAATGGCGACGATCTGGAATTTTTTTTGCGCCACTGTGACATTGCGGCGGACAGATCGGACCCCTGACTGACATTTTTGACACTTTTGGGGTTACCAGTGACATTACTACAGTAGTCAGTGCTATAAATATGCACTGTTACTGTAAAAATGACACTGGGAGGGAAGCGATTAACTTTATTGGTGATCAAGGGGTTGAGTGTGTCCCTAGGGGCGTGATTCTAACTGTAAAGGGGCGTGGCTTGTGATGTAACCACAGAGCCTACATAGCAGGATCGTATGATCTCTGTTCTTACACCAGGGAGAATGACAGGCGGCTGTGTTTACATCGGAGCCGCCGGTCACTCGCACGGGGATGTCAGGGAACGAGTGGGGGTGGGAATGCGCCCCCGGCGGCCCGCGCTCGTCCCCTAGAGGCTTTCAGGCGAGCATTGTAGTACTATGTCACTTTGCCTGTGAGGGGCTAACTGCCGCAGTAAATAGTCGTGCGGCGGTCGGCAAGCGGTCGGATGCACAAAACGACATCAGCTCGTGGGAGCGGTCCTGGGGGCGTGTGCTTGCCCCCCACCTAGCAGTGGGGATAACGATGCACAGGAGCGCTGGCACTGATTTGCCGCCAGGCACCCGCGATCGCTCCCCGTTGAGAGAGAAGAATGGTCAGATGTTGTAAACACAGCCGACCGTCCTTCTCCCTGAAATGATCACAGAGCGCCTGTGATCCTCCTATTTAGGATCACAGGTCTCTGTGATCATTTCACAAGCCCCTCCTCCATACAGTTAGTAAACACCCCCTAGGCTCACACTTAACCCTTTGATCACCTCTGGGTTAACCCCTTCCCTGCCAGTGTCATTATTACAGTAACAGTGCATATTTTTAGCACTGAGTGATTACTGTAGTAATGTCACTGGTACCCCCAAAAGTGTCAAAAATGTCAGTTAGGGGTCCGATCTGTCCGCCGTAATCTTGCAGTCCCGCTAAAAATCGCACATCACCACCATTACTAGTAAGAAAGAAAAAAAATGACAAATCTTTCCCCTACTTTGTAGACGCGATAATCAAAATACAATTATTGGGATTTTTTTTTACCAAAACTATGTAGCAGAAAACAAATTGGCCTAAAAAGGAATGTTTGGGGAATGTTATAAAGCAGAAGGTGAAAAATATATATATTTTTTTTTTTTAGAATTGTCATTCTTTTTGTTTTGTTCTGCTCATAGCGCAAACCAATCAAAATATGCTTATTGCGATTTTTTTTTTTTTTTTTTTTTTTTTTCTTTTTACTTTAACAAAAATATGTAGCAGAATATAAATTGGCCTAAAAGGATGAAAAAATGTAGATTTTTTTTTTTCTTTTTCTTCTTTTTTTTTTTTTTTTTTATTGGGAATGTTCTATAGCAGAAAGTAAAAAATATTGTGTTTTTTTTTTTTTTGTTAAAATTGTCGCTCTTTTTTTTTGTTTATAGCGGAAAATCTAAAAATCGCAGAGGTGATCAAATACCACCAAAAGAAATCTATTTGTGGGGGGAAAAAGAACATCAATTTTATTTGGGTACAGCGTCGCACGACCACGCAATTGTCAGTTAAAGTAACGCAGTGCCGAATTGCAATAAATGGCCTGGGGGAAAACCTTCCGGAGCTGAAGTGGTTAAAATCTCCTTCTCCTCTGTAAATCTAAGAAGGGTCCTAAATGAATTTCCTGCTGCAATCCTTCATCTGTTCATATTTCTAGATCTGGTTCACATCGCCAAGAAGGCGAAGAATAAGCTGCTGAAGAAAGATGGAGGGGAGAAGGCTGAAGGTGGATCCCAGGAGCGCTATGAGGCGTACAGTTATGGGGGGGTGGATCCCTGTATGTGGGACCCCCAGGAGATCGGTAAGGAGACCCTTTCACTTGTTCAATTAAGCTTTTCAATTAGGTTTTTGTAAAAAAAAAAAAAAACCAAAAAAAAAAACCACTGTAATAATTTGATCAGCTATATAGGACGTCCCCCAGAGTCCTCCAGCAGAGCAGAGTATTTCAGGAAAGGAGAGTTATAGAGGGAGGAGCAGAGTCCTCCAGCAGAGCAGAGTATTTCAGGAAAGGAGAGTTATAGAGGGAGGAGCAGAGTCCTCCAGCAGAGCAGAGTATTTCAGGAGAGGAGAGTTATAGAGGAAGGAGCAGAGTCCTCCAGCAGTGCAGAGTATTTCAGGAAAGGAGAGTTGTAGAGGAAGGAGCAGAGTCTTCCAGCAGTGCAGAGTATTTCAGGAGAGGAGAGTTATAGAGGAAGAAGCAGAGTCCTCCAGCAGTGCAGGGTATTTCAGGAGAGGAGAGTTATAGAGGAAGGAGCAGAGTCCTCCAGCAGTGCAGAGTATTTCAGGAGAGGAGAGTAAGAGGAAGAAGCAGAGTCTTCCAGCAGTGCAGAGTATTTCAGGAGAGGAGAGTTATAGAGGAAGGAGCAGAGTCCTCCAGCAGTGCAGGGTATTTCAGGAGAGGAGAGTTATAGAGGAAGGAGCAGAGTCCTCCAGCAGTGCAGAGTATTTCAGGAGAGGAGAGTTATAGAGGAAGGAGCAGAGTCCTCCAGCAGTGCAGAGTATTTCAGGAGAGGAGAGTAAGAGGAAGAAGCAGAGTCTTCCAGCAGTGCAGAGTATTTCAGGAGAGGAGAGTTATAGAGGAAGGAGCAGAGTCCTCCAGCAGTGCAGGGTATTTCAGGAGAGGAGAGTTATAGAGGAAGGAGCAGAGTCCTCCAGCAGTGCAGAGTATTTCAGGAGAGGAGAGTTATAGAGGAAGGAGCAGAGTCCTCCAGCAGTGCAGAGTATTTCAGGAGAGGAGAGTAAGAGGAAGAAGCAGAGTCTTCCAGCAGTGCAGAGTATTTCAGGAGAGGAGAGTTATATAGAGGAAGGAGCAGAGTCATCCAGCAGTGCAGAGTATTTCAGGAGAGGAGAGTTATAGAGGAAGGAGCAGAGTCCTCCAGCAGAGCAGAGTATTTCAGGAGTGTTTCCTGTTCCTCTCAGCTATGGCAGATCTGGTGTCAGGTTGCTGACGTTTTCACGCCCTCTATTTAAACATTGATTTAATGTTTGGTCATTGTAATCCGGTGACAGATTTAAGTTCTGTTTTTATCGATGTATTTGGCTTTTATCAGTTCTGGTTGAGTTTATCTCTGTTTTCTGGCAGGTGCGATGCGGACTCACCTCTCTGACTTTAAGAGGCATCGGGCGGCCAGGATAGATCATTATGTGGTGGAAGTCAACAAACTAATCATTCGCTTAGAAAAGGTAAATTATTTCTCTCGCTCTAACGATCGCAGTGATACCTCACATGTGTGGTTTGAACACCGTTTACATATCTGGGCGCGACTTACGTAAGCGTTCGCTTCTGAGCGCAAGCTAACGGGGCAGGGCGCTTTAATTTTTTTATTTTTTACTTTTTCCCTATTTATTTTATCTTTTTTTATTTTATTTTTTTTATTTTTACAGTTTTTTTATTTTTTTTTATCACTTTTATTCCAATTACAAGGAATGTAAACCCTTTTAATAAAAATAAGCATGACAGGACCTCTTTAATGTGAGATCTGGGGTCAAAAAGATCTCACATCTACACTAAAAAAGAAAGTCTTTTTTTTTTTATGATGAAAAAAATTGGCTCTTTAAATCCGTTGCTAGGAAGCGACGAATTACGACGCTCCGGTCCTCCAGGACCATAGAATCAAGTGAGGGCCATCTTGCCCTCACTCGACTTCCTGCCTAGGAGGGGAAAGGACCGGATCGTTTTCACCGCTACCGGTGAACCCTTATGAGCAATTTGCTGCTGGGAACACCCTTATGTTAAAGCGGACCGCCCGCAATTTATAAAAATACCGAGGTTATGGCAGCTATCTGCTGCCATAACCCCGGTATTTAAAGTCAAAGTACCTACGTAAAACTGCGGCAGGCGGTCCGTAAGTGGTTAACTGACAATTGTGCGGTCATGTGACACTGTACCCAAATAAAATTTGTCTTCCCCCCCCCCCCCACAAATAGAGCCTTCTTTTGGCCGTACTTGTTCACCTCTGCATTTTTTTATTTTTTTGCACTATAAACAAAAAAGAAAAGCCTGACAATTTTTGCTAATTTGTATTCTGCTACATATTTTTGGTAAAAAAAAAAAAATCCTAATAATCGTATATTGATTGGTTTTGCGCAAAAGTTATAGCTTCTACAAACCATGGGATATATATATATAATTTTGATATTTCAGTTTTTCTTTTTTAATAAATCTGCAACAATGTCAACAATTCTGTGTTTTTCTGTCAGTATGGGGTGCTATGTGTACATTCATGAGGAAGAAGAATGAACTTAAATGATTTTAGCAAATGGCTGCAATATAACAAAGAGTGAAAAATTTAAGGGGCTCTGAATACTTTCCGTACCCACTGTATATACATATACAAGATCGCCTGCTTTGTTTACACAAGCGGGCGGATCTTCTCACACTTTCCCCGATGATTGGGGAAGAGAGACGGTGATCACCGCCTCTTGTCTTCTGGCCCGACTCCCGCTGTGACTAAGCGAGGGGCGGTAGGGGAAGCCGTCGGCCGCGGCGGAACAGCCTGGAACGCAAATGCCGCCGCCGATACAGGAACTGACGTCAGCAGTGCGAGACAACGTGATGCCACTGCATCCACTGATGGGCAGTACCGCGTATCTGCAGAGGCCCCAGGGACACTGCACTTCATCCCTCTCTTCATTCATCATGCCACATGTGAGCTGAGTGGGGGGGGGGGGTAATTCTTGGGGAAAAAAATAAATAAATATATATTATAATGAGATATTATTTTTTTCCCCCAAGGATTACTCCCCTCCTCCTCTTATGATATATAGATATATATTATTATAATGGGAGGAGGGGAGAAATCCTTGAAAAATAACTGATTAAATGTATATTCTATCTATCTATCTATCTATATATATATTATATATTTTTTTTTTTTCAAGTTTACATTTTCTGATTGCACATAACACTACCTTTTTCCATTACATTTCTTTACATTTGTTTGAAGCAAAGAGTGTTATGGCTTATTTTATTGCCATCTTGTTTTGATGGCCTATTGTTTAGAAGTTGTAAATCTTTAAAATAAAAAAGATTTAGAGAATTGTGATCTTTGTTCTAAGCCAAAAAATTGTGATTCTCATTTTTGCAAGAATCGTGCAGCTCTACCATACATCATGTGTGTGTGTGTATATATATGCGGTTTTAAAAAGCAGACCAAGATGGCAGCGGTATGACGTCACTGGCGTGGCTCCACTACCTATATACATTACATCCGCTTCCCAAATGTCCTCAGTCAGTCGGAGTCAGAGTGTGGAGTAGTGAGGAGAGGATGCTATACATTGTATATATGTGGTTTATAATAGCACTAGTTGTGCTTTTAATATGTGAGTTTCTTTTATCCTTGAGCATTATTACATTTTACATGCAGAGAACACTATTGGTCACATTCTTTGTTTTTTCATGCTATTTAATTATCGGAGCGGCACAAGCAGTGGTGGCACGGTATGTTCGAGAGCCAGTCCTTTTAATAGCCCAGGGGGGGGCAAAAAGTGCATTTTGACCTCAAATTACCTATAGAGGTCAAAAGTTGAAGGTAAGCATTTATTATCCGCATGAGGCAGAAGCGTGCTTGACACTATAGATTAGGGATCGACCAATTATTGGCAAAGCCGATATATCGGGGGCCGATATGCATTTTCCCCGATATATCGGAATCGGCCCCTGAGGTTACTGATATTTCAGGAAAGTGCTTGTACCGGAGTGAAGGCTGCAGCTAGAGGCGTCACCCCGGTACCGGCGTCCATAGCCGACGGTCGGCTGTCTTCTAATAATAACCGATGCGGCTGAGGAGGCGCTCGGCTGTCTTTACAAGGAGGAAGGCGGCGGGAGGGGACGTCCTGCCTGCACGTCCGCCAAAGACAAGACCCGATCAATGCCGCATTTGGCTCTGATCGAGCCTCCATGAAAAAAACCAGAAGTGATGTCATGATATCACTTCGGGTACTTGGTGCCAAATTTAAAAAAAATAACCGCATTCAAAACAGGCAAACTTGGCGTTTTTGAATGCTTTTAAGTGCAGAGGAGGGATTTGGGGTCTTTTAGACCCCCAGATCTCTCCACAACAGTACCTGTGGGGAAAAAAAGAATACAATTTTTAAATGTACAAAAATGTCGGCACATATCGGCCGAAACCGATATGCATCGGCCAAAATATCGGTATTGGTATCGGCAACAAAAAAACAATATCAGTCTATTACTACTAGATGCATGATCTATTGGAAGATGCTGAGCATGTTCTACACCACATGTGTCAAACACAAGGCCCGCGGGCCATTTCATGTGGCCCTCACACCTCTCCTGTAGCTGTGGCACCCCCTCATCTCCACCCCACATTGTGTCAGCAGTAAGCAACAGAGAGGAGGAGGACAGGACTCTTCCTACAGATCCTGCACTTATCTAAGTAGCCGCAGCACCCCCTCATCTCCTCCTCCATTGGACTCACCATGCAGCCGACTCCAGCCCTCCTCTGATTTTACTGTGATGTAAGGGAGGGTGGGGGACTCTTGACTTCTGATAGTGAGGGGGCTCTTTACATCTGATATAGAGGGGATGGGTTGCTCTGCACATCTAATCCTACAGATACAACCGGCCCTTTGGGGGCAATCATAATGCTGATGTGGCCCTCAGTGAAATTGAGTTTGACACCCCTGTTCTACACATTGGTGGTTGGAAGCACATAATATCTTTATGGACTTTTTTTATATCATGGACTTTTGGTATTTTTAAGTGATTGATACAATTTTATGTTGAGTTGTGCTATATAATTTTGTATGTTTACACATTTATGCCAGCAGTTGTAAAATCTCAACAAAGTATGGCACGGTGACTGCTCCGCTCTTGTGACTTGTCCGCCATTGTTATTTTTGGACTTCAGGAACTAAGTTTATTTTGTTTTCATCTGTCTCTAGCTCACATCATTTGACCGCATGAACACAGACTCTGCCAAGATAAGAGGTAGGCCCGGCTTTATATCGGTCTCAATGGCTGCAGCCAAAACTTGAAACTTTAAGTTGTGCCTTTTTCTGTTCCCCAGCCATAGAGCGTTCCGTGGTACCGTGGGTGAATGACCAGGATGTTCCCTTCTGTCCGGATTGCGGCAATAAGTTTACCATCCGCAACAGACGCCATCACTGCCGACTATGTGGTTCCATCATGTGCAGAAAATGCACCGAGCTCGTCAC